>NC_091711.1:31832196-32135227 GCF_041296265.1 Equus caballus | reverse complement strand
TTATTGGTGAAGTTGAACATTTTTTTAATCTTTATGGACCATTGTCATACTTTATAAATTATCTGTTTATGTTTTTTAGCTAATTTCTATGGTAAATTTTTAGTATATACTGTTGATTTATAAAAACTCTTTTCTTAATGAAAATACTAAATATTTGTAGTACTTGTTGCAAATATTTTTCCAGTTCGTCTTTCACTTTTTAACTTGATTATGACCATTCAGTGTACTGAATTTTAAATTGTCTTCACAATCTAATCTGTTTTTTCTCTTGCGTAGTTTCTTCTATTGCTTTTATGCTTAAAGATGTCTTCACATCCCACAGATCAGTTCAACAAAGGCCTATCTTGTCTTCAAATTATTCATGGTTTTATTCGGTTTACTTGGTCCCTCACTCAAGCCTGATTTTATTTTGCGTTATACAGGAAGTAAGGTCAGAACCTTACTACTTTCTCCTCAAATAGCAGAATAGAAGCTAAAATATAATGATGTACACCTGAAATTTACACAGTGTTATAAACCAATATGATTGCAATAAAATAAAAATGAAAATATAAACTTAGCAAGGTTCAATTCCAAACTGGCAACAATGACTCCCTTTGGAATGAAGACGATTACTGGAAGCAATAGCTATTATCTGAAACGCCTAAATATTTTACAATGAGAATTAATTTATTTATTACTTGGTAATTAAAATTAAAAGTATTTTTTGAAAGAAGACACCAATACCATGTATCAATTTATCTTATTGAAGACTGTATAGATGCCAAAAATGTGTGACTGCCTTCTAATTAGAATAGGCAAGGAAAGAAAGGAGAATTTTTTAAGTAAGTATGAAAAACATGGAAATTTGGACATTTCCCTCAGCCTATAACCAAAGCCTAATTAAAAAAATTTTTTTCTACATTCTTTTCTTTCAAAGGTGAGCTCTTCAATAAGATACAACTATCAGACCAAAGCGACCGCTGTGATGCTTCTTCTAAACATACTAGAATACATGCCTTGGGTTCCACTGAGTTCATGTGGCATCACCTTGGCCTCCCCATCACAATACCTTGACACAGAAAGGGAAAAGGGGAGTCTAGCCATACCATCAAAAGTGAAAGATGCCTGATGTTTGGGAATGCCAAAGAAATCCATCTGCTAATCATCCAAATGGTCCAAAACTGATTCGTGGGTTGCATAATTACAAAGCCTATCCCAACCACTTCACTTTGATTCTCATTTATCCAACATCAACCATTTTCATTTGCAAGTAAAATAGAAGCCATGAATCTCTCAGCCTCACATGTTCTCTACCTCTTTGTTCTCACCACCTCATCTCGTTCCAAAAGCAGAGCTCACCTTCCTCTAGTAATGCTGAAGATGGCTTTAGATGGTATACAGATGAACATTTGCTATTTTTTCAGTGTGTGTGTATATATATATATATATAATTAACACATCAAACAAGGGATTTTACAGATATTAAATAGGACAATGGTAAAGTAAGAATTTAAATAAAAGGCTTGAGTCAATATTACACAATATGGAAAATTTAATGAAGTTGTATTTGCGTGAGTTATATTTGGGATAAACTGACTGTTAGCATCCCACAACAGGTTTCACTGCTCTGTACCAAGAGCTCAGTGTCTGAAGAATCACTTTCTCTTTCTGTCTTCTCCATCCTCTGTGAACTCCCCAACAGCACGGACCATCTGGCTCTCCTTTGCACGGCCAGCGCTATGCGTAGAGCCTGCGCATAGAAGGTTTAATGAGATATTGTTTGTGGACAGAGTGAGAGTTACTTGGTTTGACATCGTGAATTGTAAGATGGCTTTCCTCAGTGACAAACAGTCCCTGGAAGGGTGATGGTGGAGTTGACCTGCTTGCTCTAGATAAGTGGCTCTCAACTTAACTGCATGTAAGAAACACATGGGGAGCTTTGTAAACTCTCAATGCCCAGGTCGCACCCTAGACCAGTTAAATCAGAATCTCTGGATGTGGGACCCAGGCCTTCGTCTTTTTCTAGTTCCCAGGGAACGAGAAAACATGCAGCCAAAGTTGAAAACCACAGAACTGGGTGATAAAGTTGCCACCATCTAGCTAAGTGACTGAAAACCAGTCACTCTCAAAGACAATGACAGCATCAATAGACTCGTAGACTGTTAAAGACTTAGCTCTGGAGATGTCCTCTCTGCCAGAATGCCTCCCTGTTGGATAGGTGCTTGGCTGACTCTCCCATCTCCTGAAGATCATTGCCAAACCCCACTTCCTCACCAAGGCCCACCCGACCACCATATTTCATATTGCAGTCTGCCTCCAACCTCCACCCGTGGCGTGCCTGTTCCACCTTGTTCTGCCTTCCTTTTTCCTTTTCCGTAGTACTTATTATCCTCTAACTTATGCCATTTATTTATTAATTAATTATCTTTGTTCTTCATGATTGTCTCACTCTTCTGGATTGTAAGCTTCTTGGGCATGGGGAATTTCTCTGCTTTCTTCCCTAAATATCTCAACTGTCTGCAAGAGGGCCAAGTACATGGTGGGCACTCAACAAATACCTGATACATGAGTAAAAATTAGAGCCAGTGAAGTCCCGCTAGATTGTTCGCTAAACTCAACCTTCCCATTGAACTGGTGAGAAAATGGCAGCCCAGAGAGGAGAAGAAATGAATCCAGGGTCACAGAGCGAGGCAGTGGCTGAACGGGGACTAGACCCCAGCCCTGTGACTCCCAGCACCGTACCTTTTCACTCCAATGCACAGGTCTACTCTGTAGAAGTGTGCACGCAGACAGCTCCAAACAGCAAACCTGGAAGGGGAGCCTTTGTTTGCTTCTAGAAATTTCAAAACTCTGCTCTGCTTTTGGAGGGCATTTATCAGCCTTCGGTCTTGATGCAGCTGACTCACCATTTGGGAACACCACTGCCTGCTGTCTGTGTAATCACTCAGAACCTAGAGACCATAGAGAGAGATGGGTTTTTAGCAGGTTTTTTTTTTTTTTTGGAGCAATTTTTGTTTATTTTTTGTTTTCCCTAATCTGGGCTGAAATAAAGAAGCCGTGAGATCTGTGCTTTGGATTTTGTAAATGAGCCTGCTGCTCATCGCACTTTTCGGCAAGATAAGGCCCAAATGGCATTTGCAGAAATGCTTCGCTATCTCTCTAGCAATCCGGCTCCGATGCGGGCCCCTTGGTAACAGCTTGGCAAATCCGCAAAAGGAATGTGACTATATAGTTTGTGTGTGGACCGCGGAGTTATTACTGCTTCCAAATTGCCTAGCAGGTCATTAATCATAGGCCAAGATAGGCCATCGCAGCGGCGGTGGACTGAAAGCGCCCAGCATAATGCCAGTGAAATCATGTTTAACATGCAGCCCTTGCTGGCGTAGATATGGAAGGGGGAGAGGGAAAGAACAAAATCATTCCCCTTTTAGGAAAGAAAACTTCTACTTATCTTTGATTTGCATTCAGTCCTCCCTCAATAGTCCTTAAGCCTGTTATTTAATTCATTTTGGTGCCAGGGTTCACCACAAAGCAGAAACCCTAAGCGAGACCTATGCAGTCGGTGACCTCTAAACCCCCTGTCTTTTCTTGTCAGTTCTATGTCATTTGTGCAGTTGAACTCCACCAATTTGAAATGCTGACCTCTTCCATAGACAACCTTATTCTCCCCCAGTGAAAGAAAGGCCCGGGGCCGACGAACCACTCAAGCGGGAGATGGCAAGAAAAGAGAAAAGTGGTTGACTCGTAAATCAATTTCCACAGCCCACCCAAAACCCACACACACATTGAATTTGTATAAATTTTTTTTTTAAATTGCTCAATGGATTTATAAAGACGAGGGCTCCAAGAACAAAATAAAAAATTATGAATTGGGGCCAGAGAGAATGGAAGTGGAAACCCTACTCCCAGCGGGCCAGAGGAGCGCTGAGCCCCTCCACCCTTCGTTCACACCTGGACTCCCTGAGGTTGTTTGAAAAGAAAAGTTGAAAATAAAATGTAGGAATAGAGTTCCATGTCACTGGCAAAGGCAACAAAAGAGAAGGGAGTGGGGAAACTACCAGAAAAATAGGACTTAAGTTATGGAGCCTACGTGTTGCTAGGCACCAAAACTGGGATGTATATGTGGCCCATCTGAACTGTGCTGTATGTGTGCACGCAGACTGCAGGCTCCCCAAAGCTGGGGCCAGGTCCCGCCCGCCCCAAAATACAGAACGAGATAATCCCTGTGACCTGTGGTTTTACCTAGCCAATGTTTACTCCATGCCTTCTCTCTCACTTCTTTCAGATTTTAGATCTTTTCCCATTAAAATCAGTCATCAACTATATAATGTTATCTCATTAAAATTAGCATTTATTGATCATCTACGATGTTTCTGCACTAGGAATTGAGGACGTAAAGCACAGTCCTTTCCCAAATACCTAACAATCTAGTGTAAAAACTAAATATAAAAGTCCCCTCTTAAAGGAAAAAAAATTATGCAAATAGAAATATGAGATTCTTCTTTAACATATGAATCAGTTTTTCTGAGATTTTTCTCTTCACACCTTCATTTTCTTGCTACCTGGATCTTTGAGGCTGAGAAGAAAAGTCTTAAGTCAGTTTGCATTTTGCTGTAGACTGTTTTTCTGTTTCCTAGACCTTCTGACACCTAAAGAATGAAAAAGAATAGGGGCCAGCCCAGTGGTGCAGTGGTTAAGTTCCCACATTCTGCTTCGGCAGCCCAGGGTTCGCCGGTTTGGATCCTGGGTGCAGACATGGCACCGCTTGTCAAGCCATGCTGTGGTAGGTGTCCTACACAGAAAGTAGAGGAAGATGGGCACGGATGTTAGCTCAGGGCCAGTATTCCTCAGCAAAATGAGGAGGATTGGCAGCTGATGTTAGCTCAGGGCTAATCTTCCGCCTAAAAAAAAAAAAAGAATAATTCTCTTCTTGTGTTCTAAAAATAGATGGTTTCTGCCTATTATGAAGCACACACTAATGACCCCTTTTCTTTCAGGTACTTTTAAGACTTGTAAAACATGGTTAGGCACTTAAGGATGATTCACCAATTGTTATAGTTGGGTGAGAGGAAGCATCCTGGAGTTCCCTGGCTCCTTTTCTTCAGAGCCATTGTTCCCAGAGCTACCCAATGCCCATTGTAACTCTTGGTGGTCAGTATGAAATTTGTCCTCATTTCTCTTCTTGATATGGCAGAGTCTACTTAATAAAAGTGATTCTGGCAGTTTTTCTGAATTTTAGACACAATTCAAAGTCCTTTGGTTTTGATCATTTCTCCACTTTAAGAAAAAAGGAAAGGCTGAAATCAAATAAATCAGGGAACATTATGATAGAACAACTAAATAACAACAGACTATGTAAGAGTTCCAGAGAAAAAGTGATTAATCTGTGTGAGATGAGGTCAAGGAAGGCTTCCTGGAAGAAGTGATATCTGAGCTGGAACTTAAGTGGTAAGTGAATATACCAGATCAACACACAGGGAGCATGCAAAGGTAATGAGAAGAGACAAAGCGAGGTGTGTGCAAGGGAGTGTGAGCCGCCTGGCATTCCTGAGACAGAAAGGTCAACAGGGATGGCTGGAGATCTACATGGGCCTGCAGACAGAAAGCAGCTCATCAATGCCCTTATCAACCATTCGTTAGCGCAGAAGCTCCAGGAGCGTAGCCGCCACGTTTGCTTATTCAGCATCACATCGACATCGTCTGGCATAGTACTGGCACCTTGAAGGGGCTCCATAAACATCTGTGGAGTGAATAAAGTGGCTACCATGATGGGCAGTGGGGAAACCAGAAAAATCACTTTGGCGGCAGTGGTGTGGTCCACATATGATTTTTAAAGTCTTCAAGTGGCTGCAGTGTGGAGGATGGACTGGAATGACGTGAACAAGGAGACTATTTAAGAGGCAGAGGTCCAGGGAGAAATAAGTTCCTGAACAAAAGCAAAAGCAAGGGAGTCGAGAAAGGAGGAGCTGAATCTAAGAGATAAATAGAGAGTATCTAAAAAATTCTGCAAACAGAGAAAAATAGAACCAAATACGTTCGTTACATTTTCAAATAACATGCTCCATATGTTTCCTCTAACCTCCAGACACCTTTACAGGCAAAATATCTCTAAATTTAAAGCCTAATGAGTCTCATCATTAATCTAGGGAAAGAGTTCAAAAAATAATTTGAATTTTTTTTCTGTTTGTATAGACTTTTCAGACGTTATATCGAATCTTTTGGATTGAGTGACGCTCACTGGGTGCCAGTTGGAGAGGATGAGAGGGAGAGGATCAGAAATGACTCCTGGGTTTCTGGTTGAAGATACTGGGTAGGTGGCACTATAAGAAACCAAGATTTGGAAAGCAAATTTAGCATGTTCCTTCAACCAACATATTCGGAGTCTACTAAATGCCTAATAAGGGCTGGATTGAGACCCTTAGAGGCTCTAGGAATGGAAAAAAATAGGAAGGACTAAAAACGTAGTTCAAACACCAAGGCCAGCGCTGCGGGCATAAATGCAGCTTCAAGTAGTGAAAGGAACTAGTTAGAAAAGATTCCACCTGGCTTTGATGGTTTAAAATCATTGCAATCTTGAAATCTGACTGAGAAGAATCTTTTGAAAGCATACACCCAGCATTCTCTTCATATGTGTTAATCTTGGATATACCCCTGAGCAGCTGTGTGATGTTGGGCAAGTCCTTTAATATCTCTGGGCCTCCATTTCATCATCTGTAGCTCAGGGGCTTGAAAGAGGAGAACTTTTAGGTGCTTCAGTGAGTCCATAAATGAAATTGATGACACAGTATTAAGAAATCTGACCTACTTTGCAACTTAAAAGTAGAGACTAATAAAGGAGGCTGAGAGGATTGGGAGCAGAGGCCAGCTTGTTGGTGGGGCCCATGAATTGGCAGAAAGTAACTCATGGGCTAAATCTACTGTAGAGGGACCTTGAGTGTCTTTGAGACCCAATACCCAACCTCTTCTTCTTCCTTACAAACTGGATCCCACTTGTGTTTGAAGCAGCAACATTCCTGGCTTTAAAAGTCCATTCCTGGCTTCTTTCACCTCTTTTATTAGCCACTTGATACAGTTCCAACCAAAGAAATATAATTGGAACTTACTGAAGTGACTTATAGGAAAGCATTCTAGAAGAAAGCAGCATCTTCAACAAGGGAGCCAAGAACACACAATGGAGAATGGAAAGTCTGTTCAATAAATGATGTTGGGAAAACTGGACAGTCACATGCAAAAGAATTAAAGTAGACCATTATCTTTCACCATACACAAACATTAACTCAAAATGGATTAAAGACTTGAACGTAAGACCTGAAACCATAAAACTTCTAGAAGAAAACATAGGCAATATGCTCTTTGACATCAGTCTTAGCAGCATATTTCCCATTAACGTGTCTGACCAGGCAAGGGAAACAATAGAAAAAATAAACAAATGGGACTACATCAAACTAAAAATCTCCTGCACAGCAAACAAAACCATCAACAAAACAGAAAGACAACCTAAAAATTGGGGGAAAATATTTGAAAACCATATATCTGATAAGGGGTTAATATCCAAAATATGTAAAGAACTCATACATCTCAACAAAAAAACCCTAACAACCCAATTAAAAAATGGGCAAAAGATCTGAACAGATGTTTTTCCAAAGAAGACACACAGATGGCCAACCGGCACATGAAAAGATGTTCAACATCACTAATTATTAGGGAAATGCACATCAAAACTGCAATGCAATGTAAACTCACGTCCATCAGAATAGGTATACTTAACAAGACAAGAAATAACAAGCGTTGGAGAGGATGTAGAGAAAAGGGAACCCTCACATACTGCTGGTGGGAATGCAAACTGGTACAACCACTATGGAAAACAGTATGGAGATTCCTCAAAACTTAAGAACAGAATACTAAATGATCCAGCTATTCCACTGCTGGGTATTTATCTAAAGAACATGAAAACACAAATGCGTAAAGATACATGCACCCCCGTGTTCAGTGCAGAATTATTCACAATAGCCAAGACTTGGCAGCAACCTAGATGCCCTTAAAGGACGAATGGATAAAGAAGATGTGGAATTATACACAATCAAATACTACTCAGCCATAAGAAACGATGAAATCCAGCCATTTGTGACAACATGGATGGACCTTGAGGGTATTATGCTAAGCAAAATAAGTCAGAAGGAGAAAGTCAAATACTGTATGATCTCACTCATAAACAGGAGATAAAAACAACAATAAAAAATCACACAGAGACAGAAATTGGAGTGGCGGTTACCAGAGAAGAAGTGGGGAGAGAGGAGGGCAAAAGGGGTGATTAGGCACATGTCTGTGGTGACGGATGGTAATTAGTCTTTGTGTGGTGAACATGATGTAATCTACACAGAAATTGAAATATAATGATGTGCACCTGAAATTTATATAATGTTATAAACTAATGTTACCTCAGTAAAAACAAAGAAAGCTGCTTCAGCTGGCACAACCCTTCTGCTCTTTATCCTTCTCCTTCTTGCCTAGAAAGCAGACATGATCTGCAGATGGAGCAGTCATCCTGGGACCACAAGGCACCAAGCCAAAAGCTAAGTAAGGGTGGAAAGCTAGTCAGCACCTGTGGCCTGAGAGCACTGTGACCCATCTTAGCAATCCCAATTTCTACATCCAGACTTCTTGCTCAGAGAGAAAGGAAGGGAGAGAAGGAGGGATGAAGGGAGGGAGGAAGGGAGAGAAGGAGGGATGGAGGGCGGGAGGAAGGAATGGAGGAAGGAAAAGAGAAAAAGAAAAAAAAGAGACAAATCCCTCATATCTCATTTCACCATCACAGGCTGGGTTTTCTGCACATGCCATCAAACCCGTGTCTGATAAAAGTGATGACTGATCTTCATGTGGTGATGAATAAGCCCATTTCCCTGCAACATTTAGTATGCTTGGGAGAAACAGACATAATAAATGAGTGCTTCCGGAAAAAAAGCTTGCTTATAAAGACAAACAAAACTAATTGAACGTCCTCCAGGACAGAGATCATATTTTATTCGTCTTTATAGCCCCACTGTCCAGTGTATACGTGGCATACTTTAGGATCACAATTCCTATGAGTTAAATAAATGATGGAAAGAAGGAAAAAGCTTTTCCCATCAAGGAGTTATCTTATCTATATGATAGCAAACATTCACGTCTGATGATTTGTCATTAAATCCATTGGATTGACTGTCCTCCCTCCCCAGGTCACATAAACCAGTCTACGGGAACATCACATAGAAAACATAAGAAGCTACCAATTATTTCACCAGTGTGGCTGACATGCCCTTTGGGAGAAACCCATACACAGACTCCTAGTGTAAACCAAGTGCTTTTTTCATACCATCTATGGCAGGCAGTGATGACATTTGCCCCAAAAGGTGAAAGAGTGCAGCAGAGCTGAGGAGAGGAGCACCTGGAAGACCCAGGGAGACCTGGGGTGATCATGCAGGAGGGCAGAAGAGGGAAGAAGATTTCTCTTTTGCTCCCCCTCCTCTGCCACGCTCCTCACCTGAGGGGGTCTCAACCAATGCACAGATCTGAACTGCAATTCTATGTGAATGCAAATAGTTTACATGTTATTAGCCCCCTAACTAGGAAACAGTTTTCACACTGAAACCAGCAGTCACAAGAGGGAAAGACAACTGAAACTGAATGACGGGAGACGTCTTGCCAGAGCACAATGTAAGAAATTGCTACTATCTTCACTTACATCCGTTTCCAGCCAGGATTCAAAAGACACTTTCTAAAAAACTTGATCTAGTTGTCATCATCATCATCACTCTAGAGCAAGGATATGCAAACTGTGACCTGAAAGCCAAATCCTGTTTTCGTAAATAAAGTTTTAATGGAACACAGCCACACTCTCATTTACATATTTCTCCTGTTGCTCTTGTACTATAACCGCAGAAAATACTTACTTGTTAGCCTTTACAGAAATGGTTTGCTGACCTCTGCTCTAAAAGCTGTCAGGCTTTTCTGTTGTTGTTTTTTTTGTTTTGTTTCGTTTGGGGCTGCCCAGCCTCGGAGCACTCTTCCCTTAGATGTTCTTAAGCATCTTGGTAGAAAGCAGATCCTGTCTCCTAACAGAAAAGTAGGCAAGGCCAGGCACCACTTTCCCGGCCTCCCTTGCATCTATGTCTCAACCAATCAGAAGCTCCCACTCCAGATGCAGACTGGATAACTAGTGGCACAAAAAAGCAGAGACAGCAGACAAGCCATCTTTCTCACAATGGCAGCTGGAGCTATGGCTACAGCCAACCAGTTTCCAGGCAGTGGCACCATCAGCACCAGCAGGACATCCAGTGTCTAGTTCTAGAGATGGTGTCAGTGCAAATGGTGGTGTCCAAGAATGAAGGCAGAAGTGGCTGCAGCCCCACCCAACTATTATAGGGAAAGGTGTTAGCCGTGGTTTCGGCTGCTGCTCAGCCTCACCTTTTCTAGCCCATTTTCTGACCCTGGAATCATCCTTTCCAGTAATTCTATGAATAACTCAAAGCCTTTCAGTAAGTCTTTTCCATTTAAATCGTCCAGAGTTTATTTCTGTTGCTTGCAGCTGAGAGCTCTGACTGATAAAAGCATCTATTGTTTTTTCTTACATTTGTAGAGCAGCTAACAGATGACAAGTCACCATCACATAACCTGTTTTGTTCTTATGACAACCTTGTGAAGTGTGTTTTTATGCCCACTTAACAGATGAAGAAACTGAGGCCAGGTGAGGCTAAGTAATCTCTTTGAGTCAACACTGAAATCTTTTTCAATAAAAACACAGACTCTCTTTCTACTGTGCCAAGCAGGCAGAACTCTTTTTATAATATCAGGCACATGCTTATTGTTTTACTTATAAATTAAACAAATCCTCTCTCTTTTTCAAAGCCTGCAGAGGGTTAAGAGCTCTGTTAATGCTTACCAGCATCTTGTCATTTTTCGCCCTCTTTATTCCAGTCCAGGTGGCTTTAGTTTTTCATTTAAAAATGTCATCACCACGTCATTAGCAATGCGCTGTTACCTGACAGTAGGAAGAGGCGTCCCAGGCCATATGGCTGAGTTTAATCTACATGGTCACGGTGTAATCCCGTTGAAATGGCTTCCCTTTGCAATCAAAACCGAATTTCACACTTTACCAAGATGGGGACAGCTCTTGTCTTCCCCAGAGTAATATAGATCTCCCCAGGCAGCCAAGGCCAATGGAAATGGCTTTCTTCTCTGGGCCAGCAGCAGGTGGGGGGCAGGGCTGGGAGGTCAGCATGAATGGGAAGAGGCTGGAAAGGAGAGGCCAGGACAGGAATGAGAGTCCAAAGTAATCCTCAGCACTCCCCACCTATGGATAGCCATTGGGGACATTTGACCCTGGAGCTTTGGAAAAGTAAATTTGGAATATAAGCCATCTTTACGGGGTTGGTGGTTTTATCTTACCCACAGTTGCCATTTCTGAAGTTAGTTATCTGGTTTATCTCCCCAGAAGGGCTAAAATTAAAATGACTGTCCACAAAATGACCTTCTATCAGAGCCACTTAGCTAATCAGAATCTCCAGGAATATGTGTTTTAAGCAGACATCCTTCATTTATTGAATGCACCTCATCTCAGTCCTGTGTATGAGAATCACTGGTGTAAATTAATATGAAGAAATAATCGAATGTCATAAATAAGAAAAAATAATTGAATTGCTGTAGGACAAGCAGAATGAAAGAATGAGACATCACTTTTTTTTAAACCTACCAGTTGGTAAAGTGGTTTGTTTGTTTGCTAAAAATATAGTCATACCTGTGAGGCCGTGAGGACATTGGGATTCATCACTGCCGGTGAAATTGGGGCTGATTCAATCTTTCTGAGGCAATTAGGTAATATGAATCCAAAAGCCTTCAGAACACACATTTCCATTAACAAAATAGTTTTTCTTCAGATGTGTCCTGAGGACATAATCATGTGTAATTGTGTGGTTGTAAGGTTTTTCATCACAGAATGTATTCACAGATAGCAAAAAATGAAAATCAAATAAGCAGAAAGAAACCTCTTCGTGTAAAAACACACAGATTGGTTAAAATGTTATCCCACATTCAATCAGCATTTAAAATCATGTTATAGAAAACGATTTGATGATTCAGAAATATGTAACTACTGGATTTTTGAATGCCTTTCTTACCCCATAAACTGTAAGGGCTGAAATCCTGTTGGTCTTTTTCACTACTGTACCCTGAGAGCCTAGAACAGGACCTGTGAAAATATTTGTTGAATAAGTAACCTGATTAATGCTCATGTTTTAAGTAGAAAAGTGAATTATATGATGCCATTCTGTCAAGAAAATATATAGATAATTAGATGGTGACTGGCTTTCTCTGGTTGGTAGAATTATAGATGATGGCTATTCTCCACACTTATGAAAAGATACTTATTATATCCCAGATATATTTCCATGTTAGTAAACATAAATCTACGTCACCATTTAAAATTCTGCAAAATATACCATTATATGATCTTGTCAATATTTATTTGAACCAATATTCCAACATTGAAGTTTCAGGTTATTTTAGATTTTTCAACATTATAAAAAATGCTAATAATACTGCAACAAACACTCTTTGCTCTGTGTCTTTGGAGCATGTCTGACTTTTTCCTTAGAAAAAGTATCTAGAATTAGAATTAGCATGTCTATTTTCATCTGTAGAGGATCTCTAGCAACAAATTAGCTGTTCATTGAAATGTGTAAATTATTTAGATGCCACAAAATAAGTCTCCTTCATTTGTGCGTCCCCGTGAAGGAGGGTAACATTCCTGAGACTGGGGAGATGGATCTAGAGCAGGCCTCTTCTTGGCCACTCCAACAGGAAAAGACTGAGGAAGGAACATGCCCAATGCAGGTGCTGACTTCTCTCCCAAGCTTAGCTTCCATTTCCTCAGGAAGTAGAGACATTATGAACTGCCTGAATGCTGAAGATGGACTGGTCCAGCCTGGTCCCCTCCCAGGGCTGCAATGTTTGCTCATTCCATTTTTTCATGGAAGAAATCTCATCATTAGCTTATATAAACCACCACTGGCTACATCACTGTGGTTATACAAACTCTACAGTTTTCACTTTAGCAGTCTTATATCACGTGCTTCTGTTGGGGGGAGGGCTGCTCATAAGGTTGGCCTACATTTCAAACACCAATGCATTTTGAACATCCTCAGATAGTGTAATATTTTCATAAAATATCCCCAAAGTAGACCTTGCGCTTACACTCTGCCATTATTTTTGGCCAGCAACCCGTGAAGTAATGATTATATATCAAGGACACAATCTGTCTTCTGGAAGACAAAGAAGGTCACTCAAAGAAGCAGGAAAAAGGGCAAATGTGGGAAAGACCTGAAGATCATCACTGTCCTCTGGAAACCAAAACATTCACACAGGAATCAGTGGAGAAAACAACGACCAAGAAGCTGACCAACTGTTGCAGAATTATTAAACATTCCTGGGATTATAAACTGGAGCTTTTCTTGTCTTCTTTCTTTTGTTATTGTTTAATTGGTGTTTGGGAACTTGGAAGAGCTCATTGGTGGGTGGAATCAGAGCAAGGTGGTGACAGCAATCCTGCAGGTTTGGGAGTTGGTGCAAATTTAAATATTCTCACCAGTGACAGATGCAGTGGAAATGATGGCCATCCCTTGAATTCGTACAAGCGGTTTTCTGAAAATTTTCCCTCTAAGGCCTGGGGAAGAGGCCAAAGTTCTGAATCACTCCAGAATGCTGAGAGGATAAGACTCCTGGAGGAGAGCACAGGGCTCAGTTCTAACTTCTAGTACTTATTTTCTCCTAGCAAATTAATCACCTTTTCGAACTTCGTTTTTGTCTTCCACAAAATGGGCTGTTCTTCTACTTGCCTCACGAGGGAGCAGTAAGCAACAGTAAAACCATTCTGCTCTTACTGGAAGATGACTGCGCACTTCTTGGAGGCCCTGAAACTCTTCCACCCACTAGACAGTCTCCCCAAGACCCATGGACTCTGCTTTAGCTCACACCATCCTGGTGGCATGAACACCACAGAACAACAGAACATAAAATTCCCTAATGACTTTGCCGTAGTGCAGCATTTTTGTTTCATGGATGTAATTGCCCGTGTGGCCTATATTTTCCTGATACACAAAAATGAAAGACTCAATCCTATTTCATTATCAACTGAATTTTCTTGAACACCTACTATGTGCTGGATACCATGCTAGCTACTTTCGCATAGTTCATTTTATTCTATCTTTATAATAACCCTCACGGATAGGTGTTATCTCCACTTATGCAGATGAGGAAGCAAAATCTTAACTCCCTAGCTAACTGATGGTTTATGGAGAATTGCAACCAGATCCTTTGCTCCCAGAATCAAATATCTTCCAGAACAAAATTATGTTCAAAGAAAGTCAAAAGGACCTTTCTAAAAAGTCCCTCCCTTCTTCCATCCTTTCATTTCTCCCTTTCTTCGCTCTTTCCTTCCTTTTACAAGTTTTTGAGTGTCAAGTATGTGTCAGATACTATTCTAGAAGCAGGGAACATTCTTAGTAATACAAGGAAGATGGTGAAGAACATGCTTGCACATTGGTAATATTTTCAGAAGCAGAGGACCATAGAGTTGAACTTGGGATCTTATTGGGGAAACTATTGGCTGGATTATGGTGGGAAGAACATGGAATTTGGAGTCAGGCAAACCTGAGTTCAAATCCTGGTGCTGCCACTCTCTACCTTTGTGATCATGGACAAGTCATATAGCTTCTCTGAGCCCCTCAGTTTTGTCATCTATAAGGTAAATAGAATAATACGCCACCTTATAGGATTGCTCTGCCTATGAACAAAATAAGATGCCTGGCGCTTGGAAAATGCTCAGTAAACAGGAGATGAGAATATAACCATGTGCATATATTATAAACAAGTCTGTTTCGGGAAAAGTTCCTGCTCTACTGCCCTGGTCTGGGAGGTCTGTCCATCTGCTCATCCATAGGACTATCTCGTATGACCTCTTCTAGGCATCTTGTGCTGACTCTTAGAAAGAAGAAGCTGATGGTATCTTGGTGCATCCCAACACTGCAGAAACCACACTTAGGCGGGCTCCATCTCCTTCAGCTTTCAAAGCCCTGCTCCTTTGGCTGGCGGGTGCTTCACCGGGTGGAGGGCCAATTCGCCATGGCGGTTTGTATCTGCAGCAGGCCTGACAGGCTGGGAGAGGAAGGCGTTAATGTTTTCTGACAGGCGACCCCTAATTGTGGGAGCTTTTCTTCTCGGCCTTTCTGTGAAATTCTGACTTAGGCAAGCAGCATAACAAAGTGGTAGGGCATTGAGCTGGGCTTGCACTACACTGGGTGGGGGTGGGGGGGTAGTGAGGGGAGGATGGGGGGTAGCCCAGCATTATTCATGAAGACTTTCAGCTGTTTTTGTCTTTTAACTAACCTTTGAGTTTGATCAGAGGGCTGGCCGGCCTCCCTTTCGCCAAAGGCCCTGCTGGCACCTGGACAATGGAGACAGACTGTTTTTCCTCGTAAAGAGCTATAGCTGGGGGAGGTGGAGGGCTGTGTGTACTGGAGGTGGGAGGGGAGGGTTGGGGGGGGTGAGCCAGCTTTACTTCTGTCTTGGTCTTGGGGAGAGAGATGGAGAGAGAATTTCCATCTCCCCCAACACAAGCAGCCACCCTCGACTCTCTAGGCTCAACAACTTTATCCAGAGTAACGCACACAGTGGGCTGCTTTGCCCACTTGATTTTCAAATGCCACACCACCTTCCCCCACAGATATCTTTCTTCTGCTCTTCCTTCCCACCTGACTCCCTCCTTCCAAAGGGCCCATTGGCTGGAGGAGGCTTCAATCTAGGAGTGCTTGACTGTTTTATTTAAATTGTAAATAATGATGGCAAAAAGGGGAGAGAGCAAATGAGTGGAGAAAGGAGAAAGGAGGGAGGAGGGAAAGGGAAAAGGGAGAAGAGATGGAGAAAGTGACTCAGACGACAGTTAGAGACCCAAAGAAAGGCCGGCAGACGAGCTTTGGTTCAGAAAGGAGCTAAGAGGGCTGGGCTCAGCTTCGGCGGCGTCCAGAGGCGGCGGTGCTGGGCAGCGCCCGAGCCCAGTGGTGCAGCTTCACCGCCAGCCCCCGCCGGCCCCCAGGGGAGCAGGGAGGGGCTTGAGGGGGTAGATGCTCTCCAAGAGCTCTCGCTTTTGGCAGGTGCCAAGCTTTTGTCCCCTGCATCCACTTCCTGCCCCGACAGCCCGGACCCAGGGCCCAGTCCTCTCCAACGTACTTCGCAGAAAGTGACTCCCTTCAAGGACTGTGGCTTGGCGTCTTTCCCCTATCTCGTCCCCAAAATAGCCCTGGTAGCCAGCGCGCATCAAAGGCGGCTTTGTGAGCTGCCGCCTGCAGGCTGCCTGGAGGGGGAGCGCACGTGGGACGTTCTGGGAGCACATCCCACCCGGCTCTCCAACGTCTCTCTATTCTCTCATTGATTCTTCTCCACTCCTCTTCTTCTTTGTCTCTTTCTCCTCTTCTTTCTCTCTCCATCTCTCTTCCTTCTCTCCTCACCCACCTAATCCTCGAGTTTACTTCCTCCTCTCTCTTCTCCCTCCCTTCTCTCCTCTCTCTTCCTCTCCCAATCTCTCTCCTTCGCCTTTTTCTCTCTCTTCTCTCTCTCTCCCTTCCTCCATCTCTCTTTTTCCCTCTCTCTCTCGCCTCCTACCTCTTCCTCCTTTTCACACCTCTCCCCTCCGGGCCAACGCCCACGCCTCCTCTTCCCTCCACCTCCCGGCCACCCCACCCCTGCCGTCAGGTAGCCAGGCGAGGCCCGGGCGCGCGCTGCTGACAGCGGACGCATGCCTGCAGCCAATCCCAGCCCGGATGTGCTGCAGCTTGAATAAATCATTAAACCTGACACGCGCTCAGGGCCCGCGCTCAGCTCTGCAACTTGCTTCCTGCCATTAACCCACACACCCTCTTTTGTAACAACCTAATCTTGCATACAAAGGAGGAAGGAATATAACTTCAACCTGCGCTAGAGCCCAGCCTTTGGCTTTTGCAGCTGGGAAAGGACGTTAATGCCCACGAATCCCCTTTCCTCCCTACCTTTGACTCTGGCTAACCCGGAGTTTCTGGGGAAACCCGAAAACGAATCATTTCTTGGCCGAGGAGAGGAGAGGGGGAAAAAATGTTCAGAGACTTCTCAACAATAGGAAAAGGGAAATGGGGTCGAGGGCTTTTAGTACATCAGAGAAGCATCCACGGTGTTTTGAAAAGAGTTTGCAACAAAACAAGCTTTTCGGAGAGCTTGCTCTAAAAGATACAAATTAAGACAAGCCCTAGAAATGTGGACTAAATTTAATCACATCTCCCTTTTTTAGATGAGTGCTGCCTGAATGAATGGGTGAGTGATGGGGTGAGTGGCTTCCCAGCAGCAGTAGGGTCTTTGTTTCTCTTGGTGGCAAGTCCCCAGCATCACTTCTCTACCTGGGTCAGGAAGATCATGAGAAGCGGTGTCTCTTGTACTTATATAGTCACTGACGGCTCTAAAGCCCTTTCCTTTTCTACTCATCGGGTCATCTATGCAAGGGAAGGTATGATCCTCATTTTCCCAAAGAGAAAACTGTGACTGACTTCTTTTGCAAACACTCAGGTAAGTCATTCCTGGCTCAAAAAGATGAAGTGATTTTCCAGAGTTAGGGTTTTGAACATGGCTAGGTTCGCCTCTGCCTTAGGAAGTTTCTTACTGATAGCCCTATGAGGTCCTGAAAATCTTACACAAAACTACTACATCTTTGAGATCTTGTGGGAGAATGGCCTGTGTACCAGGCAAGTTCAGCAGGAGAGATGGCACTCGTGAAGGGGTAAATGACAAGAGTTTAATGGAGAAGCAGAGATGTGGGCGGGGCTAAGGGAGACACAATGATGCAGCCCCCAGAGACTGCTAGCAACGGGGAGCTGTTACCACCTCTGGGCCTGAAGGAGTAAGAGGAGGAAGCTGTTAAAGCATATGAGCAAGGATCCGTTGCTGTGGAAGAGAAACCACCTGACAAGAGCTGTGGCTTTAGGTCAAGGAGCAGAGCCACTGCCAAAGCAACCGAGCCCAAGAAATGAGAAGCAGGGTTGTAAATATCCCAACCTGCCTGCCCTCCTACCCAACAATCTTCTAGTGGTGCCTCCCACTGGCCAAACCCAACAGGAAACCAGAGGGCCAGGGAGCCCTAGTGATGAAGTCCATAGAGATCAGCCTCCTGAGACACACAGCAGAGCAGAGAAGGGTGGAGAGTGGATCTGGAGGAGGAAAGGAAGAATAGGTACCACAGCTGTCAATTCAACAGAGCAGACCATCCATCCAGTCAACTAATACCCGTCTCCCCAGGGGCTGAGATACCAGTGAACAAGACGGGTGGGGTCCCTGTCTATGTGGAGTTTACCATCTAGTCGAGGGCAATTGTCAGAAATCGTATAAATGGACAAAGATACAGTTTTGTCATCTGGTGGTAAATGCCAAGAAATACACGCATAGTGTAAATGCCAGGAAGGAGAAACAGCCTGATGGATAGAGAGTGACTGTGGCCCGTGTAGAGCTGCTTTAGATAGAGGAGTCAGCAAAAGCTTCTCAGAGAAGGTGGCATTAGAGGTAAGGTGACCTGGGCTTCCCAGGAAAGCCCAACTTGACTCCACATCAACTCCCAGACTTCTTTCTATGTGGTTTGTGTGTAAGCCTCAAATTGAGTCTGTGATTTAGAGGCATCACCTGACCAGTCCCCATGAAACTGAGAGACAGGACTGGAAAATAAGAATAGCAACAGCACGGGGTTGGCCCGTGGTCGAGTGGTGACGTTCCTGTGCTCCACTTTGGTGGCCCAGCGTTTTGCGGTTTGGATCCTGGGCATGGACATGGCACCATTCATCAGGCCTTGCTGAGGTGGCATCCCACGTAGCAGAGCCAGAAGGACGTACAACTAGAATGTACAACTGTGTACCGGGGGGGCTTTGGGGAGAAGAAACAAAGAAGAACAGTAGCAGACATTCACATCACACATAGCTTGGAATCGCCCCCACAAGGCCATGTGCTAATTCCTTTCCACTGTCTGCTCTTGCAGCTGTAGGTACCACCAAACCCATGTTACAAACAAGACTACTTAAACTTAGAAGGAATTGGATTGTTGATTTGGTGTTCTCACATCCCCAGCCCTGCAGGAACAGGAGCGGAAATGCCCGTTCTACTCTCTCCTTCTTGCCACACGTCAGTCCTATTCCTCTGATGCTCAATGCAGAGAGGGGAACTGCTTCCTCTCTCTTCCTTGGTGGGCCCACCTGATGTGAACTTGAGACAGTTTCTTCTCCGTATGCACCCTCCTACTCCCAATTTAACATTTTTAAAAGGCTGTCAGGGAGGTGAAACGTGTGTCCCAGCAGCTTCAGCCCAGCCTCTGACAATAGTCGCATTCAACAGTTCCGCAGCCAGCGGCAGGTCTGTTTGAGCCTTGTCTCCTGCACGCCGCGCTCCTCCTCGTCAATTTCAGGCCTGCCTCCACTCTTAACTCGGTGGTCCCCAGGCCATTTTTGAATAGGTGAGATTTCTCAGTCAATAAAGTCAAGGCAGTTTTCTTCCCCAGCACCTCCTCAGCTCCCCCCCCCCCCCCCCCCCCCCCACCCCTCCACCCCTCCAAAGAAAGTGGAGTGAGGGCTAGGACAGGGGAGAGGCCGCATTGCTAGCCGCCGGGGTCTACATTTTGTATTTCGTTGACAGCCCAGGGCCGCTCCAAAGCCCGCCGCGCAGCCAATGGGCAGCGGTGATTTATGGAGCTGACTAATGCCGGCTGAATGCGGCCTGTCAGAGCGCTGTGAATGGCTTCCCTTCGCCGCACAAGCCCCGGCTTTGTGTTGCTAAGCGATTAGAGCAGATGTAATGAGATTTTGCCCAATCTTCGCTTTGCCCTTTCCTAGCTTCGGCAAATTTGTGTGTTTTTGTGAATTTTTAGAGTTTGCCTTCGCGTTGTGGCAAACAACGGCTAACTTTGCCTGGAGTTTAAGGAGACTGGATATTTCCCATTAGGAAGTGAGTGAAAGAACACCTGTCTTTACAAGGAGAAGGGAAAAAAAAATCCCCTTTGTGGGGGCTGAAACATTATCCTAATGTTATATTCATAGACAAAAATGACTGGCTACACTTTCTTTGCGTACCTTATCTGGAAACTTGCAAAGGAGCTAAATTAAAAGAAAAAGAAATGGGGAGAGGGAGAGAGCCCAGCTCTGGTCCTCCAAATAAGAAGATAAAAATAAAAGCAGGCACCACAAAAGCGTCGCTCCCCTCAAGTAAGCTCTAAATTGGCCCACTGCTGGCAGAAAGTCCGATTATTTATGGCGATGAAGAATTTACTGATTTTTTTCCCCCTTAATTACGCTCATCTCTTTGAAAGGGACTGAAGCCTCAATGTGCATTCTATAGAGGGTCATTTAGCAAAATGACATCAGACGCTGTGGCGTGCTCCGCGCATCGCGGCTTTAAAAAATGATTATTCTGTGCCACTAAATGGTATAGATGTACCAACACAGACTAGATTTTTAACTCTGGAAGACGTGCTGGCTCCCCGTCCTTTGTTGGGTTTTGTAAGATGCATTTTGCGCTCGGCTTTCCGCTTGGCTGGAGACACGCAAACTGAATCTGCAAGTAATCCAGGCGGCGAGCGAGGAGCCGGGGAGAGGCGGAGTAGGATTCTGATCACGTCCTTGCTAACTGACAAGAAGCGAGCCAGCCAAAAACCCACCAATTTCTTTTTGAATCTTGGTAATTGGGGACTTTTACACGCGGCTCACGCTATTCGGATAGAGTCACAAGCTTACATAGGCCAGTGTCTCAAAGCGACCACACATTTCTAAGGCTTTTATTTATTTAAATCTAAGTGCTTCTGCGGGGAACTCATATCATATGCCACCTTTACTTATAATCGATATGGGAAGTGTGTGTAGTGGGGAAAAGGAGTAGAAAATGTGTGCCTGGAAGTGAAGGAAGAGAGACACACCCACCACTGTGAGCATGGAGGAGAGGGTACCTCCCTCATGCTCAAGGTCCAGCAGCACCATCCCTCCACCCACCCCTGGGGTCCTGGCTCATCCAGCCCTTCCACAGTTTCACAGGGAGAAACTGAAAGTGAGGGTGAGGGTTAGAAAGCAGGGTGGGGAGCTCCTCTTTCCAGTTAATTTTGGGGGGGAGTTTTAAACTTATAGTCATTTTATCAAAAGATGATGCAGCCATTAATCACCACCTATTCTCTAGGTAGATGTGTAAATTCACAGCATAAAAGGGCAAGAAACCCGGCTTTAATGAGATATATATATATATCTTGTTCCTCTACATTCGTTATAGAGTCATCTCTAGTAGGACTGGTCATAGCACTTATCTTCGTCATTTCTGCCACTCTTTTGCACCATCCTCATCTTCGCCGCCCCCTTCCCTTTGGCATTTCCATAATAACTTAGACATAAGCAGTGAAATCAAAGAACAGTGAGAGGCAGCTGATTATTTTCATTTGTAAAAAAAAAGAAAAAAGTTTTATTATGAAACTAGTTTGTATAAAACAGGGTTATACACGTTTTTTGTAAGTTTGTAATAAAACAGTAAGAAAAAAAAAAAGGCAGTGATAGAAATTTCCCCAAAGGCAAAACCAACTGGCTGCCACTTTGCGTTTGGACAGTAGCTGCATAAACTTTGTTCTTCTTGAACAGTATTTAATAACATCATTAATACATTAACAAAGTTTCTATAAAGTAAGACACATTGGTGCTGAAGTACATCTGGTGGCCTTTTGATCTCCCCTATGAGGAGAGTTCTTTACAAAACCACATAGGGAAAAATGGCAGTTGCGAGGTGAACTACACATCTAAAATAGCAGAGGTAACGCATTACATGTTAAAGTATCAAGATATACACATTTTAAACCATTTGTACAAAACTCTATAAATTTTTTCTCTCTTTCTCTCTTATGTACAAAAATATCTTAATATATCCCCAAACTGGTTAGGATAGATACAAATAGATTTTTCTTATAATAAAAAAATTCACAAAAGATTGGAAGCATTCTATGATGAAAACTGTAGAAAAGATGGTGTGAGGGAGTGGGGCTTGGGGAGGGCGCCCCGGAGGATCGGGGTTTCAAAGGACTGAGGATAGCATCATTTCACTGCAGACAAATGTCTACAGCTTATTGGGATGGGAGATACTGAGAGTAAGGACACAACCCATTTCTAGAGGGCTAAGAACTGGGCTTTCAGAGAGGGCGGAGGTGAACCTCCCAGCAAGCGCTTTCAGTTCTGCCTGTTAGTGGTGGGTGGGAGTTTCTATAGGGCATGTGCTGCTCCCTTCTGCCAGGAGCCCACTGCTTTTGCACCCAAGCTGCATTTTGTGCAACGACTCAGGTCCTAGTCACTCTTCATATCTCGTGAATGATTGGAGTGTAAAGATACTGTTCCGAGCGCATCGCTGTTCTCTAAGAGCCTTGCTTCTCAGACGTGCGTCCCTTAGTTGGCGTTGGGGTTGGGTGCCTGGGGGTTCCCCCCTCCTTTTTCTCTTCTTCTTTTTTTACTTTTCTCTCATCGCTGACGAGAAAGCACTAAAGATGCAGGCTGTGCGGTCGCCCTATAACATAAGAAGAACGGGAGAGGTTAGCGTGAACTTGGAGGCTGGTGGTGGGGAAAAACGGAGGTTTGGGAGAGGATCTGTCAGGTATGGTGCCTCTTTTGACAGGTTCTAGTACTCGGTTCTTCAGCATCTCCCCACCTCACCCCTACCCTCCAGTTCTTGGATATCTAGGCAAAGCCGCTCTCAGCTGAAACTAACAAATCAGGATTTGAAATAGACAAACTTTAACAAATCCTTTAAAGCAACACTCCCCCCCCCCATCTCCGTGGAGACAGTCCCCCTCCTACAGACACTAAGACGGAGGAAAAAAGCTGAAGACAAGAAAATACACCCTGTTCACTCTAAAAGGCAACTTACCTGCTTCCAAAGTCCATTCGTACCGGGGCCTGAGCAGGCCGAGCCCCTCAGAACCAGTTGGTGAAGTCGAGCAGCTCTTGCTCCTCCGGGCTGAGGGGGTCGTAAGAGCCCTCGTCCGAGGAGTAGGATGAGACCGGCGAGCCGGCCATGGAGTTCATGTCGTTGGAGTAGTTGGGGGAGATGGTGGGCGACAGGACGCCAGCCTGGAAGGCAGCGCTCACCGCGTCGTGCTCGTCCAGCAGCTGCTGCAGCGCGCGGATGTACTCGACCGCGGAGCGCAGCGTCTCCACCTTGCTCATCTTCTTGTTGGCCGCGCCGTTGGGGACGTGCTCCCGAAGGGTGGCAAAGCCCAGGTTGACCAGCTTGACGCGGTTGCGCTCGCGCTCGTTGCGGCGCGCCACGGCCGCCGGCTGTTGCTGCGGCAGGCTGTAGCCGAAGCCGCTGAAGTTCAGCCGGCGTTTGCAGCGCATCAGTTCGGGCGAGGACGAGCGCTGTCGCTTGACTTGCTTGGGCGCTGACTTGTGACCGCCCCCTGAGGGCTGGCCGTCGGCCGCCGGGCTCAGCTGCGGCGCCTGCTGCTGCTGCTGCTGCGCGCTCTGCGCTGCTGCCGCCGCGGCCGCTGCCGCCGCGGCTGCGGCAGTGGCAAAGAAGCAGGCTGCGGGCGGCAGGAAGGGCTGCTGGGGCTGCGGCTGGGGCTGCTGGCCGGCGCCGCCGCTCTCCATCTTGGCAGAGCTCTCCATGCGAAGCGGCGGCCAAGGAGTCGCGGAATCGGAGCGAGCCGGGACGCGAGGTGCGGGGCGCACGAGGGAGACACAGACAGGACTTGGATGCACGAACAGAGAGGGAAAGAAGGGGACAGATGAAGAAGGAGCCCGGAGGGAAGTTAAACAAAATACAAAATCCCCGGGAGACTTCTTAGGGTGGGAGCAAAGAAGGTGCAAA
Source organism: Equus caballus (assembly GCF_041296265.1). NCBI lineage: Eukaryota > Metazoa > Chordata > Mammalia > Perissodactyla > Equidae > Equus > Equus caballus. The sequence continues at coordinate 32,111,335 of NC_091711.1, read as the reverse complement.
TGCTTTTCCTCCTCCCTCCCCACCTCCTCCTCCTCCCTCCCCTCCTCCCTTCGCGGGTTGGCTGCGGGAGCCTCGCGTGGCGCTCGCGTGTGAGGCTGCCGCTAGCGCCTTCTTGTTTAAAAAAAAAAAAAAAAGGCAGAAGAAGCAAAAGTCAGCGGCGAGCGCGCTCTGTTGAGTCTCCCGCTCCTCTCCCCCTAGGGCTGCGCTCTCTTGCGCCGGGTCTCGGTCTCTCCAGCCGTAGCTCAAGCTGTTTTTATTATTTTGTTAACACCCTTTTCTTTCTTATTTCCTTCTTTCACTCGCCCTCCCTGGCCAGCTCCCTGTCGGTGCGCCTTCCACGTTCCCTGGCCAGAAGTGAGAGAGTGCTGGGCGGCCGGAGTGCGGCTGCCTTTTCAATGGGACACCCAGCCCCACGCGCAGCCCTGGCCCCGCCTCGCCCCCCACTCCCCGCTGCTGCAGCAAGCGGCTGCAGCCCCCACTCCCCCCTCCTCTTACCTCCTCCTCCCACCCACTCCCCAACTCCCCCTCCTCCCCTTGCCTCCCCCCGCCCATTCCCTGCGCCCGCTCCTTGCAAACTCTCCATTCAGCCGGGTTTGTTGTTGCAGTGCGTGCGCCTGGCGCGTGCCGGACTCCAGGCTGAATAAACAGGCGGCGCGCTCGGGGCGGGCTGCAGCCGGGGGTGGCTCTAGACAGGGGGGGCCGGCTTCACAAGAGGGACAAATGGCTCTGGAAATTGGGGTGTATGGGTGCAAAGGTTTAGGGTGAAGTGCCCCAGGATTTTCCTGAGAACTTAGAGCAAAGCACGGGAAAGGGTTTGGGCAGATAAAGTGGCACGGGGCAATCTTGAGGTTGGGGGGAGCGGGGCTCCATTTTTTCTGTTTCCTTCTCCCCGTTCTCTTGGGAATCTTTACTGTCTTTGGGAGCTGAAGCAAATTTGCTATTGAAATTCAGAAAGACGAGGGGAACTCCGTCAGAAGTACTGGACTGTTCATGTAAAAGTACTCTTAAGACCTGAGTTCCACTCCCATTGCGTCCTCTCACTAGCTCTGTAGTCCTTGGTAAGTGGCATCCTCTCTGAGCCTCAGTTTCCTTGTCTGTAGCAACAGAAAGTTGGATTAGATGGTCTCTAATGTCCCATCCAGGTCTAAAAATTAGGATGTGCTCCCCACAAGGAGCAAGTGTGGAAGGGGTCGAGGCGAAGGGAGGTGATCACGCAAAGCGGTGTTTGTGATCAGTGCTATAGGTAGGTGTGCATGTCCGGGATGCCCCGCGGAATGACCTCGGGCTGCCTGAAGCATCGCCCCCCCCCCCCCACACCCCTCACAGGATTATTTCCAGACCAGCTGGGGTGGATGCAGAAAGAAGGGAGCTCTCTAGGATATTCCAGGGTTGGGTCTGAGAAGAAAGATGTGGGGCGGGGCGGGGGGAGGGTGATGGAGCTTTGGGGACTGGAGGAGCTTTTCTGGTTGTTCAGAGCGCCGCCTTAAGCACCTCGGAGGCCTTGGCGCAGCCTCCATCCCGCCCCAGGCGTGTGCCCGGCGGGCTGGTGGCAGGCGACTGGGAGCCGAGCCCGGTGGGGCCGCGTGCTGGCGCCGCGCGGGAGGGGGAGGCGCTTGCAGCCGTCGCTTGCCCGCTTGGACAGCGCCTGCCCAGGCGTCCTTCCTGGGCCCTCGGCCCTGGCGCTCTCTGGCCGGAGCCGGGTCCAGCTTCAGGGCGCCTTGGGACACGGCGCTTCGCGGAAAGCGGGCGCAGCAACGGGTCACATCTCTGTCCTGCTCTGGTGCAGGCACGGAGAGGAGGCTGGGGCACGTCTCAGGTCGCGTCTACATAGGCAGAAGGAAGCAAAGGGTAATCATCCGGTTGATTTGTCCAGGAGAAATAGGCAGTTTTGATCAGAGACCTGGGCGAAGGGATGGTTGTAGTGAATTAACGGGATAATTGCTTCTCATTGAACTTCCTTTTGTGGAGATGGGTCTGTCTAAAGGATCCATGGAAGTGACGCAGGGAACCCCCCTTGGTATGTGTGTCTGGCTATGAGTATTGTCGGAGCAATAGTGGTGGTGATGGGTAGTAAGGACAGGTAGCTCCCGAGGTGAATCACCTCTCTTCTCTGCCTCAGTTTCCTCTTTTAAAACGAGGGAGTTTGGGAAGCATAGTACTGACTCAGGCCAAAAGAGATCAGCTCTGTAAACCTCCCTCCCCACACAGACACCTGTCACCCACCCCCCCAACCTGGGACTCGCTGACCCCACAAGACTTTGCAGGATTTACACCTCTGCCCTCTGTTCCCACCTCCCACTCCAGGAAAGGAGCTGAGAGGTCTCCACGATCACATTTGTCTCCTCTTTCAGGAAGTGTAAGAGACGATGAGGCCTGAAGCAAAGCCACAGCACCGGTTTTCCACCCCGAGGAAGCCTCCACGACTGGCGAAAGAGCGGTTATTCAGGCACTTCCGGCCATCCACGTGCTGCAGCTGTGAGCTCTGGGTGCAGGCCGCTAGGAGGCGCCTAGGCAAAGCCTCCTTGTGGCCCATCCACTCCTCTCTCTCAAAATAGTGTGTGTGTGTTGGGGGGAGGGGGGGGGGTGTCGCCAACAGCGACACGTCTAACTGCGTTTTCTTTCCCATTGGGTTGAAGCATGCACCCTGAGCTCCTTTCCAAGTCAGACTCTAATCATTCCACACTTAAAAGGTCCGCAGTCCTGGCTCTACCACTATTTTACGTTGTAACCTAGAACAAGTTCCTCTTCCTCCAACGCCCTCAGTTTCCTGATCTGTGCAGGAGGGGCTACATCAGCTAATTTCGAAACGTACCTAGGAGCGCGCAAAATTTGCAGATAGCCAGCACATGTTCTCAGTTTCCTTTTCACATGCAGGTTTCACGCGTGCACAGAGATCCTAATTATCAGGGACTTCAAGGCCAGAGCCCACTCCCAACCACGCAGACACACACACACACGCAGACACACACACAGAGCCTACTCCCAACCACACACACGAAATGGGCGCCCAAATGGAAGCGCCAACTATGAAAACGCGCATTGTAGTGGCCCTACGTGTTGGCCTCCGCCCAGGAGAAAAGACAGCTCGGGCGCTGGGATCCTTCCGGCCAAAGCCACCGGAACATTTGTCCCTATTCTGCCCGCTCCAGTCCCGAGCCAAAATTCCGTCCTCACTCTCCCCACTCCCGCATCCTCAGCCTGCTTCCTTACATGCTTTGCAAAGCTTTCCAAGAACCCAGGCGTTCTCTTCCTCCCACTGGAGTAAATACAAAGAATGCTCCCCATCACGCTCCCAGCCCAGCACTGTCTCCACTTTCTCCTCCACCACTAAGGTAGAGAGGTTTAGAATCTTTCCCCGAGTTTGCACCTCTGCCTTTCGGGATTGCACCCTACAGACGGGAGTTCTTCACTGAAATTGACTTTCAGGTCTTTTTATTTTTTTTTTACTTTTTTTAAAATTTTTACCAGTTTGGAGCAAAGGACCAAGGCTCAAGAGCCAATCAGAATTCTGCCTCAGATCCTGTGACCTCAATTATGACTCCCCTCCCCCAACACGCACACCTGAGAGAGGGGCCACTGGCTCGCTTAGGCCAGGGGACTCCAAATCTTGCACTGGAGGGATAAAGCAGATAAACTTGATTTGGTACCCAGGTTCTGTTATTTAACAGCGATGTGACTTTGAGCAAACAGCCTACACTCTGAGTCTAGCTTTCTTCCTCCGTACCATGTCCATAGTTATAGCATCTACCTCCAAGACTTGAGAGATTTCAACGAGATGTATATGAAGCACTCCAGATCTGGAGTCTGGGAAGGGTCTGGGAAGGGATGAATAAGAATAGCTGTTCTAAAGCCATTCTGCTGTTTACACAGCCCATCCAGGATGGGGTTTTGGGAAGAGGATGCTTGACATCTTGGAACCACACTGTGATCATTACTACAGCCATTGGAGATCCCATGCTATCCTGTCCTACTGGCCCAGCACCTAAGAGTGGGTAATTCCTGTCATTTTTGAGGAATAGTGATGATGCTCCCAAATCAAGATGGTGGAGATAGGAGCCAAATTTTTAACATTGACAGTAGTAAGTGAGATCACACACAGACCCACTTCACGGCCGGCACATGGAGGGGGCTTCAGCAGAGCCACCGGCCCTGACCTCCCTTGCCACCCACTAGGCCTGACTCTGGGCAAGTCCCCAGGCTTTACTTCACCAGGACACTCAAGGTCCCATTTATCTCGATGTGGAGGGAAAAGAAAACAGCTCACAAAAGGAGTGTTTGATACCTTCATCCATAAATGAAGAGGTGGCACTCCCTTGGCTTATCTGTCAAGGCTGTCAGGATAATTAAATCTGATGTTCTTTGTGAATTCACTTTGCAAATCCCTCCACACGTATCAGGGATTGCCATTCTTATGAGGGGGAGGCAGGACACTGACCCCCTTTGGTGTGTCCTACCCAGAATATAGACATCTCAGAAAAATGGGAAGGTTTCTCTTTCTCCTGCAGTACAATAAGGGCCTTAGTTTCTGCACCTTCAGCTGCCTCTTCTATGTGAGGGAATCCTGGAGGTGGACCACTCCTTATCTTGAACCTTCTCCACATTCAGCACCAGGATCTACATGGGGAGATGGCTTCCCTAGTGACATAGGAATCTGCTACCCAGTGAACCTGAGGCCCTGGGGCCCTGAGTCTCCTGCCACCTTAATTTCCACTCAAAGTTCGAGGCCAGGCCAATGCCAGCTTTGCTTGCACAGAATCCTCAAGCTCCAGAATTGTGCCCCTTCTCTTCTTGGAAAGGAGATACTCCTCATCTCTTTTTAAAAAGCCCCCTCTGTGCTTCTTCTTGGAGGGGAGGAGAGTTAATCTTAAAAGTGAAACTAGGTTTTCCATTGAATGGATCATTTCATAAAATTATACTTATACTGGATCCCACATAAGAAGCAAAGAGATTACCAGAGAACACAGGCCTTGATTCTTGATTTGGACACAAGAGTGTTAGCGCAATCCTTGATTTTATTGAGCACCAAGCCCCAGAAGCCATGGATACTTTGAGAAAAGTGGGTGTGCAGGGCATTCATAGAAGATCCTCGGTTTCCAGTGCTATAACACAGGGCCTCTGTGCCTGGTGTATGCGGCTCTAAGCCTGTGCTTGACACTGTCCTCCCCAGGGAAATGAAAAGTCCACAACTGCATAATCTACAGTCTCCAAGCACACCCTCCCAAGGTAACTTCAGAAGCCGCTGCCCACTCTGAACTGGGTCGGGCCTGGGATGGACTGTTCAGTGGGCAGAATAGCACAAACCACTGACTTGGCTCGGCTTCTTGGTCAGAGCGGCCGGGCCCGCACCTGCATCAAGGAATCCAGGCTTCTAACAAATCTATTTGCTCTTTCAATACGCCTTAAAAAGAAAAGAAAAAAAGCTGGAAAAACAAAACAAAAAAAGCACAAACTATTATTTTACTGTGGGAGGGGAGATGGGGATGGGGGGAGGGGGTAATTTGCAGCCACCCTGGCCAGCCAGTCCTTTTGAAGTTCTCCAAATAAGGAGTAACGCTAAGTCTTTATTTTTTCTAAAGCCCCATTTACATTATGATTAAATACCTTCCTCGGATAAGGATAAAGAAAGTCGTTAATCTATATAGCTCTGCAAAGAATCAATACATTCTAAACTTTTGTAGGATTTGTTACACTCTATTTTGTTACAGTAGCCCAGCTTCTCTCCGTCTAGGCACATGGCTCTCCTTCCCTCCCCCTTCCCCACCTCGCCCAAGAATGAAAATAAAGTAAAGGTCTTTCACGGTAAACAAAACCAGCTGATTCTTCACAGAGAACCCATGAATAGCTGGAGAAGAAAAAAAAACTTACAATAAATGGTGCATTTTTTTCTCTGCTGGGTATAGTATTCAAGGATCAGGGCAGTATTCAAACAGAGGTCCATTTTTTGCTCAGCAAGAGAGTTTAGAAAGGAAGCGTGGGGTCCATTCAGAGCTTTTCCCCCTTCACAATCGCAGGGTTCTATGAAACCTATCTTCCATGCCTTGTCGGAGTGTTTCTGGGGACCAATTAGTGCTTTGTTGCACGGCTTCTTTGCTGAATCTTTGAGCAGCAAGAAAAAGCGCTCTCGAGTCTCCCCTTATTTTGACCATTTCTGTCATTACTCAGTGTAATAATTAATATGACAACTGGACGCTCGAGTTTGTATAGAAACACCTCAGCTACAGGAGCGAGCGTGCAGTGGGTGGTAACCAGCCGCACATCAGCCGGAGAAGCCACACACACAAAAAGGAATGAATGGCCGCAGAGAAAGAGAAGGAATAAAGATAAAATAGTTGGCACAACGCAGAACATAAAACAGACTCGAATGGAGACAGGGCGGGGGAAAGGGGGACAATTAGAAGGGGAGGGGGAAAAACACCCTACAGAGGTTAACTTATTTTGAAACTGTTTTCTGAATAGAACCGTGGACGTGAGCGGCCGCTTTTCAGCCCAGCGCGTTTCCCCCCAACTTTCTGAACTCTCTGGAACACAAGGGGCGGGCAGGAGCGTGGGGAGAGAAAGAAGGCTCGCCCAATCTTTAGGTTCTCCCCAGGATCCTTCGGGAATGTGCACCCAACACACCACCCAGCTCAAGTTCCCCACTCCTGGTTTGGCTTTCATCTTCGCAGAAATATTGTTCCCCTTTGCTCCAACTTCAGTCTTTGGAGCTAGCAAGAGACAAGAACCGGCGGAAGTAGTAGAGGAGAGAAACAAGCGCCGCACCACCCTCCTTGGGGTGAATCTTGTGGAGAGGGCATTTCTGATACATCCCAGCAATTCTGAAGAGCAGCGCCCTGCGGGGCTCCTGGCGTGGAGGGTCTCTCCCCGGGAGCGTCGTCCAGCCAGACTGGGCGCCGCGCCCCAGCCCCGCGCGGGGCCGCCTCTGCCGCTCCCGCAAGTGCGCCCCGGGGTTTCGACCCGCTCCGTGACGGCATAATAAATAATTAGAGGGTTTAAGCGCGTTAGCCACAGCTCATGCTAATGAGCCAGATAAGGGCTCACGCTAACCCAAGGTGACAGTTTGCATATAGGAGGGAAGAAAAAGAGTCCTGCTATTTTTCCCCAACTTGATTGCTCCTTCTCAAATTCATGCGTCCCCTGTCCCCTTCCTCCATTCCCTTCTTCTCCTCTCCCTTATCTCCTGCCACACGCACAACACACACACTCCACCCTCTTTTGACCCTTCCTCGGTCTTTCACCCCCACACCGGCCGCATCGTGACGTCACAAAATCCCCGGGTGCCTAAATCTGACCTGCCGGGAAAGTTCACTCCCAGCGCGTCCCGTCCAGTCTCAGCCCTCGAGTGGAGACGGTTCGTATGCCTTTCTTTACACAGTGTGGAACGCACCAAGACTCCCATCCTCGGGGAAGGAAGTTAAAGCTCAGGATCGGGGGTCCCTGAGCGCTTCGGGGGGCCAGCGCGCCCTTAGGTGCTCTCTGCGCTCTGCAGGGTGAGGGGAGCTACCGGCTGGGGCGAGGAGCGCAGGCGTCCGGAGCCCTGGAGCTCCTGAAATGGTCCTGCCGCCTCCCAAAAGCAGGGGCACTTTGCCGAAGTGACTGAGGTCAGTCGTGTGTCCCCATTGTGTGGCCACGTGTCCTGTGTCCATCATCACCTCGCCAAAGTCCGAGCTCAGCCCGACTCCTTGCGGCGCGGCCCGGGAACGCTCCGGCCTATAAATCAGGCAGGCGGCTGCGAGCCGTTTCCCTCTCTGTGCAGACCTGGATGTTGGCCCTGCGGGCCCAGGGCAAGTTTTGCTCCCAAGAAGTTAGGAAGGAAGCAGCCTGCCAGGGCAAGGTGTCCACCTGGGAAACTGTGCACCTGCTCCAGGTCGGCCAGTTAACGCTTCCCTCCCTCCCACCACTCTTCCTCAGGACTAGTATTTGCACCACCAGCAGGGTACTTTCTTTCTTTCTTTTTTCTTTTTTTTTTTTTGGTGAGGAAGATTGGCCCTGAGCTAACTTCTGTGCCAACCTTCCTCTATTTTGTACATGGGACACCTCCGCAGTATGGCTTGATGAGCAGTGTCTGTGTCCAGGCCCAGGATCCCAACCCGAGAACCCTGACCGCTGAAGCAGAGTGTGTGAACCTAACCGCTATGCAACCCTGCTGGCTTGGGTACTTTTTTGGGGAGGAGGAAGGAGAGGAACAAGGTGATTTATAAGACACAGATATTCGTTGACATGGAAACTTAAAGAAACAGCAACAAAAACAAAATTAAATGAGTTCGTATTTGTAAAAGGCTGAGAACAATGCCTGGCACACAGTGAACGCATTTAACAGGCGTTACTAAATAAGTGCAAGCATATTGAAATACCTAACAGAAGGTATGCGCTATTCATCTAAGATGTTCGAAAATACCATTTTGATGTCAAATGATCAAGGTTGATATGTTCATTGGTTCATGAAATAACTATTGAACATAATTGTAGATAAAGAATACAATCATTGCCTTGGATGAGCTTGTAGTTTAGCCGACAGAAAAGGCGGTGTATAAGAGAAGAAGGTGCATTAAACACACAGTGGGGGCAACAATGGAGAGCCCGCTTCCCTCAGGCTCCATTCCTCTTTGGACTCCCACCCTCCTCCAAATAGTCCACCAGGTTACCCCCAAATAAATAGACAGTCTAGGTACAAAAGGGTGGACTTGTTACGCAAACACATCCCAAAGTCATCCAGTCTCTCTTCCCCAAGGAGATGGTGGTCCCTTAGCTTTTCCTCTACGACAAGTCTTGAGCAGACTCTAACCAACGCCACATACACACACACTTTTAACACTTGTTGGTGTTAGGTGCAGTGAGAAGGCAAGTCACTTGAAGTCCAGAGGGACTCCAGGGTCTGGAACTTCCTAACTCTGTGTCCCGGGGGAAATTGCTCACACTCCCCTAGGCTGTTCTTCTACAGTGTGAGAGGGCTGAGTGAGGTGCTGCCCCTGTAGACAATGCAGGCACGACCACATGACTCTCTGGTGGCAACAGCTCCCCTCTAAGCAGACAAACGTCTTCTGCTCTTCTTTCCTAAAGCAAGAAACTGTAGGGAGTAAATGACCTCACCCACAGCTTCACCAGGCACACCAGTCCTTGCTGGTGCCAGGATTATGGCTTCTGATGGCCGGAAGGCGGCGTCATGGGTCAGCATGACTTTAGCCCCAGGGACAAGTGTAAGAGGTGGGCCACTAGCTCCTCATCGGGATTCACGTGCGAAAAGAAGAAACTCACCACTCTCGCTGACGGCTTTGCTTGGGTAACAGGGCTTCCCTCTACTGCTGGAGCAGTTTCTGATTTGGGATTTGGGGTTTGGGGACCTAGGAAGCTCGAAGTCCTCCGTGGCGGGTTGCGTGAGTCGCTCGCCACCTGCCGGTTATTTCTCGAACTGCAGCGAGGACTGCGTGAAAATCTTGCAGTTCGACTCATACATTACCACGAATCTCTTCTACTAATTCTACTCCATACCACTCAGTTCAACCCCCCACAATACCCACATTAGGTGCCTGTTAATATTCAGATTCTGAAGGTTCATCCTAGACCCACCAAGTCAGAATCCGTGCAATCGGCCTTTTAAACAAGCTGTAGAGTAGTCCTTTTGTACGTAGAAGCTGGAGAACTAGTTATCTAGAGGTATTCGAGGTGATGAAACACAGTCTCCATTACTCAGACCCGTGAAGAACAAATCTCTTCTGATAAAGTTACACGAGTCCTATAAATATCCTTTCTTTGGGTAAAGGGATGTCTGGTGACTTCTGAGGAGGGTGGAAAGGACTGGTGAGTTATTGCAGAGATGGTCTTTGATGAACGGGACCCAACTCGCAGTGGGAAGAAAAGGGCCATGGGACCAACCTGCTCAACATGGAGCCTTTCGCTTCCTTGACTTTGGAGACTCCGGCAGGCTTAACCTCCTCCTCCCTTCATCCACCTCTTCCAAAGCTGCATCTTGGACTTTGCTACACCCAGAGCAGCTCCACCTTTGGAATCTGAACCTTCCATCCTCCCCTCTGATTCCTTCTGGTTCCCACTTCTGCTGTACCTCTCTCTAATCTCCTTTCCCAAGATCTATTTCTTCCCAGTCTAGTCTCTCTCCGACTCAATCTGGAAAGTGTGATTGATTGTTCCACAAACTTATAACTTATAAAATGCTTACCTTCCCATCTTAAAAAACAGGCAACTCATTCCTTGATCTTATGACCAGTTTCACCCCTCAGTCAAGTTTCCGATAACAGTAATCTACGCCCATGGTTCCATTTACTTATCTCCCACTTACCTGCCTGAGCTTCATCACCACTGGAGTTCCTCATCGTGATGGTTAATCTTATGTGTCAACTTGAATGGGCCAGAGGGTGCCCAGATATTTGGTTAAACATTATTCTGGGTATGTCTCTAAGGATGCTTTGGGTCAGATTAACGTTTGAATCCATAGACTGAGTAAAGCAGATTGACCTCCCCACTGTGGGCGCACCTCACCCAATCCATTGAAGACCCGAATAGAACAAAAAGGATGAGTAAGGGAAAATTCACACACTCTCTCAGCCTGGTTGTCTTTAAGCTGGGACACTGGTCTTCTGCCTTCAAACTTGGACTTGCATGGAACTTACACCATCGGCTCTTCTGGTTCTCAGGCCTTCAGACTTCAGGCTGGAACTACACCATCTGCTCTCCTGGGTCTCCAGCTTGCCAATGACTGCAGATGTTGGGACTTCTCAGTCTCCATAATCACTTGAGCTAATTCCTTATAATAAATCTCTCTCTCTCTATGTGTGTATACACACACACACACACACACACACATATACATATGTGTGTGTGGATGTACATAGATATAGATACATATATACGTAGATAGATAAATAGATCTCCTATTGGTTCTGTTTCTCTGAAGAATCCAGACTAACATGCTCATGAGTGGCTCCCTTTTCCTAAATGTAATAGGTACTTCAGGCCCTACCTTATTTGATTTCCCCAAGCGTTTGGCACTGTTGACTGCTCACCTCTTCTTTTCTTTTCTTTTTCCTAGCTTTGCTTTTTATTGAGTTCATACTAGTTTACATCAATGTGAGATTTCAGTTGTACATTATTTCTTGACTGTCACCACATAAGTGCTCCCCTTCACCCCCTGTGCCCACCCCCTGACCCTTCTTCCCTTGGTAACCACTGAACTGTTTTCTTTGTCCATGTGTTTGTTTATATTCCACATATAAGTGAAATCATCTGGTGTTTGTCTTTCTCAATCTGGCTTGTTTTGCCTAGCGTAATTCACTCCAGATCCTTCCATGTTGTTGCAAATGGGATGAATTTGTCTTTTTTATGGCTGGGTAGTATTCCATAGTATATATACACCACATCTTCTTTATCCAATCACCAGTCGATGGGCACTTGGGTTGTTTCCATGTCTTGGCTATTGTGAATAGTGCTGCAATGAACATAGGGGTGCATATATTACTTTAGATTGTTGATTTCATGTTGTTTGGGTAGATACCCAGTAGTGGGATAGCTGGATCAAATGGTAGTTCTATTTTCAGTTTTTTTAAGGAATCTCCATACTGTTTTCCATAGTGGCTGCAGCAGTTTGCATTCCCACCACTAGTGTATGAGGGTTCCCTTTTCTCCACATCCTCTCCAACATTTTTTATTTTTAGTCTTAGTGATTATAGCCACTTAGTGATTATATATAGTGAGTATGGTGTTGGCTGTGACCTTTATTATGTTGAGGTAATTTCCTTCTATCCCCATTTTGTTAAGAGTTTTTATCATAAATGGCTGTTGGACCTTGTCAAATGCTTTATCTGCATCTATTGAGATGATCATGTGGGTTTTATTCCTCAATTTGTTGATGTGGTGTATCACGTTCATTGATTTATGGATGTCGAACCATCCCTGTGTCCCTGGTATACATCCCACTTGATCATAATGTATGATCCTTTTGCTGTATTGTTGAATTCGGGTTGCCAAAATTTTGTTAAGGATTTTTGCATCTATGTTCATCAGTGATGTTGGCCTGTAGTTTTCCTTTTTTGTGTCATCCTTGTCAGGCTTTGGTATCAGCATGATATTGGCCTCATAGAATGTGTTTGGAAGTGTTCCATCGTCCCTAATTTTTTGGAATAGCTTGAGAAGGATAGGTATTAAATCCTCTCTGAAAGTTTTGTAGATTCCCCAGGGAAGCCATCTGGTCCTGGGGTTTTATTCTTCGGGATATTTTTGATTATGTTTCAGTCTCTTTCCTTGTGATTGGTCTATTCAGATCGTCTGTTTCTTCTTGATTCAGCTTTGGGAGGTTGTAAGAGTCTACGAATTTATCCATTTCCTCTAGATTATCCATTTCATTGGCATATAGTTTTTTGTAGTATTCTCTTATAATCCATTGTATTTCTGTGGTGTCCATTGTTATTTCTCCTCTTTCATTTCTAATTTTGTTTATCTGAGCTTTCTCTCTTTTTGCCTTTGTAAGTCTGGCTAGGAGTTTGTCAATTTTATTAATCTTCTCAAAGAATCAGCTCTTTGTTTCATTGATCCTTTCTACTGCCTTTTTTTTGTTTCAATAGTGTTTATTTCTGCTCTGACTTTTATTATTTCTCTCCTTCTGCTGACTTTGGGCTTTGTTTGTTCTTCTTTTTCTGATTCAATTAGGTATAATTTGAGATTGTCTATTTGAGATTTTTCTTGTTGTTAAGATGTGCCTGTATTGCAATGAATTTCCCTCTTAATACAGCTTTTGCTGCATCCCATGTGAGTTGGTATGGTATGTTTTCATTTTCATTTGTCTCCAGATATTTTTTGATTTATCCTTTAATTTCTTCAATGATCCATTGCTTGTTCAATAGCATGTTGTTTAGTCTCCACATCTTTGTCCCTTATCAGCTTTTTTATTGTAATTAATTTATAGCTTTATAGCATTGTGATCAGAAAAGATGTTTGCTAGTATTTCAATTTTCTTAAATTTATAGAGGCTTGCCTTGTTTTCCAACATATGGTCTATCCTTGAGAATGTTCCTTGTACACTTGAGAAGAATGTGTATTCTGCTGGTTTTGGATGGAGTGTTCTATATATGTCTATTAAGTCCAACTGGTTTAGCTTTTCATTTAATTCCACTGTTTCCTTATTGATTTTCTGTCTGGATGATCTATCCATCGATGTGAGTGGAGTGTTGAGGTCCCCCACTATTATTCTGTTATTATTAATATCTCCTTTTAAATTTGTTGATAGTTGCTTTATGAATTTTGGTGCTCCTATGTTAGGTGCATAGATATTTATAAGTGTTATTTCTTCTTGGTGAAGTGTCCCTTTGATCATTATAGATTCCCTCTCTTTGCCTGCCTTATCTTGAAGTCTACTTTATCTAATATAAGTATTGTGACACTTGCTTTCTTTTGTTTGTCATTAGCTTGGAGTGTTGTCTTCTATCCCTTCACTCTGAGCCTGTGTTTGTCATTGGAGCTGAGATGTGTTTCCTGGAGACAGCATATTGTTGGGTCTTGTTATTTAATCCATCTTGCCACTCTGTGTCTTTTTATTGGAGAATTCAATCCATTTACATTTAGGGTGATTATTAATATATGAGGGCTTAATGCTGTCATTTTATCATTTGTCTTCTGGTTCTCCTGAATTTCCTTTGTTTCTCATCCTGTGTATTTTGGTATACCTATCGAATTATGTAGTTTTTTATGATGTGTTTCTTTGTTTTCTCCTTATTTCTTATTTGTGTCTCTGTTCTGCTTTGTTGTTTAGAGGTTTCCATGAGGTTTGTATTCAGAAGCTCGTGTATAAGATAGTCCATTTTCTGATGGCTTCTTATTTCCTTAGTCTAAACCAATTCAGTCCTTTCCTCCTCCCCTCCTAAGTTGTTTTTCTCACACCTTATTCCATCTTGTGTTGTGAGTTTGTGGTTAAACTGAAAAGATTGTCTTTGTTTTTGGTGGTTTCCTTCCTTATTCTCTTTAATGCTATGCTTGAGTATTTGTTATCCTATTCTGATTCTGTCTACCTATTTATCTCCTTACTCCATGCTTTGGAACCCCTTTCTCCTTTTTTTTTTTTTCCATGTATGAGGACCTTCTTGAGGATTTCTTGTGGTGGGGGAGTCTCGTGACTACAAACTCCCTTAACTTTTGTTTGTCTGGGAAAGTTTTTATTTCTCCATCATATCTGAAGGATATTTTTGCTGGATAGAATATTCTTGACTGAACATTTTTATCTCTTAAAGATTTGAATATGTCATTCCATTCTCTCTTGGCTTATAAGGTTTTTGCAGAGAAATATGCTGAAAGCCTGATAGGGGTTCCTTTGTAGGTTATTTTCTTCTGCCTTGCTGCCCTTAGTATTCTTTCTTTGTCATTCATTTGTGCTAGTTTTACTACTATATGCTTTGCAGTAGGTCTTTTTACATTGACATATCTAGGAGATCCGGAAGCCTCTTCCACATGGATTTTCCTCTTTCCCTAGGTTTTGGAAGTTCTCTCCTATTATTTCTTTGAACACACTTTCTGCTCCATTCTCCTTCTTGAATACCTATAATTCTCATGTTGCATTTCCTAATTGAGTCAGATACTTCTGAGAGACTTTCTTCACTTATTTTTGGTCTTAGTTCTCTCTACTCCTCTGTCTGGAGCATTTCAACATGTCTAGCTTCGATTATGCTGATATGCTCCTCTATAATGTCCACTCGAGTGTTCAGGGAATCCCTATTTTGTTTTATCTCTCCCATTGTGTCTTTAATCTTTAATATTTCTGATTGATTCTTCTTTATAGTTTCAATCTCTTTTGTGAAGTAGCTCCTGACCTAGTTGAATTGTTTCTCTACATTCTCTTTTACCTCATTAAGTTTTTTGATGATAGCTATTTTGAATTCATTGTCATTTAGAGTACATATTTCTGTGTCCTCAGGACTGAATTCTGGGTATTTGTCATTTTCTCTCTAGTCTGGAGATTTGACATAGTGTTTGATATTGCTAGAAGAGCTGGTTCATTCCTTATGCATCCTGATATTATTTGGTCTGGTTACCACCTATCACCACTGGGTGGGAGTCAAGAGCTGCATATTCTGAGTCCTCCACCTTCAGTTGAGATCCCAGGCAGTGGAGTGGCGGGGCGGGTGGGGGGAGAGGGGCTTTTTCCTGCATGCGCTCCAGGCTTTCTCACTCTTCTCTCACTATCTTATCTCCTGGGGTGTTGGCTTGATGAGGTCACCCCCTGCAAAATCTCTTGCCCCAGTAGAGGTCTTGCCTCTAGGCTGCACAAGGACCCCTTGGGGGTCCTTGATGTTCCCGCAAATGGACATCCCCTCCCCTGTTCCTTCCCTCTCAGAGCCTCCTTTGGTCGTGGATCACAGTCTTTAGGGGAGGGAGCGAAGTTTTCTCTTACCCCATTCCAGCTCCTCCAAGGGGGCCCCAGTCTTTCTTCCCCCTGTCGTACGGCTGCGTGTCTCTTGCATGTTTTTTTGTGTTGTGTTAGGATGTCCTCTGTTGGAGTATGGATCAACCTTTTCATTGTATGTTGGAGGGGAGAGAATCCCAGGGAAGTTCATTCCACCATCATGCTGACATCACTCCAACTGCTCACCTCTTCTTGATAATCTCTCCTCTCTCCTCCTTCACTCCTTGTTAGCCCTCTTACCATTTTTTTCCTCAGGATTAGTTTTCAGTTTCCCATCACAGTATAAAGTCTCCTGGTGACACCTGCTGTGTTTAGGTTTTAGTTTCCACCTCTTTTGCTGATGACTTTCAAATTCTTGTTTCTAGCTTGGACTCTCCCAGGGATCTCAAACTTGTGTGACCTGCATCACTTCTCCAGTGTTCCATTGATGTATCAAGTGCAACATGTTTGAAGCTGGGCTCACCATTCTGACTCCCTCAAATCTTTCCCTCCTTTTGTGTTCTATATTTCAGGGCTTGGTGTCACCTACCCACACTCTCAAAACAAAATCCTGGAGTCATCCCAAGCTCTCGCTGCTCACTGACACCCTCTCCACAATTACTGAGGCTTAACTATATATATGTAATTAACTATGCAGTTATAAGTATATACATGCAACTTATATATATGTGTGTGTGTATATTTAAATCATTTTCCTCCTGTCTATCACTAATATCATTTCCCTATTTCAATACCAACTGGTCATCCTGCTTCCAGTTTCATCTCCCTCAAATATCGCCTCCTAATTGCTGCCAGAATGATCTAACTAGACAACATAGTCAAATGTGTCAGGAGCATCAGAGTGTAAAGAAACGGTGCTTATATCACAGCCCAGGAAAAGTAAACTTTTCAAAGTATAATATACCTTATTGCTCTTCTAATCAAACCTTTTCAATAGCCTCCCAATTTTCTTAGGATAAGAATCCACTGCCCTTGAAGTTCCGTAATAGTAGGGATTTTGCTTTGCCTCCTTTTGCATGTCCAGCACTTAGCATGGTGTCGAAACAAGGTGCTAATAGATGCTTGTTGATTGAATAAATGAACTTGGTGGGACTAAAGCTCTTTCACTGGTGTAAGATGTATGCATGTATGATACAGAAAGTGGCATGCAAAAAGCTCTTATTGGAAAATTTAAAAGACTCAGAAAAACTATCCTCCCCCTCTTGGTATGTCCCCCTCATTTGCCACTTGGCATAGGCTCTCTAGGACCAGTAGTGATCTCTTTATGTGAATATCTTCCTAGTCTTGAGGAAAGCCATCAGGTCTTCTCTCCAAGGAACAAATGGAGCCTGGCACATAGCAGGTACTTAATTGATATCTAGTACAGTTGATATTGATGGATCACACAATGAGGGTTGTTTACTTGTCAGAACTTTTCATGGGGCCTGGCCCCGTGGCCAAGTGGTTAAGTTCATGTGCTCCGCTTTGGCAGCCCAGGGTTTCACTGGTTCAGATCCTGGGCATGGACATGTCACTGCTCAACAGGCCATGGTGAGGAGGCATCCCATATGCCACAACTAGAAGGACCCACAACTAAAATATACAACTATATACTGGGGGGATCTGGGGAGTAAAAAAGCAGGAAAGAAAGAACTTTTCATGGATATTTTCTCAAATGTGTGAGAAGCAGGAGTGAGGAGCAGGAGGAGCAGGGGCCTTGTGTTGGTGAGTGCAAAGGGTTTGGGTTGGTTGGGCAGGGTGGACTGGGCTATGGGAAGCCTTGAATGAAAGACCAACAGTTTGAGTGTGATGGTCTGAGAGATTTTTAAACAGAGGAGTGACACTATTGTATCCATGGATGATAAGTCTGGAGCTATGGAAGAGGGATTGATGGGGACAGACTCTGACTAGCTCAACTCCCTTTTCTAACATCACTTTTCATGAGCTGGTGTAGCATGCCTACTACCATTCATTCACTCATTCAACAGACACTAGAATGTAAGCCCCAGGAGGGCAAGGACTGTGCTTGTTCCATTTACCGTTAGTTTTTGGTGTCTAGAACAGGGTCTGACACATGATAGGAGCTCAATAGACATCATTTGCATAAACATTTATTGGATACCTACTCTACGCCAAGCATGTAGTATGTTCCAGGATGCAAAGATTAAAAAAAGACTCAGTTCCTGTGTTCAGGGAGCTCACATAATATTCCTTTTTGCAACAAAGCAAGCAAAAAGGCAATTCTGAACACAAAACCAGAATGCTAACATGAGCTGAGGGAGACCAAAGAAAGGGGAGCTAACTCTCCTTGGTGAAGCTAGGCAAGCCAATTCAGGGAAGCAGTAACAGAAGAGGAGTGCCAAACTGTTTGAAGTCATCAAAGCTTTGCATTAGAAGCAGTTCATGGGCCCTAGATCGATCAGTGAAGATTTCAGGCTATGCCTATATGAGGCTCGGGCTATTCTTTCTAGCTAAGAAATTCTCACCTCTCCTTTCTGCTTGGGCATCATCTTCCTTCCCTAACTATCACCATCCACACTAGAGGCGATCGGTCACCTCCTGTGCTCTCCCATAGCACTTGGCCTCCACTCACCTGCTGTTAGTGCTTGTTTTATCATCTGTCCTCTCGTAGACTTTAAGTGAAATGTGAGCAGAGTACTTTTCCTGTCTTGTCCACATAATTCTCATTCCAGGGCAGATCCAGATTTGGGAAGCCTGAGGCTTATAAAACTTCAGGGCTCTATTTAACAAAAAGAATATAAAATTATAAATGTTAGGTAGAAAACGGAATATATCCTTAGAACAAAAATACAAGCAAATTACACATTATATAAAGCTAGTAAAATGCCAAAATTTCCAAATAAATTAACATATTTTTATAAGTTAATTGTCTGCAAAACTTCTACGATAACTTTTTCTATATATTTTGGTGCACACTCTTTGATTATCTCTTCAAAATTGTTACTCTTATTTTTAGAGAGAATGAAAAGATAATTCAATTTTTTCTGTAACATATTGAAATTTGCTCTTTATTATTGATAGTTTGGATGCTCAAAGCATATTACTTAATGCAAAAATATGCTAGTTGTTTGTAGAGCTGCTATGGATTTGTGCTATACAAATACAAGAATTCTGATAAACTTATTTCACAAAATTCTTATCAAAAAGCAAAAAATATGTTTATAATTGTTGATGCTTTATTATCAACTATATTCCTAGGAAGGAAGAAAATTCTGTTTCATTATTGGGAGGAGGGTTGCCAAGAATGCAGTATTTTTTCCCAGCTTTATTGAAGTATACTTTTGACAAATAAAAATTGTATATCTATGAGGTGTACAACTTGATGTTTTGCTATTTGTATCACCACAATTAAGTCAATTAACACACTCAACACCTCACGTAGTTATCATTTTATTTTTACTCTTTTTCTCTCTCTCTTTTTTTTGTGTGTGTATGTGTCTGTGGTGAGAACATTTAAGATCCACCCTCTTAGCAAACTCTATGTATACAATACAGTATTGTTAACTATACTTACATTGTCATACGTTAGATCTCCAGAAAGGAAACAGTTTTGACCAGGGGTTGAAGAAAACCGCAAACTGAGAACACTCTCTCAAGACTTCTGGCCCCAGACTATAAGACTCAGTGACTCAGGACAGTGGACAGTAGGACTGTTCCTGGAAACCTTTCTTACGTCTGGATGACCAGCAATACCTATCCATGAAAGTGACTATAAATGACATAACGCAGCCACTAAACACAAACTAAATGTATCTTCATCTTAACTTCCTAGTTCAATCCCAAAGATGTCTGGGCCACCAGACATGAAAAGTGTGATGGAGAGGATTTTGGGGTGGAAAGAGGTGTCAGTCTTACGAGATTGTGGTTTAACTATCTTTGGAAAGTTTTACAAAAATATTTGTCTACATATGACCAGGTGAAACCATTGCTGGGGTCCCTTTGAGAGCGATGGAGGAGTCTAGGTAGGTGCACGTCCCTCAAGCTTTAGCTTCATCAGCTTCATGACAAATCTGCCTCAGTGCCTATGAGTAGGTGGTAAACATATTGAATGAATGAATTAGTGACTGAAATAAAGTCAAAAAAGAGCATGAAGTTGGACTAGATGGCCTGTGTGACTTTGGACAAATAACTGCAATATTCAGAGTTTATTTTCTCATTTTAAAAATGAGAAAATAATTGATATTTTACAGATAATGTACTTGAAAACATAAATCACAAAGTAAAATACAAATAGAGAAATTATTTTTACAAATATAACACATAAAGGTTTATGTTCTCCTCCTTTACCTTAATATCCCCATGAGTCCCAGTTGCACAGGGATCTTCTCAATGATTAGCCTGGAGAGTCCCACTCAGATGGGTCTCTTTTGTCCGTCAAGAGTAGGGATGGAGCCATCTCAGAGAATGTTGCTGTCTCTGTCTACTCAGCAGCCTAGGAGTCACCTTTGACCTGTTTCACACCCTTGCCCACCATATCTAAACTGACTCCTTTTTTCAACCTTCTAAACCTTTCTCAAACCCATTCCATTTTCTTCTTCTCCACCCTCAGTACCACTTTAGTCCAAGGACTAAAGCACCATGGCCATTTCTCACCTAGACAACAGTAACCACCTCTTAACTGCTCTTGCTCCCCCTCCACTCCACTCTGCACACTGCAGCCAGAGTGATCTTGTGATAATGCGAGTCTCACAGAAGCACCCTCTAATTATGAAATTCAACGGCTTCCCAACTCTTTCAGGATAAAGACTTTTTAAAAACCCTTAACATGGTCTGCAAGACTCTGCATGGTCTGGCTTTCCCTAGGTCTCCTGCTGCATCTTCAACCCATGTTCCCCATTTTTTCCACCACATGACTTTTGCATACGCTGGTCCTTCCACCTGGAAGGTTCCAGGCAGTTCTAGGTTCTTCCTTTTCCCTTTCGTCTAGATATTTTCTAGTTCATATTCTTAGATTGAGATAACTTCCTGTGGAAAAGTTCTTGCAGCATCATGTACAACTCCTTCACGCCATTTGTTACCATTGTAAATTTGAATTTATTCCTATGATTCGATTAATGTCCATCTCTAAAAAGAACATAAACTCAGGGATAAAGCTTTATCCCTGAACCTAGAACAGTGCCTGCCTTACAACAAAAGCTTAATAAATATTTTTAGGTAGTATGGATGAATCTCACTCATTTCTAGTCCCCCAAGTGTCTCTTCCTCCTCAGAGTTCAGCCAGCTTCCCCCACAGTGAGACAGATGCAGAAGATTTAGAAGAGGAATAAATGCCTAAGATCATGTATGTGTCTTACCAAGAAACTGAGCAGCCTGTAGTCTGATGGGCTGTTCGCCTCAGTAGATGTGCTTCCCAAATTTATTACTCAATGAGTAATGACTGCAGCCGCTAAGACCCTAGCTTTCAAATGGTCAAACCTACCGAGGTTCTGAAGGGGCCAGGGGTCTTTGAGTGGACAGGGGTGTTTATACCACCCTCTCTTCCTCAGAGGCCTCTCCTCTCAAGGAAAGGATGATGGGTACTTTTCCCAAGCCTAACGTCACCACCCCAGGTCTTTTGCTTCCTATCCCACAAGACCGCGATATCTCAGATTCCTCATCCATACAATGGAAATACTAAAACTCTATCTCATTAAACTGTAGAAAGAATTAAACCAGATAACCTCCACAATATCCCTGACACAGAACAAATATTTAAATGCTGAATAAACATTTGTCCCTTTCTCTTCCCCGAGAGAATGAGATGGAAAGAATAAAGCTAGCGGATAGCTTATTTATGTCTAATTAGAAATCCAATATGGCTTTGGGCAAATTCTCTAGGCTAGCTAATTTTTTTCTTTGCAGCTTTCCTTCCTTGCATACATTTAAGTGGGAAGGTAGAAAGATAACAAAAAAACTCTCTCCTAATCCCACAATCTAGAGAAAACATCTCTTTCTCATTCTTTTTCATTGTTGTTGTATGCCTCTTGACACATTTACACAATGGAGAATGCAAGACCTTATATTTTACTTTTATCAGTCACTGGTTGAATAGTGTGCATTTTAAGATATGATAAATTCTTCATGATTTTAAAGGAACTTTTATGGGTGCCTCTATTATGTAAAAGAACTATGGTTTAATTATTCCCCTATTGCTAAAGTTTTTATTTCTTCCCAAACATTTTTTGCCCTGAGCCCTTTTGTGCATATTTTTTTTTTTACATTTCTGATTAAACTAACAGGAATTGAGTACTTAGTATGCATCAGGCACCATGCTTAGTCTTGGAATTTAGGAAGACTAAGATTTGGTTTCCGATCTGAGAGCATTTAATCTAGAAGGAGGAGACAGAAGAGTGAAGACAAGACAACAGGAGAGTTGATGAGTTTAGTTATAGAGGAAAGTTCAGATGCTATCTGAGCCAAGGAGAGGTGATCGCCCCTGTCTCAGGGCAGTGAGTCAGAGAAGATTTTGTGGAAGAGGTGGCTCTTGGGTTGACCAGTTGAGTATCAACGCTTACTCCTAAGCCTTACTGTGGAAACAGCCTCCCCTGGCTTTGACTTTGGATTTTTCTTCAGACTGAGTCTTACCTTGATCTGCTTGGATTTGATGCCATTGCTCTGTTGACCAATAGCCAAGCCCACTCGGCCCCAAAGTGTCTTCAATCTCTGAGTGACATTGCTGTGCATCTGGCTTCAATCCAGTTCTACTTGTGGCTTTGCTGCCATGGTTATAGTTGGTGGGATGAAAGTAAATGTTTAGCAACCCACTGACATCACCCATGATTCATAGGGTTTGCTGATTTCCATGCTGTAGATATTCTCATTATGGCAGATTTCAAGCTACCAATGTGAACACGGAGATGAGAAGAGATGTGCAGTAGCATATTTTTATGTAGCATTTCCACCACACAGATATCATGGGCATAAACAACCTCAGAGCATGGATAATAAAATTTAGTAAATAATTATGAATTAGTGAATTTTGAATATTTATTACCTTGTTTTCAATATAAATTATTTAATTGTGTTTCCAAAATTTAGTTTTAATCATGGATGTGTTTAGCAATAGGCTCATAAAACTCCTGAAAAATCAACTCTCCCTAGTCTGTATGAGCTGGCTTTAGTACATCACTGGTGAGAAATAAATGAACAGGTCCTGCCAACCTCTCCAAACTCAGCTCACACTGCTCTCCCCTCCACTCTCTCTACTGCAGCCACAACTGGCCTGTGTCTGCTCCTCAGAGAAGACCCACTTGCTCAGTATCTCAGAGATTTTGCACAGATGTTCCTTCCACTGGCAACTCTCTTTCCTCAGACTTTTGCATTTGGAGTGGAAACCTCTCCTAATTCAGTTCTTAGCTCAAACGTTAACTTGTTGAATAGGTCTTCCCTGTTCATGCAACTTAAATCAGCCTCTCCAAAGCAGATAATCTTTTTTATAATACTTATTTTCAAAACTTTACTTCTTCTTGGCTATTATCAGTACTGAGTGTAAATTGCTTCTTTTTTTTTTGTCTACTTATTTACTGGCCATGTCCCCTAATAGAATGTGAAATCAATGAGAACATTGACTGTCCTGCTCATCAGTGTCTAGAACAGTGCTTGATACGTAGTATATAGTCAACAAATGTCTGTTGGATGAATGACAAAACTCAGTGACCTCACTCTGATGTTGCCAAGTGGAGATGCGAATGTCATATATATACATATCATTTAATAAACCCTTGATCAAATGTACTTGATTTACCAACTGATTTTATTACGACCCAAAGAACAAAAGAAGTGTCTAAGTTCTGCCAGGGACTCCTGGAATAGCTGCTATAAACCTCATTTTGATGAAAATAATGACATGCATTAATTGCATTTAGTTTGTGTGGGCTTTGGTTCCTAGTGGTTTTCAGATTTCTGGGTTGTCTTGTGAGAAAATTTAGACTAAAAAGAAGTATGCCATAGAAATGAGGTCCTGAAGAAGCTCACAAGCCGGCTAAGTTTATAGTGTGGGAATTTCCTCAGTTTACCCAATGAGACATTGCATTGTTCTCTAAATTCTGATGAGAAAAGAGCAGTTCTTGGACAGATAAAACCATCTTAAATATCATTTCCATGTCTCTTATATTGTTAGAATCAGGTTTGGCTGTGAGTGATAAAAATTTCAAAATAACAGGTGTTTAAACAAAATAGAAGTTAATTTTTTTCCTAAATCAATGTCTAAGTCATCAGTCCAAGGTTGCTGGCTCCATGGTGTCAAGAATGAGACTCTTTCTATCTTGATCTTTCTCTCTTTTTGCTTTAAAAAGCATGGTTCCTATTCCTGTGTTTACCTCATCATCCAACATGACAGCTTCAGCTCTAGTCAGCTTTTCTGAATTCCAACTTGCAAGAAGGATTGAAAGAAGGAAAGGGTGTGCTTCCTCTAGAGAGACTTTCTAGATGTTGCACAGATTACTTCTTCTCGTATTTCTTTGGTCAAATATTAGATGTGTAGTTACCTCTAGCTTCAAAGAAGGCTGGGAAACGTAGTTTTTATTCTGGAAGACTTGGGACTGACCATCTAAGATTCAGAGCTTCTATTTCCATGAGAGAAAAGGAAAGAAAATGGGGCAACTAGCCATATATGTCACATCTCTATTCCTTCTCCAGCAAGTGGGTAAAGCAGTTCATAACATCAGTGTAACTGCTAGGCTGACTTGCCACACTTTTGTGAAACTGGCCAGTAAAGAAACAATGAGCCCAGATGAATTTAGACAGTTTATCGCTCAGAACACAATAGGAAACATGAGTTTCATGTTTATGCTGGATGTCTTTGTCCTCCCAGTCCTGTGTGCTCCCTGGCGAGGGCTGCAGGCTGGAAACGCACCCTCCTGCTTGTCCCTAGATAATGCTGATGACGTTTTCGTTGTGAATCCTGACTCAGCAGACTTGTTTGATGTACTCAAGTGATGTCTGATCTTCCTGTATCTGAACCTACTTGTTGACATTTGTCAACACTAAGGTATGCAACCCCACACTGGGTTGGAAAACCTGTAGGGAAATAGACACTCTCACATTTTTCTGGTACTGTGTAAATTGGTAGAACCCATATGGATTGAGAGACTATACATAAGAGTTTGCCTGTGATAGTCTGATTTATACCCATTGTCTCACTGTAATTATCATTAGCACTTCCTTTCACTATCAAAATATTTCAGTCTGGGCGATCAATTATATGGGTACCCTCTGGAGGATAATTTGTCAATATCTATTAAAATGATAAATGCTTATATCCTTTGACACAGCAATTCTACTTACAGTACTTTTTCATATAACCTGACATAGTGTAAAATGGTGTACATACAAAGTTATTCACAACAGATTACTTGGAATAGCAAAAGATTGGAAACAAAAATGTTAATTAACAGAGTACTGATTAAATAAATTATGATAATCCATACAAAGTACACAACAGAGCTATTACAAAAGGATGAGAAACATCATCATGTGGTAAACAGGGTGATTTCAAGACATATTATTAAGTTAAAAGTTTAAAAAGGCAAGGTACAGAACCATGTACACTGCTACTATTTGTGTAAGAAAGCGAGAGGAAGTATACGTGCACACACACAAACACATATCTGCCTAAATGTCTCTGGAAGAAACTAATAATACTGGTTGTCTTTGGGAAAGAGAATCAGGTGCCTGAAGGACAGGAGAGTGTGAGAGAACTTTTACCATTTATGTTTTTACTTTTGGATTTTTGATCCATATAAACGTTCACCTCTTCAAAACTAAACAAGCGAAATAACAATTATATATAAATGGAAAAAATAAATCACAACTTAGAGATAACCAGTGTCTTAGCTCAGGTTGCTACAACAAATATACCGTAGACTGGACGATTTAAACCAAAAACCCTCACTTCTCACAGTTCTGGAGACTGAGAAGTTCCATATCAAGTTTCTGGCAGATCCACTTTTGGGCGAGAGCCCACTTCCCAGCTTACAGACGGCCATCTTCTCATGGTATCCTCACGTGGTAGAGAAGAGAGAGAGGGGAAGAAAACTCTCTGATGTCCCTTCTTATAAGGGAACTAATCTCATTTATGAGGGCTCTGCTCTCATGACCTAATTACCTCCCAAAGTCCTCAGTTTCAAATACCATCATATTGGGGATTAGGGTTCAACATGAATTTTGAGGTGACACTAATATTTCAGTTCATAGCAACCAGCAAAGGAATAAAAATAGAAAGAATAACTTTCAAATCAGAAGAAGAAAACTTGATCTAATCCTCCACTGGAAGACTAAAAAGGAGAAAATGAAATAAATAAAAAGTGCAGAAAATGGAAAATATGAAATAAAATGGCTGAAGTATGTCCTAATGTAAAAGTTATTATAGTAAATGTCAATGGGTAAAACTTCCTAATAAAAAGAAACTATCAGATTCGATTAAAAGACAGGTTATATATACATATGCACATACATATTTATAATCTATGTATAAATATGTTTGAATGTATTGTTTGTGTTCTGCAAATTTTTTGTCTAATTGATATATTAATTTCTGAAATGAGTACGTTAAAATATCCAACTACATATATATATATATCTCCAAGAAGTAAAAAATACCTATTCTTTGCTAGCCTGCCTGAGCATATACAAAAATTGACCATGTGGGCTTGGCCACCAAGAAAGCTTCAATAAATTCCAAAGAATCAAAATCATAAAGACTGGGCTCTTTAACCATAGTATAATACAGTTAGAAATCAAAAAAGGAAAGTTAAGACTCTCCCAAGTACCTTGAATTTAAACAATATACTCCCAATTGGGTTATTGAGAAAATTATATTCAAAACTTAAAACCGAACAATAGTAAAAACACTCTGTATCAAATGACTGAAATATAGCTAAAATAATACTAATAGTCCTTTGAAGTATCTCATTTTAAATAAATAAGAAACAAAAAAGGTTGAAGACGAATGAGTTAAGTGTTCAACTCAAGAAGCTGGGAAAGGCCAACAAAGCAAGCTCAAATAAGGAAATAATAAAGAAAAGTAGGGCGAAACAATGAAGTAGAAAACAACACCAACATTACAGAAGATCAGTCTTGTGAAGTCCTGACTCTTAATGGGCAAACATCTGGCAAGATGAGAGAAGATACAAATAAACAAAATACAGAACACAAAAAAGAAAAGAAATACAGACACAATAGAACTTTAAAAAATAAGAAAAGAATGTTATGAACAGTCATCTGTTAGTTTCTTTGAGAACTTGGCTGATTGAATTAATTTCTGGAAAAATATAAAGTGAGAAGAAATAGAAAATATAAATACACCAATAATAGTTAAACGAATTCAAATATAATCTACTACTTTTCCTGACCCCTAAAATTTCAAGTCCAGTGTATTTACAAGAGGTCCTACCAAATTTTCAAGAAAGAAATAACTTCTATCTTCTGTAGGTTGTTCCAGAAATTACAAAAACAAGTAAATTTGTACAACTTGTTGTGCAAGGCTAGCATAATCTTGATTTCAAAATGAGCTAACAATAGCACAAGTATTAAAATTGCAGCTCCATTTCTCTAATAAACATATATGCAAAAATCCTATATAAAATATGAGCTAACCATATCTAATAGTGTAATAAAAGTTAATATATCATAAACAGGGAAGGTTTACCCTAGTATGCAAGAAGAGTTTAACACCTAAAAAATCTACCACAATGCAATTCACCACATTAATAGACTAAAAGGAATACATCATATAATTTTCTCAGTAGATGCAGAAAATGCAAATGCCAAATTCAACGTTTTGTGATAAAAACAAACAAACCTCATCACGCTAGACACAGGATTTCATAAATTTGATGATGGTTATAACATCAAAAATCCTCATCAAGCGTAATATTGATGGAGAAACTTTGGCTGCATTCATAATAAATTGGTATCTAATATGAATGTCTACTGTTACTATTACTGTTTAACACAATTACCTCCAGATTAACCACTAAATTAAGAGCTAAATCAATCAAAATTTCTGCTGGAACAATAAAGGTGCATTAATAGATAAGTAAACTTTGGGAAAAATAAGAGCAAGCAGGGGGACTTGCCAACCAGGTATTAAGATATGCTACCAAACCATACGGTGATAATAAATACAATAAGATAAGGAGACAAAAAGAGACATAATGGGGGACCGGCCCGCTAGCGTAGCAATTAAGTTCACATGCTCCACATCGGTGGCCTGGGGTTCCCTGGTTTGGATCTCAGGTGTGGACCTATGCACTGCTCATCAAGCCACGCTGGGGCAGGTATCCCACAAAAAAGTAGAGGAAGATGGTCACAGATGTTAGCTTAGGGCTAATCTTCATCCAAAAAAAAAAAAAAAAAAGGAGACATAACGGAGTAAACAAATGGAATAAAAGTTAAACCTCAGAGACAGACTCAGGTATAAAGGGGAATTTGAAAAACTGTACATATGTTACCAGAGTCAGAGAGATGTCTCCTACCATGCGCCTCTGAGAAGAGATCCTTTCATCTCAATTCAGAAAACTCTGGTATAAAATGTCAATGTCGAAAAGCCCTTGTACTTGTTGAAAACTAACTCATGATACGGAGGGAGGAGAAAAAGCAACTAGGTCATTAGCATATCCCATAGACAAAAGAGATACAGATAAAGTAAAGATCTAAGAGTGAAAGCTAAAACGTTAATGATGAGACCAGAAAGAAGAGAATATCTTTGTAATTTAGAGATGGAGAAGGGCCTCTTAAATAAGACCCCAAGAGCACAAACTACAAACAATCTTTTTAAAGATGTATTTTTATTATATCAGAATTATTTTTTTCTCAAGAAACGACACAGGTTGACAGTTAACTGACAGTGATAGAGTAAGAGATGGCATCTTCAGTGACGGAAAAAGGCACAGAGCTAACATCTAGACTGTACAAATTATTCCTTCAAATCAATACGGAAAAACAGGAATCCTAATAGAAAATGGGCTAAGGATTTGATAATGAACTAATTACAGTATGGGAAATCTAAATGGCATAAGCGTGTAAAGAGATGTTCAAACTCACTTGTAATAAGAGAAATGCAAACGAAAAACAGCATGGAGATATCTCTTGACAATGATCAGATTGGCAAAGAATGAGACATTTGGAAAACGCCCAATATTGGGGATACTAAGCAACAGGAACTCTTTTGCTGAGCTGGAGGGAGTGTGGACTAGGGCAAGCCATTCCAAAGGGCAATCTGGTGGGACTTTGTGCAACTAAGAATGCAAGTTCCCTGTGATTCAGGACCCTACCTTTTTATCTCAGAAAAATTCTCACAGGAGTTTATAAGGGGACAAGGATGAGGATGTTTATCTTAGCATTGTTTGGGGGCTGTGGAAAATTAGAGACAGCCTGGGCGTCCATCACTGGGGAATAGAGAAGTCAAAGGTGGTAGTTATACACTGGAACACTCCACACCAGGTAAAAAGCTAAGAACGAGATGTCCATTCGGCAGCATGGCTAGATCCTAAGAACATGGTTGAAAAAAATAAGCTAGAAACTATCAAACCTATATAGTACATCTATATACTGTAGTAAACCTATACTACACATCACTCATATACATGAAAAAACATATACACGCACCAATATTTCCATGCATTTTAAAAATCCAAGGCTAGGTATTAAACATATTAGGGACGTTATCTTTGGGGGAAGGGAGTAGAAGTGGGGAATGAAGATAAAAGAGAACAAATAAACAAAGCAAGAGAGGGGCCCTGGAGGTTTTGACTTTGTGCCATGAACTCATAGATTATGATTAACTCAACCCTCTATGTATGAGGTTAAATGAAGGGATTGATAACCTTCAGTGGGCGGGAAATCTTCAATTTCCAAAGCAGTGAAGGTCAACTCTAAGTTTATCAGGTACACAATTGCCCATCTTGCGACATAGCTTCCACCTCTTTGTGGCCATTCACAGTATCTCAGTGGTCTACAGGCTGAATTCTTGGATGCTCCCTCTAGAGTTTCACTGTCCAGGGCAGTTTTCTTAGGACCCAGCACCTCCCTCATTAGTATCAGCAACACATTGTATTCTATCCAAATTAAACAAGTAGTTTATAAATCATCTACAAAATTCACACCACAAGCAATCTCATCTTAAGCGTGTTTTTAACTTAGTCCATAGATAAATTTCACCTTTTTTGCTAAAATAATTTTTTTTAAAGAAGCTATTAGTGTTTTTCTCTGAGGTAGCAGACAATTAAGTGTGCTTTCCTCCCAACCGAGATCTGGGGCATTTTTATGCGAGACAGCATTAAGAATTCCACTTCTAGCTGGTGTAAGGAGAAAAGAGAAGTGCCATTATTTTCTTGTCCTAAACATCACAGTTCTTATTTCAAAAAGGAAAGAAAGACTATTTAAGAGCTAGTGCCTTGGAATTTGGTAAAACGTAGTTTGATTTTTTGGACTATTTAAACTTTCTTGATCTCAGTTTCCTTATCTATAAAATGGGGATGCAAAATTCATAGGGTGTTAAGTGGAAAAAATGAAATCACACATGTGGCAAGCTTGGCACAGAGTCTAACATAGTGTGCCTGGAAATAAGTAGCTGTTATTGCTTGCTCTTTTTTATTACATGCTTTTCGTATTGCAGATGCTGGCACATTCACTGCTTTCCTTAGTATACCAGCAGCATCAAGGGAAGAAATGATGTTTGTAAGGCCGTCCTGGGGCCAAGGAAAACTCCATTTTGTATCTATCACACTAGAAACATACTGGAGTCAGATAAAGGATACAGATTCTCCTGAGGGTCGAAGTCAAGGTCTCATCCTTCCTTGTTCACCAACACCGATCTTCTAACTTACCATGGGAAATATTACTCAGATGCCCAAGGACTCCTTTTGGGCAGAAATTATACCTAGTTATATCTGTACTCTTAGCAGCCAGCAGGAAGCCTGGAACATCAGAGAGGCCTGAGGAATCCTACACAACAACTCTTAAAATTCCCATTTTAAAGACAAAGAAATTGAAACACGGGCTTGACCAAAGCTACACAGCTACTCAGCGGTGGAACGAGGAGTTAATCCACTTGTTTTGAATCTCAAATCCGAGATTTTTTTCTGTTTTGGCAGATGGTTGGTCATTCTTCAAAGAATTGTGGGAGGGGAGAGGGTGGATTTCTAGCAACCTTTATTATTGGCTTGTTTCCTCTCAGCCCATTACCCTTTCCTGGGTAATTATTAGGCAGCACTCAAGGTCTTGATGCCCCTGTGTTTTTTTTTCACATCCTTTCTGAACCTCTGACTCTGCAGTGTTTGTTTTATATTTTGTTTTTCCCACCAGCAATAAGGGCCTTATCTTAGTTTCCTGATTTGGAAAAATGGGGTAAATGACACCTTCCCACCTACTAGAAGGAGTCCACTCTCCAGCATCCAGCACTCACTCCTAGCCCATCCCCCTATTTTCTTTTCTTCAGAAGGCTTAGTGTCTAAACCTATTTGTTTATTTTCTGTCTTCCTTCTAGAATGGCAGCATGCCGGGGGGGAGACAGGGTCCCCTATTTCATTCACTGCTGTATGCCCAATGCCTAGAATACTGCCTGGCACACAGTGGAGGTCCTCATTAATTATTTCTTATCACCTACTTTTAAACAATATCTGCTATTTATCCTGTTGAACTATATGACAGGAACTGTACTAAACATTTAATGAATTACTTCATTCTTATTCTTACGCATATTCTTAAAATATCCTGGCAAGGCGGCTCTACCATTCTCTTTTGGGTGCTCCTAGCAGTTACGAAAATAGCTGGAGGACACATGGCTGGATTTCAGTCCAGGTCCCGCTCTTACTTTTGGTCTTTAGCAGCTGTGCTCAGTGTTCATAAGGTCACCTATATGTAGTTTCCTGAAGCGAAAGCACAGAAAGCTAGTCTGCTTAGCGGTTAACAGAAAGGACCAAAAAAAAAAAAAAAAACCAAACATATCTAAATTAGGATCCTGTCTCTTCTTCTATTGGGGTGGGGGGGGGGGTAGGGCGGGGGAGAAAGGATTATTTCTCATGATTGTAATCATCAGGCGGTGGCAAGTTTCCTCCAATAGCAGAGAACCCCCTTCCTAGGCTTCCGAGAGTCCGGGAAATACTAAATCTGTCTAATTGCCAGCGCACACGTGGCCTTCTCCTTGCTTAGCCTTTTCCTCCATCGAGGGAGGGCAGCCAAGGCTCGCCTCCCCGCCCCCGCCCCTCCCCTTTGGAGGACCCAGGCCAGGTGACCTGACCTGGAGCCACTGCGTCAGGACAACGCCCCCCAGGGGGCGTTCCTGTGGTCCTTCCGCGACAGGAAACACCCTGGAAGGTCTCCTGTCCTCCCTAAGGCCAGGTTAAAAACCTCTGCACCACATGGTGTTTGCAAACCTGCCTGCTCCCTGGAAGCCAGCATGTCAGCTGTGGTCCTAGAAAACCGAGGCTTCGGCAGGAAATTCTCCGACTTTGGACAGGTGAGCCAGGACGGAGCGGGCCTCCCCTGCGTGGGACGGGAGTTTGGCCTCCGGTGGAAAGAGGGCTGAGGAATACTGGTGTTTCCTACTTCCATAAACTCACTACGAAGCCTGAATTCATTTGAAGGTGATGAAAATGTCCAGGAAATCAACAGATACCACATGTACTCCACGATTGTTTCCAAGTGGGAGGACATCTATCCTGTGTGGCTTTCAGGGGAAAAGGCACTGCCTTAGGAGTTGGGGTTCTAGCTTCCAGAGCAGCCACAAACTAGCTGTGTGTCTTTGGATAAGTCACTATCCCTCTCTGTTGTCTGCTTTTTCTTTTGTACCCTGAAGGATCTGGTCCTTAATGATCTTGACCAGGGGATGGGGTTCTCCTAGATCTGCTCTTCTGTGATGTTTATAAAGTGCCCTCAGCCAGGTATCGAAATGGCAACATTGTGAGAAATTGTATCCTTTTCTCATCTTTGGGAGAAAATGAGGCATGAAGAGGTCTCAGACTTACTCAGACCTGGGAAGGAGAAAATTAGAGACAGAGGGAAATGAACAAGAGCTAGCCCTGGGCTGGAAGGTGAGAGTACTCCAAATGTGACTTGGGGATAATGCCCAGGGTGCATGCCAGTCTCGGGGGATTGTTGCCTTTCTCTTAAGGTAAACATTTGCCAGATACATTCTTTAATTGTGGCATCGCATTCCTGAATTCCAGGGTTCAGATTTAAAGCCCAGCCAGGGGAGATACTGTGAGTCCACAGGCATCTGTCATCTGTAGGATTACTGAGAATGACCCAGACAACTGGAGGCTGGAGAGGAGAAGATGGTTGCTGTTTTAGTGCAACTAGAGAGGCTACAGGACTTTGGACGGACTTTTTTGTGTCCTCAGAGAAAGTCTACCTTTGAAAATGGTATGCAGTGCTGGGGAGACAGAACTTGATGTGAAAGAGGGGTGGTGTGGGCGTCAGACAGATTCCAGAATAGACCCTGGCTCTGTCATCATATATTTTCTGTGTTGCTGGCAGTGGGGCCCCCACAACCACAGGAAGAGGTTAGGGGCAGAGATTTCGTCAGGGTACTGTGGGAGCTTAAAGTTTTCTTTATAGAGCACTTAGGAGATTGAGAACCACGAATTGTCACTATTGATGACCAGCGGTAAGAGCTGAGTTTGGAGCCTGCTCCGGTACCTCCAGTGCTTCGAAAACAGGTTATTTAACTTCGCAGAACCTCAGGTTTATTCATTTGAAAAATTGGAACAAAAATACCCACATCCTAGGGTTGGTGTGAGAATGAAATGGAATAATGTCTGCGAAGCTCTTAGCACAGTTCCTGGGGCATAGGGAAGTGCCAGTGGTGTTACCCAGAGCTGATTTGTTTGTTCAACAAAATGTGTCTGGAACACTGGCAGGAGGGACAAACACTGAGTCAGGTCCAGTGGCTGGTACAGCTTCATCATGGAAGGATGCTGAACATCAATCAGCAGACCTGGGCTCTCATCCTTGGTTTACTTAAGCTATGTATTGGGAAAGTCGCCTAAGTGGGGTGAGGAGGCTCGGTTTGGTATCTGTAAAATTGGAGGGAGGCTTTGGACTAGAAAGGTCTTTAGGATTCCTTCCAGCTCTGATAGACTGCAAAAAAGACACAGTTTATGCCTTCTGGAAGCTCCCAACCCAGATAAACAGCACACACTGGGCGTAATTCTGCTAGATGGCTAGAAGGCATAGGATAGGTCAAGCGCTCTATACACACAACAGGCACAGAAATCCAGCAAGAGGTATTGGGCTCATTCATTTACCCAGCAAAGACTTATTGAGCACATACTGTGTGCCAGGCACAGCAGAGATTCTGCTCTGGTGAAACAGATTCTAATGAAGGAGACAGACAATAAAAACATTAACGAAGTGAACATATAAGGTCATGGAGAGATAAGTGCCATGAAGAAAAATAGAGCAGGGCAATGGAATAGAAGATGAAGGGAACTCAGAAATCACAGCTATGAATGGTGAAGCTGGGGTTCAAACTCTGCTCTGACTCTGATGCCCTGCATGTTCCCCTATCTCCCTGCTTCCTCCTGTAGACAAATGCTGGCACAGAGGTATAGTGTGTCCATGGCAGGATGTCTGCATGTTGTTTTCAGTTGTCTTGCACTGTAGCTGTGTGTGTGTATACTCACACATGCAAATGCACCCCTCCTACCAAGTCCGCTAAAAGCAATAAGATTGAAAGTCAGTGTCCCTGGAATATCCTTGCCAAAGAGTCTTACTGCTTGTAATTTTGAAAACTATATTTTCCAAAGATAATGAGTATATTTGTTAGACACAACCAAAGAGAATATATTTCTATTGTGAAATGTATTGCTCAATGTTCAAAGTTCTTTCCTTCCCGGTTCCTAGTAAAGTTCTTTCTCCCTGTTCTATTTCTTCCTATATAGTTTCTAAGCTGCTCTTCTCTATCTTTATCCACACTGGGTGTACATGTGTTTCTAAGTCAACTCACATGTCTATTGGAAACAAATAAGGTATAGGTTATGAGCCAACAGAAACATATTCTGGAAGAGATTTGCTCTAGGTCCCAGGATAGATTAACAAAGCAGGGTTGGAATCAGAATCCATCTAAGGCCACATCATTTCACAAACTTCCATGAACTTCCTTTTATTTAATGTCCCTCAGTCTTTGAAAAGGGGAGCTGTTGTCCCAGCTGGGTCTGTCACTGGGAGGCAGAATAAAGACTTTGGAGTTTTGGGACTTGGGGTCAAGTCCAGGCTCTGCCACTCATTTGTTGGGTGCCCTTGGACAAGCCACTTAACCTTGCTGAGACTATTTCCTCATTTGCAAAATAACAGCACCCACCTCATGGGGCTATTGTGAGGACTAAATGAGCTATTACATGTAAACTCTTAGAACAGTGCTTGTTGCTACCAATGATGATGTTTATTAACTGTGGAAAGTGCCAAGAATGGCTCCTAGCACATAGTGGGTACTCAGTCAATGGCAGGCTGTACTATTAATAGTAACACTAAAGAGTAGTGACATCATATGGTGAATGTGAGTTTGCAGACACATTTGAGAAAAGTCATAATTTAAAAAAAAGGGTGTGGGGGCCAGCCTGGTAGCGTAGTGGTTAAGTTCACGTGCTCAGCTTTAGCAGCCCATGGTTCGTGGGTTCAGATCCTAGGCACAGACCTACAGACTGCTCATCAAGCCAGGCAAAATAGAGGATTATTGGAACAGATGTTAGCGCAGGGACAATCTTCCTGAAACAAAAAGAGGAAGACTGGCAATAGATGTTAGCTCAGGGCCAATCTTCCTCACCAAAAACAAACAAAAAAATAGGCTGTATGTTTATTAGTAGTTTCAAAATCTTCCACAGTTAAGAATCATCTGGAAAGCTTTTGAAAAATGCAAAGTCTAAGGTCCTACCCCAAATATTCTGATTTGATAGGGTTAGGTGGGGCCAAGGAATCTGCATTTGAACAAGAGATCACCAGGTAATTTTGGAGTGGAGATCCAAGGGACACTTATTGAGAAGGCTGATTTAGAAAGTATCTGGGGAGAATGGAGAAAGTGAAGGGGGAAAGGCATGGGTGACATGTAGGCTGTTAGGAGTGGTATTGAGTAGCTGTCTGGTAATTAGACCAGAGTAAGGCTCTTACTCTGCAAGAAACAGAGACCTTAATAACGTTATGTCCATAGCAGAGGAAATTGTATAGATTGACTGCTATTTAGGAGCCTGAGCTCTTAACCTCCTACCCACTACCTATGTGACCTCAGGTGAGTCGCTTTCTCTCTTTGCCCCATAGTTTCCCCACTTGCAAAATGAGGGAGTTGAGGTTCTAGGCACTCTTCATTTCTGATTGGTTCTTTTTCATATTTTCTAGT
Source organism: Equus caballus (assembly GCF_041296265.1). NCBI lineage: Eukaryota > Metazoa > Chordata > Mammalia > Perissodactyla > Equidae > Equus > Equus caballus. The sequence goes on along the minus strand of NC_091711.1, from coordinate 32,075,627 downwards.
TCTTTGTTGAAGTTCTCACTGAGTTCATCCATTCTTCTCCCAAGATCAGTGGGCATCCTTATGACTATTAGTTTGTGCTCTTTGTCAGGTAGATTGTTTATCTCTGTTTCATTTATTCCTTTTTCTAAGGATTTGTCCCCTTCCCTTATTTAGAATGTATTCCTTTGTCTCTTCATTGCATCTTTCTCTGTGCTTATATCTATGTATGGATAAAAGAAGATGTGGTATATATACACAATGGAATACTACTCAGCCATAAAAAGGATGAAATCTTGCCATTTGTGACATGAATAGACCTTGAGGCTATTATGCTAAGCAAAATCAGTCAGAGGGACAAAGTCAAATGCCATATGATCTCACTCATAAGTAGAAGATAAAAGTAAGAACAAAAAAATCACATAGAGACAGAGATTGGATTGGTGGTTACCAGTAGGGAAGGTAGGGGAGGAGGGTGAAAGGGGTGATTGGGCACATGTGTATGGTGATGGATTGTAATTAGTCTTTGGGTGGTGAACATGATGTAATTTACATAGAAAATGAAATATAATGATGTACACCTGAAATTTACATGTTACAAACCAATGTTACTGCAATAAAAAAAATGAGGGGGTTGAGCCAGATGAACTCTAAAAACGAGTTCAGCTCTGTGAATCATTATCATCAAGTCCCAGGTGGGCATCAGAAGCCATATCGAATGCAAAGATCGAGGAAGGATTGTCCTCCTTGGCTGAGTACTCACGTTTTCTGAGAGAAGTGAGATCCAAGAGGACTTTTGAGTAAGGGTGAGATATTTGAAAGAAGGGTGAGAGGGATGCAATGTATTTACTATAATGAGGAGTTGAAAAGGCAAGGAAGAAACCAGTTTGCTGGAGAGGAGGTTCCTAGGACTAAGGGTCATCAGTATCCATGCAGAGCTTATTATACCAAGTCACTGATGGTGCCGGCCCAGTACAGCATTCTCACTGAGATGATGTAACATCCATTCCAATAATTTTATTAACTTACTTACAAGAGAAGCATTGCTGTGCATGTTTTTTTCTTCCTAGTCTTAGGTACATGCTGTGGGTGGGTGGGCCTCAGGAGGTGAGGTACCAAGGAACTCTTGAATATCAAAAAGAGATATTTTATCCTGTTGGCCATGGGGAGCCTTTGAAGACCTCTGATTAGAAGAAGGACATGAGAAAATTCCGTTAGGGCTGGATCAATACACATCACGCAGAGCTGGATTGCTACGGTGGTAGTGGGAAATAAAGAAGGACCTGACCCCCAGAGTCATTTCTGGAGGAGGTTAGATTGGACTTGGTAATTGGCTGGACATGCACAGGAGTGGGGAGGTGGTGGTGATGGAATTTTGAGTATGGCGCATTCGAATCTGAATTGCCCCAGTCGTAGGTGACATCTGTTGAGGTGTATCAGGAATATGTTACTTTTCTTGGAGGCCAACAGGAGAAGAGTGTTGCCAAATGAACTAGAAATGGAAATCTTTTGTCATTTCAAGGAAACTGGAAAGGGCTAAGGGCTTAGTGTTCTCTGGACAAAGAAGAAGACTGATGTCAGAGGCTCATTTACATATTTCAGCAGGGTTTAAAAGAGGGAGAAGGTGGGATGGAGTCCGCAAGAAGTTGTGATTCATAGACAGTATGCTGGTGTTGAGTGGCGTGGGTTTCGATCCTGGCTCCTCTGTGTAACATGGGCAAGTTACTTAACTTCTTTAAGCCTTAATTTTGTCATCAATAAAAGGAGGCATTTGGAGGATAATAAAAATTACCTTCTAGATTATTATAAAAATTAAATGAGATAATTCAAATCAAGTGTTTATTATAGTGCCTGGGGCATTTTAGGTTCATAATAAATGGTAGATTTTTTTTTTATGAAAGGTAACATCATGGTCTATAAAGAGAAATATCTAACAGTTTGGTCTTCCAATTCATATGAAGCCCCTACTAATCATATTTACTGATAATTTTGAGTCTTCCCACACATCTCTGTTTTAGATGACGTTCTGGGGGAATCTGAATTTCCTGAATTCAAAGAATGTTGTACTGAAGGTCATCAGTATTCATGCAGACCTTATTATACTGAGTCACTGATCGAGCCTGCCCAACACGGCGTTCTCATTGACATGATGTAACATCCATTCCACTGATTTTATTAACTTGCTTACAAGAGAGTAGTTATTCTACATGGCTTTTTCTTCCCAGTTTTAGGTACATGCTGTTTATTTGTGGGTACACATAAAACTTTATATTATTTTAAAACTTAAGCAAATGTTTCATCAAACTCGTCCTGGAATGCCGGCTCTAATCCCGCCTAGTTTGCTGTTACATGCATGTAAAAAGTACTCGATCCTTGACAGTATTGTGTGCTCTTACATATTTTGTGACTGTTCTTCAACAGTTGGGTACCTCAGATCCCAGCATATGGGAACAAGTTTCTGCTTCCCTGAGATCCTTGCCAAAGGCCAAGAAACCTTCTTGCGTATTTATAATATTTCCATCATTTTTACAGACTTCTCTTAATATTCTATTTAAACTATTTTACCTTTATCTATTTTTTTCACTATCTGAATACTGTTTTGACCCAGTTTATTATTAGCATGATTTTACAGATGAGGAAGATAAGAAAGTTAAGTGGTTTTCCCAAAGTGCTCCAGCTGGTAAACAGAAGAGAGAGGATTCCAACCCAGGGCTTTGGGCTCAAAAGCCTGTGTGTGTTCTATTTTTAGTACTTTCCACCTTGTATTTCTCCGTGTTTTCCTGGGATGCTTTTTGAACTGTATTATACCACCTCTAATAAGGATCTTTCTCTGGTTATCTGGTTTGTTGTGTATGAATGTATCAAGCTAGATTTTGAGCTACTGAAGGATAAGGCATTGTCTTATTCATCTTTGTATCTCTCAGAGCCCTGTTAGTACCTAGCACCTGTTAGGTACTCATTAAAAGGTATTGAATTTGTTGGATGCCTGGTGACATCAGTGAATAATTGAAGCGTCCTAACATGAAATCTGACCTAAAAGCATCATTGAAAATATCACTGCCCTTGACCTACTTATTTTCCATCACACAGTCTATACTTCTATATAGAATATATGTAGCTCATTGTATTCCAGCGCTTAACCAGAAGAGAAAGTTCGTGCTTGCCTCTTCCTTGGAGATTCCTGGGAATGAATTGCTAAGCTGTGGGAAACATTTTAACCAAGTGCATTTAATCCTGTAGGAAACAAGCTATATTGAAGACAACTCCAATCCAAATGGCGCCATATCACTGATCTTCTCACTCAAAGAAGAAGTTGGCGCTCTGGCCAAAGTCTTACGCTTATTTGAGGTAAGTGCTTTATTCCTTTCTGCCTTATGTAAGAGCATAGGGGACTTTGTCATTGTTTAGTTGGATACAGGGAAAGGAACATAGGATCGGGAACTGAAAGACTTGATTTTGAGCTGAGGCTCTTCCATTAACCAGCTGTGTGAGCTTAGGTAAGCCTTTCATTCTCTCTGAGCTTCAGTTTCTCCATTCGTAATCTGAATCGTTCAGAATCTCTGGTGGCACACACAGAAACCAGCACTGGCCTCAGACTTCTCTTAGAGAGCCTTCCTTGAACTACGTACTATCTTCTCAGTGTTCTCAAAGCACGTTTGATTTTTCACTGCAGCACTGGTTTGCCTTGTTAAGTGTATAGATTTCTGTCTGGGCCTGCGGATGGTTTCTTCAGGCAGAGAACCTTGGCTCGGTGGTCTTTATATCCTCCACAGACCCAGTTTTATATATTTTAAGTGTCCAATTAAGAATAAGATTAAATTTAAATATGACCAAAGAAAATTAGACTTTTTCTAACTCTTTTGCCCTGGGTTTTAAGAAGGAATATTTTCGAGCCGATTAATTTTTACCATGAATTCTTTAATAAAATTAAATCTGGTGACTGAATATATAAATAAATGGAGAAGAGACAAATCTCCCATGCAGAAGAATTCTAAGTAATTTGAGGAGACATTCTGTACTCAATGAGGAGAGCATAACTGCCCACTTCTGGAGTGTGGGTGGTGCAGAGTGACTTTCCTCCAAAGAGGACAGGATGGAAAGCCAGGGAAAGAGTAAGGTTTCAGTGGAGAAACCAACAAACAGTAGCTTAGGCGGGTGATCAAGGTCAACATCAACAGTGGTAAGTCATGTGGATAGCATGTACCTTTGATATGATGTGATGAAAATGGCACTTTACTTCTGCGGTCTTCCTCCCCAAAACCCATAACCTCAATCTAACCATGAGAAAAACATCAGACAAATCTCAATTAAGGCACATCAGATGAAATACCTGACCTGTACTTCTCAAAACTGTCAAGGTCATCAAAAACAAGGAATGTCTGAGAAATTGTCACAGTCAAGAGGAGGCTTAAGTCCATGACAACTAAATGTAATGGGGTGTCCTGAGTGGGATCCTAGAGCAGAAAAAAGACATTAGATATAAACTAAAGAAATTCTAATAAAGCATGGTCTTGAGTTTATGATAATTAATCAATATTGATTCATTCATTGTAACATATGTTCCACACTAAATATAAGATGTTAACGGTAGGGAAACTGGGAGCAGAGTCTATGGGAATTCTCTGTACTATCCTCTTAATTTTTCTGTAAATCTAAAAATGATCTAAAAAAATAAAGTCTATTTAAAAAAATTAAACTTGGCTATCCAAAGGGGAAAAAATGGCTGCCTCAATGAGAACAAGTGATGAGTGCACAGAAGAGAGACAAGTACTTTCTGAGTGACTAACTGTCCATGAGTAAGAATGTATCTGTGAAATGCTCCTATGTAACATTTTACCCTTATGTTACAGTTAATCAGCATTTTCTTCTTGAGAGGTCAGGACTTAGTCAGAGTTAATAAATTAAATAATAGTAAATTAACAATGTGTTTTCTATCTAATAAATAAACCACAAGTAACTAAATTACCAGGACTGCATGAAATGCACCCAAGGGGTGTGTGTGTGTGTGTGTGTGTATGTGCATGTGTGTACTCTGGGTGAACTTTTAAAAGCATTATTCAAAATCTCAACTGCCCTGGTCCATAAGTCGTGTAATTATACCTAATTTACAGAGGAAGAAACAGAGGTCACTGTGTTGGGTGATTGGTGAAATGTTGTTGTTAGTGTATATTGATTTTTTTCCTAATCTATTACAGAAATTGCTCTAGACGTTGTAGAGGCCAGCATACCTTCCACCCTTATTAACAGCCTGGCAACATGCAGTTAAGTTATAATCATTCAAAGTGCCAAGGGAAGGGAGAAAATAAAATTCTCGTATTTGTGGAACCACATTATATGACAAGCCAGGCGCGGGTGATGCTTGATTTGATCCTCATTTAACTTGGTGGAGAAGGTATTACCCCACTTTATGGATGAGGGAACTGAGGTTCTCAGAGGCTAAGTAGCTTGCTCAAGATCACACAGCAAGTGTGTGGTGGGGAAGGGATTGAATTCTGGAGCTCAGGTTCCAAAGCCCATGAGCTCTTCCTGACACCTACAAATACAGCTGTCTCTGCACATCTGAATCACTTCTGGAATTTTTTAAAATGCAGATATTTTGGCCCCATCCTCCCAGTCTCTGGGGAGAGGGGAAACTGTTACCAGGTATTCTTTCTTTTGAATTGAAAAAAGCAATTTCAAATTTCAAAATTTCAAACTGAAAAAGGTACAAGAAAAATAACTACCTATATTTCCACCACACACAACCACCACTGTTAACATTTTGACATATTCACTTTCACTTTTTCATGTATGATTACGGTTTCAAAAATTACAAGTGAACATATTGTTCCTTGATTATACAGCTATAGTCCTTTCTGATTTCCCCTCAATCCTGTCATCCTGCAAACTTCCTGGCCAAGGCAACATTATGATGAGTTTAGTATATTTCTTTCCAGCCCTTCAAAAAACGGTATTGATACTGACATGTACCGTGCTATGCGCCTTATTCTGCAGCCTCTTTGAGTCAGTTCAGTAGAGCGGTCAAGAACACAAACTCAGGAGGGCAGGGCTGTGGCTTTGAGTCATTTGACTTCTCTGTGCTTCAGTTCCTCATCTGTAAAATGAGAATAATAATAATAGTGTCTGCTTCCAAGGGTGGTTCTCAGGATTAAATGATTTAATGCATGTAAAACCCTCAGGGTCCGTGCACATTGTGTTCAGTAAGAATTGCTATCTATATTTTTCTGAATGCAATGTTTTTGAGATATCTACCTGTTAATACACACAGATCACATTCATAACCTTTAACTTCTGAAGAGTAGTTCTTAATATGTGTACCATATTTTATTTATCCATCTCCCTATTTTTGGCATTTATGGTGTTTGCTATTTTCTGCAGCCACAGACAATTCTGCAGTACTTATCTTTGTTATTATTATTATTATTTTTCCTATATAATATGCAATATTTCTGTAGGATTGATGCCTAGAAGTGGAATCGTGCAATTGCCGGTCCTATGGGCATTTTCATACTAAGAAACTACTAAGTTGTTCTCCAAATATCCTGTAACAATTGATATTACCACTTGTTCAATATGGGAATACTCATTTCTCTATACCTTTAAGAATATTAACTTATTACTGCTTCTTAATCCTAGGCAATATAATAGGTGAAATGTGTTAATTTATTGTTTTAATTTTCATTTCCCTAATTATGCGTGAGATGGGATGTCTTTTTGTATTTCACAATATTAGATTTTTTCTTTTATAAATTGTGACTCGTCCATTCAGATTGCCATTTTTTTCTGTTGCAAATCTCACTGATTTCTTGACATTTTATATAATCTGAATACTGTTATGTGTGTGACAAATATTTTCTCCCAGTCTGTTTCATTTTACTTAGGTTTATGCTATCATTTGTCATACTGAACTCTAAAAATCTAATGTAGTCAATGTTTCAGTCATTTCTTTGTGGGTCTTGGATTTTTGTTTGTTTGTTTTTGAATTTTTTTTAATCCCATGATGACTCTAATGCCCAATCAGAAATGAGAACACCTGCTCCCAGCTGTTTCCAGGGACAGAGCCCGTCTTGTCACCGGGACTGTCCTCACCACTTTCCGTGAATCACGTCATACTTAATACTCAGCATACTTAATACTTTCAAAGAATTAAATCCTATTTAATACTCAGGGAGGGTAGGTGATACTAGCATTTTAGGGACGAGGAAACTAGAGGTCAGGGAGTTCAGGAGCTCGCCTGAGGTAGACGCTTACCGTGGTAGAACCACAGAAATTGACTTAGGTCTCGGATTCTAAAACCTCAGCCTTATCATTTTTATCAGAGAAGAACTGATTGTTTATAAGAAAGCAGAACGACACAACAGTTATTTTGCCTTCGCCTTTAAAGGAGAGTAATCTTTAAACTGGCAATGCTGGAATAAAGTATTGAGAACCAAGAGAGCGTGACTGGGTTTTAGGACTAGCCCTGACTCAGGGTTCTGTGTCCTTGGGCATGTTATGTCACCCCATCGCCCATCTGTTACTTCCAAGGAGGTGAATTAGGGAGTATCTGGGGCCAAGATTTTATGAGGATTCAAGGGATCACTTATTTGTCTTTAGAAGAGGTCATATCTTTGGTTCCAAACATCATAGTAGCCACACATTGTGGTCTAAAGACTGTGAGGAGGACAGACTTTGTCTTGGGGGGTTTGAATCTCAGATCTCACTGACTTTAGCAGCTCATTTAACTTGTGTGCCTTTGTTTACTCCTCTATAAAGTGGGGCAAATGGTGTAGACCTCCAGGGGGCCGGGAGATTACATGTGCCATGTCAAATGCGTGGTATTGACTGAGCCCACAGAAGATGCTCCCACGGTGTTTGTTTCTTTACCCTTTGATATGTGACCTATGAACCCTGTCAGAAATCTCTGAGAAAGCGTGAAGATGAGAAAGATGTTAGAAGACTGGAAAGAGTAAGAAGCCTTGATTTTTTGAAATATTTTTCCCCCAAAAGTAAAAAATCTGGAATATATTACTTAATATAGTTTGTGAACATTTACAGGCAAGTGGTAATGACCAAGACTCAGGGCAGGGCCATTAAAGAAAAGCAGAGTAGCTTGCTGAACAGGGGGATTGTCATGGCTATAGTGCATTTGCATACTTAGACCTTTAATGAAATCTTTGTGAATGAGGTGGAGAAGCGAGTGGCAGATGAAAATACAGACAAAACCTTTATATTGTGTAGTTGACACTAAACTTCTGGACTATATAAAATGAAACCAAAGGTGACAAAAGGCAAAGCAAATGAAAGAATCTAAACTATACTTTAGAGCAGTGTTTCCTAAACAATATTTTATCGAATTTTACATATTCGTAGCTGTTTTATTAGAAAAGAGTTCCAAGGGGAACCATGTCTGGAAAATTCTCCATTTATATTTTGGAGAGCCATCACACACATAAACACATTAAAAACCATGGTACGCCCTGCAGTGAGGAAACGTACTCAGTGTTCCCTCCTTAGCATTTCCCAAAAGTATTTGCCCACAGGAACTTGTTCAAGGAAGACCTACTAATATCTTGCAGGCACTAGTGTTCCACTGAACTTCTGCCGTTTTAGAGTTATGAGCTCCAGACTACCAGTTACAACCTGGGTTTGGGGCCCTGAGGAGTAGACCAGCACCGGGGCTAAGACTGCGCTGTGTAGAACCAAACTATTTGGGTTCAAAACCCAGTTGTACCACCTATGAGCTGGATGAACTTGGGAAAGTTATTTAACTTCTTGGTAGCTTAGTTTTCTCATTTTGAAAATGAAGGTAATAATAAGCCTGTATTATAGGGCTGCTGTGAAAATTAAATAAATACTAACTTAATTATTATTAAATATATTAATCAATAACTAATTGATATTATCATTAAATAATGTTGCTTAATTGTAATATTAATTAACATTGATGCATGAATTAATACATGTAAAGTACATATAACAGTATCTGACACATAATAAAGGTTCAATGAATGTTTGCCCTCCTCCTTTCTATGCACCGTATTTTTAGAGGGTCGTGGAGCATCAGGGATTCTTAGATTCTTCGCTCTACGAAAAATAGTTAAAGGACGAGGATTGTTTGACTTGAGGAGGGAAGATGGGGTGAGGAAACAATGGTTTCATTCAAATGTTTGAAGGGCCATCATGAAAGAAGAATACTACTTATTTCCTGTTACTTCAGAGGCAAAAGAGCAAGGTGCAGAAATTACAGGGAGCATATTTCAAATCACTTAAGGGCAGCATCTCTATTGTGGATGGGTCCTGGAAGACATTCATTTCAAGCATTGTTACTATCAAAACAGCCCGCAAAAGGCAGGGCAGAATCAAAGCAAAAATTATGGTATAAACATGCTTACTTTCCTCAGTGGAGACAAAACATAAAAATTTATCCAGCTCCTCCAAGATGGGCAATGGAGGGAGAAACATTCTATTTGGGAGAATCGTTTGCACCCTGTGAATCCCTTTGCTAAGTACTTAATAGAGTCACCTCCACATTTAATGAGCAGGACCATCCCTTGATGGCCTGTAGCACAGCAGAGATACAGCTGGGACATTGAACCAAATCTTGATAAATGCTCAGAGTAATAAATGAGATACTAACAGCTGTGTGAACCCTGACCGTCTGGCTCCCCTGGCCTGACCCCATACAGTGGAAGCTTTCTTAGCCCTTAACCAGTAGAAGCACATAGAAGGCATCCTAGCTCCTCAAAGGAAAAGCAAGGTCTGCAGAGCGAGGGCAGACTTCTCCCAGCATGGTCAGGTTGGTTCCCTCTGAGAGTCCATCTTTTCCTCAGATGATTAGCACTAAAATCATCATCCCATTAAAGAATGGCATTCATTGCCTGCCAATGGGCATGTAGCTGTGTAGACCTCATCCAGTAACAACATGAGAAAGTGATGCAATAGGTATGATGTTTATAATAGAGGTACAGAGGTGCCGTGTTTCCGTGTGTTGATGGGGTGGTGGGGACAACAAAGCAGCAGTTTTAGTGAACTGGGGCCTAACGATTAGGAATACACCAAAACTTCTACCTGCTAATCTGCAAACATCCCACTGTCCTCAGTTGATTGTTCCAACTCTCAATTCTTTGTGCATTTATTTCAACATTTTCCATAGCTCTCTGTATTTTCAGCCTCTGCTAGCTCGTGTCCTGTACCTTGTTAGAAAAATAGTCTTCTGAGAGTCTTTACTGCAAGTGGCTTAGTAATGGGCTATAAAATTAGAAGCAGGCTCCTGGGGGAAGTTGCAAAGAAGAGATCTCCTTTCCTCCGCCAGCGCTCCACTAATCACCTTACTGTGTGTCCTCCAGGGAAGGGAACAAGCATACGGAGCTCCGAAGTGCATGGGTATGCTCAATTTGCATCATATGAGTGATGGAGGCACAGAGGTTCAGACTAAGCAAGCTGCAGAAGGCTAGACACTTAGAGCTAGCAATTAGTTCAGAGTTCACCCTCCGTTTTCACAGTAGCCTGGCCTTTTGGAAACAAATGGAAAAGGCGCAATCTATACTTGTCTCATTCACTTCCTGTGAGCTCTCCCTCTGCCTGTGACCCACTTCTTCCCCTCCTCAGATATTCAATGAGCTCATAGTCTCTCATTTATGCATTCAGTTAACATTCTTTTAGTACATACTATTGTCAGATCCTATATAGGTGCTGGGGAGAGTGGGGTGAGCTAGACAGTCATTCTTGCCCCTTATAGGAGCTCAAGTTTCCATGAGCATTCTTAACCATAACTTTAGACAAAAGAGGCCGGGGGAGTTTCTTGCAGACATAGTTTAAGCTGAAACCTGAAGAAGTTGGCCAAAGGAGGAGAAAGGAGAAGTAAATTCCAGAATGAAGAAACAAATGACTTGAAGTGAGAAAATAAACAAGTGATCTGGTCACAGAATCCTCAAATCCTTTACCATCTGCCAACCTCAGCGTTCCTGGGGACAGAGGCTGGATTGCGGAGGGGACATCTGGGCAGATACATGATATTTATTGCTCTGAAGTTTGGACTTGAAGGCACTGCCTGTGACCCCCGGACCTGGTGAGCAGGACAGGATCAAGAGTGAGTCACAAGGACTGCTTTGACTTACCCCTCTGGCCTTAGGTGCTGAGCAGCCATGAGCAGTACAATGTTTACAGGGAACATTTCTTCTCTAATCAAAATAAGAAGAGCTTTGAGTTCCCCTGGAAGAAAAAAAAATGCTCTTACAACCCTGATCACTTTTTCATTTTATTTATTCCCCCAAATATAATGATATGAAGAACACTCATGTAACTCACTCCCTGCTTGAGAAATAAAACATTGTGTAAGTGACTGAAGCCCCCGGGTGCCCCTTCGCCATGCACTCCCTCCTCAGAGGTAGCTATTCATCTGAATTTGATGTATGTTATTCCCATGCATCTTTATATACTTTGTTATATAGAGAGATCCATTAATGACATGGCATAGTTTCGCAAGCTTTTAATCTTCATAAAACTGGAATCATATTGTAACTTTCCTGCAGTTTTCTTCCTTGAAGAGAAGGTGGTGACTACTGCTTTTGAGATTTGTCCCTATAGTTCTTGCTCATTCACTGTCCCCTCTGTATGTTCCATCATGTGATGATGCTTTATCCATTTCCTGGTGGTGGGTTTTTAGGTTGCTTCCATTGTTTATCCACACAAATGCTCCTGCACTAAACACTTTATGTAGGTTTGATGACCTATTTTTTGAGTAGAAGAACTTCAAATGGAAAACCGGCACTGTTTTTAGCTGCTAAACAGTTCAGAGAGGGGCATATTTGAGAAACAGTAACACAGAGCTTACTTTTTAAACTTTCATTATGAAGTGAGTTCTCACATTGTGAAAATTTAGACAGAGTGCTGTGGCCCATTGATGGCATGTGAGTTGTGATTGGTCATTGGTAACCTGAGCTGAAAGAGGCCACAGGGCCTTTTTGCTCTTATCATTCTGGTGGCAAGAAAAGGTGTAGAAAGAGGAACACAAGGACAAGAATGTTCTTTTCTCTAAAGCCTTGAAAAGAGCCTGGATTAAGCTGCTCCCCAGCTCTGTCCCAGAAGGGGTCTCCTCTGAGTTGGACACAACCCTGACTACATGGAAGGGAGGATGTGGAAGAAATAATTTAGTAAAGAGGCAGAAGACTGAAAGAAGAAAAGGCCAAGAGATTGCAACAGAGACACTCCCAGGGGAAGCAAGAGTGGGACCCCAAAAGATGGGCTGCGTGGTGCAAATCCTACTGAAAGTCCAGGCTGAACCCTCCAAGAATTCCTCCTCCACCATAGAGTGGAGGAGAATCTTGAGCTCCCGCTAGAATTTAATTGTGCTCCTCATACTTTGGGAGCATTTTTGGTTTCCTGTTAATCCCAGGGGATTTAATTTCCACACTCTTGGTCACCCAGTGCTGTTCTGACCGTCACACAAGAGGAGATTAATGAAATATGTAAGAAGCCCTGCCTGCACCTCCGTGAGCCTCTTCTCCAATCTGTGCACCTGTCATTTCTCATCCCAAATATTGTAGTAGTAGCTCCCTTTAAAACATGAGTCAGAAGATGTCTCTCCTCTGCCTAATTACCTCCTGTGGCTTCTTATCTCACTTGGAGTAAAACCAAAGCTCAGATAATGGCCAAAGATGCCTTCCATGGTCTATTCCCAGTTACTTTCCTGCCTCATGTCCTGTTGCCCTCCCTCTTGCTCACTCTGCCCTGGTTGTGCTGGCCTCCTTGATGGTGCTCAGTCATATTGTGCACCATCTTACCTCAGGACCCTTGCACTTGCTGTACCCTCATGCTTATTCCCCCATTGATTTCAGGTCTATGCTTAAATGTCACCTGTTTATTTTTGAGGCCTTCCTGACCACACTGTCTAAAATAGCTCCTCTATTTCACCCCTGGAATATCCAGTCCCTCGTTCCTGCTTTATCTTTCTCCATTGCGTCTGAAGACTGTATATTTTGTTTATGTATTATAGTTACTGTTTGTCTCCTTCTTCAAGAATGTAAGGTCCAGGAGGGCAGCAAGTTTCCTGCTGTGTTTGCGGTTGTATCCTAGCACCCAGAACAGAGTTTGGCACATGGAAGGTGCTCGACGGGTTGAATTATTGAAAGCCTCTGTCCGTTTCCTTGAGACCAATGATTTGGGACATTCTTTATGAATGTTTGGTGTTGCCCCCAGAAACCTCTGGAATAGGCCAGGACATAACTTCATTTAAGCCTACTCTGAGGCAACAGAAGTGGTCCAAGAAGCTCTCCCTGCCCAGTCTAGTCTCATATGAAAGTATGCTCAGTTTCCCTCCTTCTTTTTGAAACAAGCATTCAGGAAAGGAGCTGAGAAAAGTTCAGGGTAAAGCAAATATTAAAGAGTAAAATGTCTCATAAAACTTAATGTGTTTCACCTCCCAGGGAAATGCGTATCTATACCAAGTTGAGAGATGAGTACTTAGTGAGTATCTGTGAATGAAGACAAAATTGGGCTGGGTGCTTTCTCTCTTTTTCTCACAAAGTTGCCAGATAACATCATTATCTTTGTTTTAAACACAAACAAACAAAAGTTTGGGAGGACCAACTAATGTATCCAAAGGCAGTGAGTAGCAGAACCAGAATTTCAGCTCAGACTAGTTCCAAAGCCTACACTTTTTCACTATACCATTCTCTTTTTCTCAAGGAGTGAATGGAAGAAAGGAAGGGACTCTAAGCTTGAGGTCAAAAAATGATTCAGAAGGACAAATCCATTTTTCACATTGTGAATTCTGTGTATCTCTGCTTTTATCTGCTTGTGACCAATCTCCCTTTGGAAAGATTTTTCTCAAGGATGGGAACAGAAAGAGGTTTCTGGTCAGTCTTTATTAAAATAGATTATTCATTTCATTTTGTTTACTCTGCTCAAGAGTCCTGATAAATTAAGATGTCACACTGCTATCTTTTATGCATAAATTAACTATTGGACAAATCATGAAATTGTCTTTGAAATGTTCACCTCTAAACTTTGCTTACCTCCACCCCGATGTCCAGGTGGAGTAAGAGAAAGAGTTCCTCTTGCTTTATCCCTCACCCAAAGATTCGGTGAGTGTGTATGGGTCAATTTGTAAACCTGCATAGAGCCCTTATTTAGAAATAAAAATTCTTTTCCTAAAAGGTAACTACGATCATAATCAAATTTGGAGGTTCATTTCTAAAGCCTCTCTTAACAACCCAAATTATGGGTATCTAAGGATCCACACTGATAAGCTGGAATAACTCCAATAAGGAAATTGCCTGCCAAACGAGAGAGTTAATTACTAACAAATTGATTCAAATGGGAAAGAAATAGTTTAAAGCATTTGGCTGGGTATTCTTAGCCAGAAACTTCACTCACTTTTAAAAGATATATTTTCCTTTTCGTTATATTGGTAATATTATAAGACTTTTGGCAAATAAATAGAAGTTACACATTATCTCATCATAACTCATTTTGATGCGTTTCATTCTAGTCTTTTTTTTTCTTTTGGCCTGGGCATATTTTTTTTAAACTTGTTTTAATTATCGCATATCTCTATCCATCATAAATATTTCCCAAGTGATTGTCATTATAACCATTTAAGAGATAAAGTGAATTTTATTGTAAATGTAATAAATGTTGTTTTTAGACAAGTTGAATTATGATTAAAAAAAAAAGAAATATAAAGAAGGAAACAAAATCACCCCTAGGCCCATCATCTAGAGGGCACCACTGTTAATATCTTACAGTGATTATTGACACTTTATTTCATGCATGTTGTTGTTATTACTTGCTTTTTAGTGGTCGTACAATCTCCACTGAGTGACTATACTACAATCCACCTAACCAATCCCTTATTATGGGAGTTTAGTTTGCTTACAAATTTTGGTGAAAATTTTTCCCATAACTTAAGTCTTCAAAATTCTAAAAACTGGGTCACAGGGCATAAATTGTTTTATGGCCATTCCCAAAGTGAGAGGCTTCTCTCTGGAAGTGCTGTTGCAAGGGGTGGGGTGTGGGTGGTGAACATTAACAGCCTACGATCTGCCTTCCAGCCCTCTCCATCCTACACCTGCTCCCACCCCCTACACCACCCACCTTTCTGTACTCTTCCCCAAGTAAGTGTGCCAGAGGCGTGTCCGCTCCTGGTTCTTGGTTTGCTGTATTCTCTGCTTTACACAAGGCAGGGATTGGTTATCTCTTCTTTTGAGGTTTCAACTTAGGTAAATAGCAGGTGGAGCCTACCCATTCTCTTTCTTCCGGAGCCAAGAAGGATGACATTGCTCTTTGCTTTTGTTTGGAAAGTTACCTCTGTTTGCCTAGAAGGCTTCAGAGCCACCGCAATCTCACTGGCCTTCCCTCCTCCACATTCTGTCTCTCTAGTCAGGGCCCTCACATTGGGTTACCTGGTCATCGCTGTCAGGGGTGTGTTCTCTGCAGCTGGCGCCTGTAAATAATGGTTCCATCAAGCACCCTTGGGGATTATGAAGAAGAAAGAGCAGGAAGGGTGCCTGTGTGGGGTTACTTATTACTGTGTTTAGTATACCCAGAGGTTTTTGTTTTTTGTGGTTGGCATAATAGTAACAATAATGATAAAAGCTGATACTTGTAGAATGCGCACTCTATCCCTGGCGGGAAAGGCAGTGTAGTTAGAAGACCAATGACCCTGAGATTAGAAAAAGTGGGCTTCCCTCTCCCGCTACCTGTAACAAAGCACTTTCATCTCTGATTTCATTTTTTACGTCTCCCTTAAGCTCCTCAAAGGATTGTTGGGAAAGTCATAAAAAATAAGTCTAAACTGTAAAGTGATATTCAAATGCGAAAAGGTATCCTTATTGTAATTATTCATGTTCTCTTCAACCATATGCCATCGATAATCTAAGGAAAAGATATACCTTTTTTTTTTTTAAATTTTTTTTTTTTTAAAGATTTTATTTTTTCCTTTTTCTCCCCAAAGCCCCCCGGTACGTAGTTGTGTATTCTTCGTTGTGGGTTCTTCTAGTTGTGGCATGTGGGACGCTGCCTCAGCGTGGTCTGATGAGCAGTGCCATGTCCGCGCCCAGGATTCGAACTAACGAAACACTGGGCCGCCTGCAGCGGAACGCGCGAACTTAACCACTCGGCCACGGGGCCAGCCCCGGAAAAGATATACCTTTTGAGCTACAAGGTTTTTGAATTTTGTTTTCTGAAATTGTAAAGCTGGTTAAGTTAAATATTATTTTTTCAGGGTACGTTTTGTCTGTTTAAATGTTTGAAGTGACCTCTGTTATTTGTTTGTTTATTTTAATAATGTGTAGAGAATGCTCCTTGATTTTCTCCACAAAGAATCGTACTGTCAATGAAATCAAACTTTCTGAATAAGTAGCAGATGACTGGCACACATTTAAATTTGTGGACCAATTTAAGGAAATGATTCTCTTATTTTTTCATGAAAAACTCATAATAGCTAAAATATCACCAGCTAAAGACGTTGAAGTCCAGTAGCTACAGTAAGTGATCACTATTTTTGCAACATTTAATAAAAAGCAGCCTGTACGTGAATCTTCCCTTCTCAATGAAGCCCCATGTGTCCACCCTACTAAATACTGCAGTCTGCCCCACTCCACCCCAGGACTGCCTGCCCCCTTCACCCTACTCTGCATAGTATTTTTCCTTAGCCCTTATCATTATAAAATAATACATAAATCAGTTGTTTTTTATGTTTGTTGTTTGTCTTCCCACGACTTGAGTGTAAGCTTATAAAGGGAAGTATCTTTGTCTGTTTTGTTCACTGGTGTATTCCCAATCACCTAGAAGAGTGATGGGCACCTGGTGGGTGCTCCATATACATTTGTTGCATAACTCGAATGAAAAGTAGTTATGTAACAGTATGAATGGCAATTATACCAGAAAATTTTTACTAAGTATCTACCGTGTAACTGGCAGCGTGTATATATCGTCTCATCTGGTGTTCCCAATAAATTTATGAAGCAGGTAGCATTCATTCTGCCAAATTGCAGATGGGGAAACTGAGGGTTAAAAACAACAAAGTAGATCCCCTAAGGTCTCATAGCCAATACAATTAAGAACTTTGATTTAAACTCAATGAGCCTGGCTCCTGTGAACCCTATTCAAGAGAACAATGTTGCTTCTACATTATTTATTTATTGAGATATCATTATTAAGATCTATGGGATTTCATTTGGGAAAGGAGGTTTTCCTATGTAAACATTTTTGGCAACCACTGTCCTAGATATTTGAACCAAACCAAAATCTTGTGGTTGCAACTCCAGGACTTTAGCAGATTTCCATGTAATTAAATTTCTGTGGCGTTTGAACTATTTCCCCCACCTCCTGCCATCTGTTACTTGGTTTTGCAGAAGAAAAAGTAAACAACTTTTGCGAATTTAAGGACTTTCTTTTGCTCTCATAAAAAAGAATCTTGTTCCTCATCTCTCTGTATTTCATTGTGTTGTATGTTTTGCGTATATGGTCTGTGTTAATTTCCACCACTGTCTCCTTCACATTCCCAACTCTCTTTTCTAGGAGAATGATATAAACCTGACCCACATTGAATCCAGACCATCACGTTTAAAGAAAGATGAGTATGAATTTTTCACCTATCTTGATAAACGGAGCATGCCTGTTCTGGCAAACATCATCAAAATCTTGAGGCATGACATCGGCGCCACGGTGCATGAGCTTTCCCGGGATAAGAAGAAAGACACAGGTAAGAAGTAGGACAATTTTGCAACACAAGAGACTCATAAAATAACGGCAAAAATCATATCTACCCTGGAAGACCACTGGTGAGATTAAACTAGAGGATGTAGGTTAGGGACCTAGATGAGTGCCTAGCATAATTTAGACGTTTGATAGATGTTAGTTCTTTTCCCCCTTTCTCAAGATAGCTCTTATATTAGTCCTTTTCTTTGTGTTGCTGCAATTTTTGTATATTTTTTGTTCCTGGGTTATTATGCTCTCAATCTCCTGTCTCCAGAGTGGAGCTGGTTAGGGTGTCCAGGATGCTTTCTATGTCAATACAACTTCAAGATAAATTCCCTAGTTATCTCGATTCCAACTAGAGGGCTCTCCCCATGTCCTTCTCATGACACGCCATTTCTGGAGCTGGGTATTTCCTGTCTCCTTGTTCCTAGGGCTTTCATTGTCATCGGACATCTCTTGATCTGTCTCTTCCCCTAGATTACGAGTTCCTCGCTCATAAAGAGAGTCTCTTACTTTTATTTGTGTCCTCAGAGTGTAACACAGTGCTTGGTACAGAATTTGTGAATGAACAATTAAATAGAGGATCTGTTGAGACTTGCTCTGCCCCCTTAGCTACTTTCTGAAATGCTGCCCATTGATGTCCCTGGAGGGCAGTAGGGCAATAGAATGTAGGAATTACAAGTATGGGCTGGAGTTGGACAGACGTCCGTTCAAGTCGTACTTCTTCCACTTATTGGTTTTGAGACCCCTGACAAGCCTCTTTAATTACTCTAACTTCAATTTTGCATACAGATTTTGTGAGGATTAAACGAGAACACACCATTTAGAATAGTGCTTAGAACAGTGTCCGGCTCGATACATCACAGTATGTGGTTGTAGTTATGATTATGATTAGCCTAAAAAGAATATGGATGAACGAGGTGATTGCTTTTTAGGGTCCAAAGCATAATCAGATGAAGTATTTTTTTAATAGACTTTATTTTATTTTATTTTAGAGGAAGATTAGCCCTGAGCTAACATCTACTGCCAATCCTCCTCTTTTTGCTGAGGAAGACTGGCCCTGACCTAACATCCGTCTCCATCTTCCTCTACTTTATATGTGGGATGCCTGCCACAGCATGGCTTGCCAAGCAGTGCCAAGTCCGCACCCAGGATTTGAACCGGTGAACCCCGTGCCGCCAAAGCGGAACGTGTGCACTTAACCACTGCGCCACTGGGCTGGCTCCTAGACTTTATTTTTTAAAGCTGTTATGTTCACAGAAAAATTGCGCAGGAAAAATAGAGAGTTCTCGTATGCCCCATTTCTCCTGCCTCTCCCTCCCTCAGTTTCTCCTATGATTAACATCTTACATTAGTGTGGTGCTTTTTTTTAAGATTGGTGAGCCATATTGATACATTATTATTAACTAAAGTCCATAGTTTACGTTAGGAATCATGCTTTGCATTGTACACTTCTGTTGGTTTTGACAAGTCTCATATCCACCATTACAGTCTCATGCAGAGTGGGTCCACTGCCCTAAAAATGCCCTGTGTTCCACCTGTTCATCCTTCCTTCCTTACCTGCTTCCTCTGGCAACCACTGATTTTTTTTACTGTGTCCATAGTTTTGACTTCTCCAGAATGGCATACAGTTGGAATCACAGAGTGTGTAGGCTTTCAGATTGGCTTCTTTCACTTAGCAGCATGCATTTAAGGTTCCTCTATGTCTTTTTGTAACTTGATAGCTCATTTCTTTTTATCACTGAATAATATTCCATTGTATGGGTGTACCACAGTTTACCCACTGAAGGGCACCATGGTTGCTTCCAAATTTTGCTGATTATGGCTAAAGCTGTTATAAACATTCATGTGCAGGTTTTTGTGTGGACATGAGTTTCCAACTCATTTGGGTAAATGCTTAGGAGTGCAATTGCTGAGATGAACTATTTTTTTTTCTAAATAATCAAAAATTTTTACCATCGTAAAATCAAAAGGTTTTTTTGCCACAACACTGACTTTAGGTCAAGAGGATTTTAGGCTCTGCAGCTGAAAATAGCATTTTAATAGGCAGAGATGTTTTTAAGTGAGACAAGACACCTCTTTGCACAGGCCATTGAAACATTTTCTAAAAGATAGCTCCAAAGATTTCCTAGGAGATCTCTCGTGTTTTCCTGCCCTCAACCCCCCGTGGCTATAACTGAGACAAGGAAGTCTATCCCAGGGTTCTGTCCTTGCTGAGGGTGGACATACACCATGGCTCAGGTCACTCAGGGCGGGAACTTGGAATTCCAGCTCCCATCAATCCTATCTGCCTTCCTTCCCCTTCCACAGCCCGAGCTGCTTCCTGATGACTGCCTTCTCTTGCTTTTCCGGCCACCTGCTCCCGACAGGAGCTGCAGGCCCTCAGGACAAAGGGCCTGCCGGATCCTGGGGCAAGCTCTGCCTCTGCTTGGAGCAGGTGGAGGCCAGGCCAGCTGGGCTCCTGGGGTATGAAATCAAAGCAATTGACAGGCAGGCAGGCAGGCAGCCCCTTGGGGAGCCAGAGAAGATGTATGTAGATCATCTGAAGGGCTGGCAGCCTGAACTGGAGGCTCAGAAAGGAAGTTCTTAACAGGGATGTGAAGGAATAGCTAGGAGCCCAGAATTCAGAACCAAGGCACATCACACTTGGTGTGACTTTGGGCAAACTACTGACCTTCACAATCTCCCACTGTATCAAATGAGAGTAACAAGAGTCTCTGCCTCATAGGATTAATGAAATAACACCAGTGGAGCATTGAGAACAGTGCAGAGCATGTTCAAGGGCTTAATAGATGCTCTCTATCCCTACCATTACCGTCACTGTTATTACAAACACTGGCCTGAGCACAGGAGCCATGAAAAGCCAGCCTGTGCACAACTACTTTTTCAGAGATCATGAGAACTGCAAAATGACCTCAGAGGTCATGCAACCCAACAGACTCCTTCATTTTTCATTGTGAAAAACAGAGGCCATGACTTGCCTTAAGGCACCAAGTGAATTCTGTGCAGTTGTGGGTAAGCGTGTGTCGAGCGCTGCTCTGTGCCAGGCACTGTGCTGGGAGCTGGAGAGAGAGGGGGATTCAACACTGCCTGTTCTTAAGGAGCTCACAGGCTGACAAGGGCGACGAGACACCCAGGTGGATACAGGAAAGGGACAGGTGCCGTAATGGAGACAAGGCTGTGGAATTTGGCCTCTTCTTCACTGCTTAACTCTGAGGACCCAGCAAGTGTGAAAGTGAAAAAGCCAATGTCTTCACACAGAGGTATCATGTGATCAGTGTTGGGCTTATCAGAGGCTGAATGTAGCACAGGCTCGATTCCCTGGCAGGGCTCAAAATGGCGGGGCATCGATATTTGAAGTTGGGTTGACATTTTACCTACTGAAGAAAAAACTGCTAAGACTAACCCTTTAAAACAACACATGTTTTGTGACCCTGATTTCTTCAGAAGATTGGTCGCTCCATCCCACACTGGCTCCCATACTCACATCCCACTCCATGCCATACGGTTTCCTAACTTCATGTCCACATAACAGAACAGCTGCTAGAGATGCAAGTGATGCTGAAATAGCACAGCCTTGCACCTGCTGAGAGAGGTGGGCCCTTTGGGTTTCTGGGGTAGTTTTTATGGACTGGAGTCTGAGCCCAGAAAGAGATCTTTTTAGGGGAAGAAACCATCCCTTTTCAGAGTTTTTCTTTCTGTAGAACTCAGAGGGAGAATGATTAAAGGAAGAAAAGCATCGTCATAGATCAGAACCTTTGATGCTTTCACTCAACAAAATGCCCTTTCTATTGAGGGTCTCAAAGCTCAGGGGCGAGTCTGACAGCAGGTTGAAGTGGGAGATCTGAACCCCTCAAATCAATTAGGCTAAACCACTTTCCATTCTAGTTTTTGAGCCATTCAAAAGGCCATGTGGGTGTTAGAAAATGAAACTTTTCAGTTTCTTAATTGCTGAAGTTCCCCACCCAAAACAGCTTAAAGGAAGGTTAATTATGGTGACATGGTAAAGAAACCCCAACCTTCTAAAATGCCTCCTGGAGAAGCTGATGTGAGTTTAATAGGATTTTAATCCAGAGAGTCTTTTGAATACTTGAGGTCTATTCTCCTGCTATCCTCTCTCCTGATGACCTCAAATCCGTCTTCAACCCAACATGAAAGAGCATTAATATCTTCCATCGATCAACCTACTAATCCTTTTACCTTTCCCTTTGAGTCTTCTGCATGACATGACATTTAGAGGGGGATGGAAAATTCCTACATGGAGACAGATTGCAGCCAGGAGAAGCAGACGGACAAAATGTCTTGGGTAGATGGAGGTACAGGATCGTCACCTTTTGAGAAATTTATCTGTTTAGAGTTATTTTCCAAGAGCAAATGGACATTGAGTGGATTTGTGTGTGTGTGTGTGTGTGTGTGTGTGTGTGTGTATGAGGAAGATTGGCCCTGAGCTAACATCTGTTGCCAAGCTTTCTCTTTCTGCTTGACGAAGATTTTCACTGAGCTAACATCTGTGCCAATCTTCCTCTACTTTATGTGGGATGCTGCCACAGCGTGGCTTGATGAGCAATGCTATGTCCATGCCTGGGATCCAAACCTGTGAAACCCAGGCCGCTGAAGTGGAGTATGCAAACTTAACCACTATGCTACCAGGCTGGCCCCAACATTGAGTGGATTTTGTTCAAGTTGTGGTGATTATAAGGGTCCTGGTATGGAAGCAAGGGAGTCCAGCCTACCAGTACAGGTATATTTTCTGTGGGGAGCAGAAAGGCTGTTTATTTATTTATTCATCTATCTGTCTATCTGTCTATCTATCTATCTATCTATCTATCTATCTATCTATGTATCCATCTATCTATCTTTCTAGCCTGTGGCACTTATGATTTTATTTGTCTATTTAATTTGGATCAACTCCTGAAGCAATGATTAAAGGGAAAAAATTATTGTGAGAAAACAAAAGCAATATCATTGGACTTATTCCTTCTGTCTTGTATGGCCCCCCCCACCCCAGCCCTCTTGAGTTTTTTCTGCTTCAGTGTTGCTGCCCTGAAAAGCAGCGCTGTGATGAGACTGAACTTTCAACTCAATTGTGGGAGCAGGAAGGATAGGATTCCTTGGAGGAGTCTGGAAAGCCCCTAGGATTGTGGGCAAAATGGTACACATGCATGTGCATGAGTATTTTTTAAGATAGAAAATTTTCAAAAGGGTCGCGGTTCCCACAGAGTTGAGAACTCTTAGAGAGAAGCTGCTTGGTGCGGAAGGGGGCTCCAGATGGTTGGGGGCTTTCCCCCTTCCCACCACCTGTGCCTGCTTTCTCAACTGTCCCTTCTCCCCTTTGACCTCTTCTCAGTTCTATACCTTGTCCTGTGCATGCATTTCACTTGGCCCTGTGTGTGCCTCTCAGGGCTGTAGATACTCGTGGCCCTGGGTCTGCAGGAGACCACGAATCTTTGTGTTTTAAAAACACACAGGATTGATGGCCTTTTTCAGTCTACCTGGATGCTTGCTGGATGTGTGGATGTTGCTCTAGGGCCTGGCAGCTGAGGATGGGACTTTTGATTCGGCAGACTGCCTCATTGAGTCAAGCAGACCCGCAGCTGAGAGGATAAGCCCATTCAGGGGGAGGTGGTCCCAAGCCTGGAGCTGGAAGCTGGTCTACGGCTTGTTCCTTTGCAGTCTACGTACTGGCAAGGGAAGATCCAGAGCAACTGCTGTTTCTGCAGCCCAGTCTGTTTACCAGGTCGCAGCTCTTTAAGCTAAGGAAGATCATAAAATTATAAGCAAGCCCTCATTCTAAGAGAGATTCCTCATTTGCATGCCAAATCCACTGTTTTCAAAATTCTTTCCCAATTAGCTTGTATCATGGAAGCCTTGCAACAGCCAGCTCAGATAGCTAGAGCAAGCAGATAACATTATTCTCATTTTCGTCATTAGGAGATGAGACAGAGAGGTAAACTTGAACGGCAGCGTGGATTTTGGAGTCTTCCATCCTGGGTTGTAGCTGTTGGGCCAAGTTGCTTGCCCTCTGCAGGCCTCCCTGTTCTCAGCTGTAAAATGAAGATATCTGTGTGCTGGTGGTGGTGTGTGGACTCTAGGATATAATTCGCATAATGTGCCTGGGGCAAAATGGTCAGCAAACTTACCCCTGAGTCTTTCCTAAGGATACCCAATGAATCTTATGGTGGAGGCAAGGCCAGAATCCCAAAGTCCTCATTGTTGAGAAGGAAAGGCCACCAGGACACGTTATTTGGGTCAATCCTAAAGATTGTGAAAGTTATAGGGAATTAGACTGGGGACGCCTTTTCTCTGAGTGACAGGTGTGCTCCCTCAATTGAAGGAGGCAGTAAGAAGATATGAAATGATTGTAATTGAACGTCAATTTGCCATTCATGTTGGGTTGAGGGAGTGTTATAGTGACTCAGAGAGAACAATGAATTTAGAGGTAAGAACCAGCTGTACCCTGCTAGCTAGATTTGAAATCCATCTGATCCCTTATCGGCTCTACCAACCCCTTACCCTCATTACCTCTTCTTCCTCATCTGTGCAATAGAGCTAAGATCTACTCTGCCACTTTCTTGGGTCATAGGGGGTAATCATGCAAGATACTCTGAATGTTACGGGGTTTGATGAATTGAACTTTCTTGAGTTTGAATAAGTCCTTGATCTTAGATATACTTAGGCCTCAGTAGGGAGTGAGCTCTATGATATATAACCTCAGCCTAATATCAGCCTATTTGCCACCACCAGCAACATGGCTATAGACACTGGGCAGGCTAATAATATATAGGGAGTTGGTGGCAGCCACCCCCTCATCGAGGCCAGCCTCCCCTAGCAGCCAGGGTGACAACTTCATGTATGGGGTGATATGAGGGGCCTTGGGAATAATCTCCCATTTCCAAATATTACTTCCTGTGAACACAGTTTTGATGCTTAACGTTGTTCATTTGGCTGTGTGTTATATTGGAAATAGCTTTAGTCTAGGAAATGGAAGGCCAGCTTCTCATGTGGGTTTCCTTCCTTCTTCCCTCCCTCCCTCCCTCCCTTCTTCCTTCCTTCCCTTTTTTTCTTCTCTTCTTCCTTACCATTCTGACAGCACCCATTACCAAAACCAGTGGTCTCTGTTTATTTCATCCTCTTTGAATTTTTTATAGCATTTGAGACCATTATCCCTACTAGAATTCTTTAGTATTTTATAAATTATGTGACCCCTATTTGTTAAAATCCTAACTATTGGGAATTTCTTCCTTTTTCTCTTACTACTCCTTCTCAAAACCCACAGAGTCAGCTTTGCCACCTTCTTCTCTTTCCTTCACTTTTATGCCCTAATTCAGCTGATCATTCATTCATGCAACTTACATTTATTGAGCACCCATTCGATGTCGGCTACATGATAGGGATGCAGGAGGGAAAAACACGTACATGGTGCCTGGACTCACATGTCTTAGAATCTAGCAGGTAGTTGCTATATGGCATGATATACACAGGGATGGGGCAGTGTGGCATGCCTCAGGAACACTTAGGAGGTACACTGAAGCCAGTCTTGGTTATGGGGGGAAGAGGGGAAGCAGGGCCAGGCAGGGACTCCTGGACAGAGATAGACATGTTATGGAAGAGGCTGTATACATTTCTACGTATCTGTTTCATCCAGTGTAGGTTGGCCATAACTCCAGTTGTAAGTGGCTGGTAATCAGATCTCAGTGCAATGTGAGCCCTCAGAAAACAAAATTTGGTGTTTGAGGATATAGTGGGCAACCTGCCAATAGATATGTTTATGAGACGTGGGGCATCTTAAAAAGGATATTGGGAAGAGGGTTCCGACTTAGGTTGCTGATTGAAATAAATGACCATGCAGATCATTCTTTTATTTATTCATTGTTTCACTCATATCCATTCATTCACTCCATCCACTTGTTCATTTCAGCACATCTTCACTCTTTACTTCCTGCTAGGTCCCTTTTATTCATCTGATTCTCATTCTCATTTTAACACGTGGACAGAGAGATCAAATATTCTGCCCATCATGTCAGCGATAAAAGTAGGCCTTGAACCTACCACACCTCTGCCCTGTCTAAGAGGAGGAGGAAGACAGCTTGGCCCCATCAGCCAGCGTTTGACTCACCCATTCTTGCCAAGACCTTCCTGAAGGGCATTCCTTCTCGCAAAGAAAGTAGAAGCTCATTAAAAGAGCAAAATAAAACCCTCAAAAGTCTTCATCCTGTAGGATGTTGGCACGCCATCTCTTCTCCTTTTGGGAGAGCATGGCCAATGCTTCTCTGCGGGGCTGGAGGCCACTGCCTCAGAGAAGACACCCAGGAGCCTGGGAGGAGGGGCTGGAGACACCCTTCTATTTTGGGCCTAGGAAATGGAGGATTTATTGCTCTCCCTGAGACAGACTGGAGGCAGAAGTCTGGGTGCCTCATTGGCTAAACCCCGGGGCTGATGAACGTCTGGTGGAGAGAGGGGGTTAGATGAGACTCAGCCTGCACCTTGAACTGCTATAAACTTAATAGGGCTGCTCTGACCCGCTGGCCAGGAAGCAGGCTCCAGCCTGGCCTGTGGGGGCCTTTTGCCCAGGAGCACTCCTGAGCCAGCCGGCCCTTGGCGTCCGGGCTGAGCAGTTGACCCCGACTTAATGAGCCCACGACGTGGGTGTCCAGGACCAGCTCTCCCGCGGGCTGCTTCCTTCAGAGCCAAATCAATATTTATTAATGATCTGCACCCCCTGGGTGCTTCTGGCTTCACAGAGAGCCTCTGTTGCACCAGCCTGCCCAAGTCATTCATTAACCGCCGGGCCCAGCAGCCCGCAAGGCCACAGAGGGGCTCACAGAGGCCAGCCCACCACCGAGGTATTTGCAAAGGTCATTAATGAGCTAATCTGATTTAACTTTTCAAAACGGAGGCCTGGGTCGCTGGGGTCAGTCTGTATTCCCAGCATTGTGAGCGAGACCGGGTTGGGGGGGAGGGTGGCGACCTTTGCTGAAGAAGAGAAAGGACATGTGAAGATGTCTTTGAGGCGCCGAGAACTTAAGCATTAAAAGGTGACTACCCCTAAGTTCAGGGAGGCGTGGGGTGAAGGTGGGGGCGGTCCGGGCTCTCTATGGGACGTTTTTCAGGTCCCTTTGGCTTCCTGTTGTACTGCACCATCTCCTTTCCTTCTCCAGGTAGGCGAACAGGAATCTAAAATTAAGGACCCTCCCCACGGGCACCTCCTTATTCTAGGCAGCCCAGCACAGCAGTTAAGTGCACAGCTGCAGAGTTCTCGTTCCGGCTCAGCGAGCTCAGTGATCTTGGGCAAGCCCCTTCGTCTCTTTGAGCCTCAGTTTGCTCATCAGTAGAGCAGAAATCATAATGGCTACCTCCTAGGATTGCTCTGAAAATTAAAACAGACAATGGAAGCAATGTGCTTAGCCCAGCATCTGGTGCATTGTAAGCTCTCAAAAAAAATGTGACTTTTAAAAGGAAAAAGGTAGCTATAACTTTTTGGCTGGGAAGTGAACTCCAGCCCTGCCACCAGTCGCCTGTGTGACCTTAGTTACCTAACCAGACAAGTGTCTGTGTGTGTGTGTGTGTGTGTGTGTGTGTGTGCGTGTGTGTGTGTGTGTGGTTCAAGGTTGACCTACTGCGGATCAGTTTCTTCTCATCCCAACCAAAGAGGCAGGCGAGGGATTGGCTGCCTCACCCATTTCACAGATGAGAAGCCAGAGATGCAGGAATGAAGTAACGGGCTCAGAGTCACATAGTTTGTGGGTGGGAGACATGAAACTAGAACACAGACCTGCTGGCCTGAAGGCCAGGATGTGCATGTCCTTTGTGCAATATAAAGCGTAGGTACAAATGTGGAGGCTTGGGCTTGATTTTGTCTGGGGTCCTCTGCAGCCTCCCTGCCTTTAGCCCCTGGTGTCCTCACACTACTTGCTTCACACCCTGCTCAGGTCGGCCTCTTCTCAGGAAGTGAGCCATGTCAGGACCTCAATCTTCTTATCCCCCAACACCTAGAACTTGCTTGGTTTCCTTAAGCTTTGTCTCTGCTCTCCAGGGTCATAGCTGGTGAACTTCTCTTAGGCCTGGCCTGGGTCCTGCTTCTGCCCAGATGGCTGTACCCAGGGCCCCTGGGAGACGATGCTTTAGCCTCAAGTAGGTCTGGGGAGGGGATGGGGGAATAGATGCAGGGCTGGGCTGCTGCCTGGAGAAAGTGTGTCCCAGGCTGTCACCCCTTGTCATCACTTGGCTCCTACAGTGATGATAATGATAATAGTAACAACTCTACCCTATCCTTATGAAGCACTTGGGGTGTGCCAAGCACTGTTCTCAGCGCTGTTCATGCATTAGCTCATTTTAATCCTCACAAAGTCGCAAGTACATACTATTGTTATAGTGGTTTTACAGATGGGACACTGGAGAACAAAGAAATTCAGGAATTTGCCCCAAAAGTCCCCAAGTTAAGATGTAGCAGAGGCAAGATTTGGACCAGGCAGTCTGGCTCCAGAGTCAATGGGCTTAGCCACCAAGCTGTGCCACTTCTCCAGCCTGGCTGTGTTCTGGGCCTTTTCTGCATGATGACAGGGCCCAGAGCCACTGGAGGCCCCTGGACTTGGGTGAGTGCCCCTGGCCTCACAGTGCCACCTAGGGTCCCTCACAGTCTGTGACAAGGACCTGGGACTTGGTGGGCTGCTTCGACCTTTGTCCGCTCTTTGCCAAGACTTGAAGCCTTCAGGTCTTTGCAACCTTCTCAAGTTCTTCGATTCCCCCCCCTCCGCCACAAGAGGTCTGAGCTAAGCCATGTGGTCCTGTTAGTGTTTTCCTTTTGGAGAAAGAAAAAAAAAAGTCACCCTGAGCTGAAAATTAGCTGGTTCTGCTGCCCTCTGGCGTTCGGTTGGGAGACAGCCAGCAGGCTCAGCTGTAAATCCAGGTGGGCGCAGAAAGGCTTCTATCTGTGGCGTAGAACCTTGTTTCTCTGGTGAGAGGAGAATGCAGAATGGTAGGGGCAGTGCATTTTGGGAGCTGGACATATGTAATGACTCTACTTCCAGAAACAAGTGAGGTTAACACATTGGTTGAACTGGAAGTGTATCTTCATGTGTCCTCTGGCCAGCCTCAGCCTTTCACCGGATTCCACAGGTCTCGGAGCATGAAACCCAAAAGGGATTGCAGCAACAATGCATCCAACACCCTGCATTTTATGGAGGGGGAAACTGAGGCCCAAGATGAGAAAGCCTGTTAACATCAGAGCTGGACTGAGAACTGGCTTCTGACTCCAGTCTCCCTTCTTTCCTCCTCCCCTTCCTCCTCCTCAATTTCTTCTTTTTTATCATCCTCATTAAAATCTTTGTCATCCTAAGTGATGAGCGCTTACTGTGGGCCAGTCACTGTGCTAAGATGGGTCCCATTTGCTAAAGCATTTCGTGCAGGCAATAATGCAGTGATACAGAAAAAGAATTTTAATCCATTTTGTGGATAGAGAAATGAAGGCTCAGGAGATAAAACACTTGCTCAATTACAGAACGAAATAGGTGGCAGACTGTCTGGCATTGCTGGAAGACTTTCTACCCTACTCTCTGTGCTATGTTGTGGCAAGGGCAGAGTGACAAAAATTCCCTGGGGCCTGTAGCTGAGCAATAATAGCGTGCCAGGTACTGGCTTCGGCAAATCACATGCATTAACTCATCTAACCTCATATTGTTCCCACAAAGTGGTGCTTTATAGTGCTATTATTATTTCTGTTTTACAGATAGGAAGACTGAGGCACAAGGAGTTTTAATAATTTGTTCTGACTGCAGAGACAGCATTCCAGCCTAGGCTGTCTGGCTCTGTGGCCCAGTCCATTAGCCATTGCTGGACTGACTCTCCCTGAGACAAATGGGGAGCCAGCTCGGGACTGAGGACGGCCCCTGGCTGTCCCAGATCCCCTTGAACTGTGGCAAGTCAGTGTCAGGTCACCAAGACACTCACCTTGGGGTCTGGAGCCAAAGGATGTCATATGAAATAGTGTCCCCATTCCGCTCCATCTCCTTACACTGTTTTCTCCTTCTTCAGGACCTTCCTGGCATCGTTATGTATTTAAATTTATGTATTGTGTATTTCTTGCCGCCCCCCACTAGAATGTAAGCACCACAAGGAGTGAAGAGTCCATTGTGTTCGCCTATGAACATCCAGGGCCTGGTTGTAGTAGGAGCTCAGTACATGTTTGTGGAATCTCCTTTGGCAAGTCTAAGGTTCCTCTGAGTCAGAAAGTGGTGCAGTGAGAAAGGGCTGGCTTGCCCTATTTCTGGGGGCAGCTGCTACTGCCGGAATTGTGGTTGATTCCCAGGCAAAAGAGAGACAATGAATGAGTGGGGAAGGGAGGCCTTGGAAGTGAGGTGATGGGATGGCAACGTTCTGGAGAAACAGGAATGGCCTCAGAGGAGATCCTGAGCCTTGGTTGACTATAATAGGATGTTCTTTCTCAAGCCCTTGCAAACCTGCATAGGAAATAGACCCCATTTTCAGGGCTGACAATAGAGGTTCATTGTGCAAGGCAAAGTGCTAGACTCAAGGAGAAAGGAAAGCTTGGGGAGAAGTTTAGATGACAAAGTAGGAAGCCAGGTTCCCTGCTAGGTGAGCAGAGCCTGGTGCTGAGTCATCCCAGACTCCAAAGTCTAGCAGATGGGACCAAGGAGATCTGTGAAGAGACTTACACTCTCTGTTCCTCAGTTTCCTCATCGGTATAAAATGAGGATAATAATAGCACCCACCTGTTGGGGCTGTTAGGGGATTGGGTGAGGTAGTGTATGTGAAGTGTTTAGGACAGTGCCTGGCACACAGCAAGTCCTACATAAGCCTTTGCTGGAATTACAGTGACAGCGTCTGCTCCCAGTAGTACTATCACAGGGAGCTGATCTTGAGAAGTGGACTGGCTTAGGGGCAGGGAACCTGCCAAGAGGGCAACTGCGAAGACAATCGGGCAGTCAGGCTCCAGAGGCGGCCCTCCTAACAGTGTGCTCTGCTCCCTCCATAAGTGGCAGGATGGGTTCATGGTCAAGACCTGAGACCACTGAGTCAGCCATGCCTGAGTTTGAATTCTGACTCTGCTGTTTCCTAGCAGTGTGTGTTTGGGTTTGCCACTTAACCTCTCTGTACCTGTTCCCTTGTTTATAATATGAGACCAATAGTACCCACCAGTACTCTTAATTTGGAACAGTGCTCAGTGCTGATTTTTATTATTAACATAGGCAGTAGAGAGCTTTGCATCTCAGGTCTATGGAAACAGGCTCTAAATAGACCTTTATGGATGCTGTTGAGATAAGCATCTCATTGTTTTGGTGGAATGCAGCTGGTTCCTGTCTGACGCTGTCATCTATTGACCACAGATGACATTTTTCCAATCTGGCCACTAGGTGGCAGGCATGTTCTTTCCTGCCCAAGCTGAGCAGGGCCAGAATTAGAAAGCACATTCATGAGATGGAAAGCAACCTTTTATGGGCCCGACCTTGGGCTGCACCCTTTGCTACATTCTCATTTACTCCTGGCAGCAATCCTCAGATCAACGGAGATATTCCACCAAAAATGCTAAGCAAAGCACTTCGCGCATGGTAAGACTTCAAAATATGTTAGCTGTTCTTCCTATTGTTGTTGCTGTTATTCCAAAGTTTACAGAGTTGGGACTGAGGCACAGAGAGGATAAGTAGGCAGATTGAGCCGAAATTCCAAGCCAGACTTGACTGACTGCAAGTTTAGCATCTTTTCCCCTAAACCTCACGTCAGGGGAAGCATTGGACACCTTGGGCTCATCTCATGGCCCCCACCATGTCTACTTTTACTGTCTGGTTTCTTTTGGGACCTACCACTCTCCTAGTTCCTGTGTAAGTCAATTATGTAGACCTTCAGAGCCTCAGTTTCTCATTTGTACGGTAGAACATAATGCCTTCCTTGTTTTACAGATACTTCCACAACAGCAATTAGACCAGAGTTGACACTCTGTGGGCGGTGGTTGCTATTGGTGCCTTACATCTTAACATAACAGAGTTCCTTCCTTCCTTCCTTTCTTCTTCCTGTTTGCGCTCCCTCCCTCCTTCCTTTCCCTCTATGCACCTGGAAGTACGCTCATGTCCTACTGTCCACAATGTCCTAGTCTCTGTTCATTCCTGGGATAGTTCCACCCCCAGTGTGTCTTCTTTCCTGTAGGCCATAGGAATTTGGGTGCTAACACCTGCTCTTCCCTCTGAGGTCCCTCTCTGTGCAAGACCCGGTCACTGTAGGCCACACAACTCAGGCCCTATCTTCTCCCCACTATGCTGATTTAAAAGCAAGCCCACAGATTCTTTAGGTCCTGCAAGGCACCGTCATATCCCAGACTACCTGACTGTATTCCCTCCGCTTCACCAGTGGCTTTCAAATTGGCTTTGGCATCAAAATATTTTGCTGGGGTGCCTGGAGGCCTGTGGGAGGGAGGCACAAGGTAGGAAGATGGGGCCACCAGATGGGGTCTCATGGGCCCACCCTTGTTTACACTAGAATAGCTCCATTTTTATCTAATTTATATCCTGGGGTTACATGTACTATTCTGCTGCTAAAGAAAATCATCAAAATACTATGATAGGTGGGAGGGAGATGAATTTTGAGATAATTCAGAGAAAATCTCCAGGAAAGAGAATATGTTTGGGAATGCTTTATACAGCTAGTTTCCGAGGTGCCAAGTGAAATAAGCCAGACAGAGAAAGACAAATACCACATGGGATCACTTATACGTGGAATCTAAAAACGACAACAGAGAAAGTTAAACTCATAGAAACAGAGTAGATAACTGGTTGTCAGGAGCTGGGAGGTAAGGAAATAGGGAGAGGTTGGTAAATGGGTGCAAACTTTCAGTCATAAGAGGAATGAGGTCTGAGGATCTAATGTTCAACATGGTGGCTATAGTTGACAACACTGTTGTATAATTGAAATTTGCTAAGAGAGTAGACCTTAAATGTTCCTACCCCTCAAAGAAGATAAATATGTGTGAGGTGATAGATATGCTAATCAACTATATTAAGGAATCCTTTCGCAATGTATACATATATCAAATCGCAACAATGCACACTTAAATATCTCACAATTTTATTTGTCAATTATACCTCAATAAAGCCAATATAAGAAAAAGAAATAAAATCAGTTTCCAAGGAAAATGGGATTTAACCTTTGAATTTGAATGATTTGGGGGTTATCAGACACCACTTGCCACCACCATTGACTTGACTCGTTGGGACTGATGCCGTGCTTCTGACCCTGGTGGGGCCTTTGCCTGTATCCTGCCAGTCTGCCGCTCGGTATCCTGCCCTTTCTGTGTTGCAGTGCCCTGGTTCCCGAGAACCATCCAAGAGCTGGACAGGTTTGCCAATCAGATTCTCAGCTATGGAGCGGAACTGGACGCAGACCACCCGGTGAGTCCATGGCCCCTCAGATGAGATTCTCTCACTTCCTCCCCTCCCCCATACCACTCTCATCCCCTCTTTGGAACAACATGTCTTCCTTTGTTTGCTTGTACAACAAACATTTATTGAGTGTCTACTCATCCATCATCACCACCATCATTATCATGGTCATTATGATTGTAGGAGCAAATATGGATCACTGTCCAGACACTATTGTTTATATATGATATATGTACGTAAGTGTGCATATACACACACACACACACGTAAACTATCTTTATTTCTGACTTTGTACAATTACAGAGGTTTAATTCAAGT
The DNA here is from genome assembly GCF_041296265.1 of Equus caballus. NCBI lineage: Eukaryota > Metazoa > Chordata > Mammalia > Perissodactyla > Equidae > Equus > Equus caballus. The sequence continues at coordinate 32,042,262 of NC_091711.1, read as the reverse complement.
GCTTTGGAGACAGTAAATTTTGCTAACAACTCTACCAGGTACAGGGAGACAGTGGGGAGTGGTGACACTGGAACTAGATCTTAAAAACTGAGTAGAAGATGCTAGTCAAATAAGGAAAAGAAAGGGATTATAGGCTAAGGGAACAGTATCTGCAAAGGCTCGGAGTCCTGAAAGTATGAGGAATACTGTGGAATGGCTGGCTGGTGCGTTGGATGTGAGGGTTAGATTCTAAAAGGTCTGATGTACCAGACAGTGAAGAACTTGGACTGTGTCCTGTGTCTGTGGACAGAGGAGTGGATCCTTGAATGGTTTCTGAGTAGAGGACCAGGGTGGGAGATTTTATCGGTCTTTTCTGTAGGGCAGAGGCTTCTGGGGAAGAGCAGCCCAGGCTGGGCTCAGGGCCAGTTCTGACAGCCTCTGTAGGGGAGAAGTGCCTCCATCTTGTTGACTGTCCTTGATTTTCTGCCCAGGAAAATGGCTCCTTGATCTTTAAGTGACTTGGAAGATGTTTTCATCGGCAATGGTTTAGTGCGACTCAATGGGGGTGTCAGCATGCCATCAGGAGTTGTTTTCTCCGCACACTTATGTGGGTCTTTATAGTCGCATAAGTTGGGAACTTGCTCATCACAAAGGCTCTTTTCAGTAAGCAAAGCAGTTGTTCCCATTTTACAGACAGATTCATTGAGGCCCCTCGCAAGTAAATGACCTTTCTAAGGTTCCCTGCTAAGCTTTGCGTCTGTAGACTCTTAACCGAGCGCTCACAGTGCCTGAAGACAAACGTCTAGCCAGTGGCAGAAATTCAGGCCTTTTCACAGAAACAAACAGAGAGCTATTTCAGGGGTAGGTTGACAGTTTCAAATATGAGCACTTGTTGCTTGTTCTACTTCACATAGTAAACCCCTTAGCGTGGAGGTGAAAAACACAGAAAAGCATGAGAAAGAAAATAACGATAACCCCTAATTTCAGTTATTTCTCGTTTTCTCTTGGTAGTATTCTGCAATTTTTTTTTACAACGAGAATGTATTTTATAAACAGAAACCAAGGTGAATTCCCTCCCCATTCCCAGCCTTCAAAACAGAAAAAGAATCGTGTATTATCACACTGTCTTAAAATAATATTAACATTTTGGTGTGCTTCCTTCCTCCTCTCTCCCCCTTTCTTCTGTCCCCTCATCTCTCTCTCTCTCTCTCTTCTATTTATACATATATACGCGTGTACATATGTGTGTGTATGTGTAGAGATTTTTTTAATGCAGTGCCACAACTTACTAACCAGCCTCCAATGGCAAGTGTGTAGAGGTTTCCAATCTTTTGTTATTATAATAACTCTGCAGTGAATGTTCTTGCCTGTGCATCTTAATGTGGACTCCCCATAGCTTCTTTGATACTTACTTGTGAAATCACTTAATCTAGGAGTAGAAATTGTATTTAAGGCTCCTAATATACATTACTTAAATATGCTCTCCCCCCAAAAAAACAAAGGTAAGGTTGGAGGACTTTGATCCCTGTTCCATCTTCCTGGGAATGGTGTAGCCACTTCCGTGGAGCCTGCGAGTACAGACGCCCCTCCAGGAGAAGCTCTGTATCTCCTTTGCCAGGTCTTCGTCTGGAGTCTCTTGTCTGTGGGGTTTGGGAGCAAAGCACCTCCAAAGATATCCTTTCTCTGGAAAAGCTGTCTTGATGCCTTCAACCCGGTCCATGAGATCAGTCCATCAGGCTATTTTCTCCTCGTACAACCTCCCATCCTCCTGCCCCTTCCATTGGCCACCTCGGCTTATTTGGAACCATGGGGGATGAGGCCAGGCCACAGACATGGCATTTCCCTCCCTTATCCTTGTGTCACCTCCAGGCAGATGGGCCTGGCCTTAAAACCCTCTGGAATTGATTTCTCCTTATGGACCCAACCCATTTCTTTGGCTCCCTGGCCTCTCAGTGTCATGAATTTTATCATAAAAATACAATTTATCCTGTACACAGTCCCTCCGATGAGGAGGCCAGGCTCTCTCTGTTCCTTCCTGTGGATTCTCATCAGATCCTGAGAACGGCTGGGCCAAGGACGGAGTAAACCATCCAGGGTGCTTCCCCTGGCCCTCCAGGCCCCACAGGCCCTGGCCTCAGTGTGCGAGGAATGATGCTGGTGTTCTTCCTGAAAGGACCCTCTGTTCCACTCTGTCCCCTGGTGTTCAGACTGATCTCATCTTCCCCTGACCCCTGCCCTTGGCAGGATGCACTGATGTTTGACCCAGCATCTCACTTCAGGGCCTCCAAAACAGCCACGTTGAGAAATGAGACCAAGAAAGGTTGTTCCTGAAACAGAAGGTAAAAGGCATTTGCCTTCCAGTGTTAGTCAAGTGGGAAAATGAAGTAGGGTAGCTGTATTCTTGTCCGTCCTGTCTTCTTTCCTTTGCTGCCAGTCTCTTGCCTTCCCTTCTTCCCCTCTCCCTTTCTTCCTTCCCCAAACATTTATCAAGCAAATGATATTCATAACTAACGTTTCTTGAGCAGGGACTGTACGTAAGGCCTTGTGCTAAATGCTTTACCTGCATTTTTAAAACTTAAGTGTTAAAACCATCCTGGGAAGGTTGTACTTTCTCATTTTCAGATGAGAACTCTCAGGGCTGTGTGGCCTCACGGGTATGTGAACTGTGTCCGGGGCCAGGTAAAGGAAAGGGGGTTGACATGATTAACGAAACATGATCTCTGCCCTCCAGGGGCCTCCAGCTGTGGGGCAGAGGGAGGAAGTGTGTCTACTTCCCAAAGGGAGGCCAGAGGGGACTGGGATACAACTGGAAGCTTGGCAGGCAGAATCCCGAAAGGTCTGCTTGGTTTCCATTTCTAAAGTTGCCTCTCCTTTCTCTGACCATTTCCCGGCATCTGTGCTCCTGCCCATGTTGTTTTCTTTACCGGGTTGCTCTTCCTTATCCTTCCACCTGTTCTCTCCCTGTTGGCAAACATCTATTTGAGGCCTAATTCATATATCTTGGCCTCCCTAAAGCCTTCCACCTACCTCTTCCCCAGGACAAGCTTTTCACACTGATGCTGAGGAACTGTGTGCATTGGGCTTTATACTTTTGACTTTGATATTTTTGACTTTGATATTTGACTTTATACTTTGAGAGTATCAGAACAAAATATATTCACTACCTCATGACTTGCAACCTCATAGGAGGCACAAGATATGCAGTCGGCCCTCCGGATTCATGGGTTCCACATTGAAAGACCTATGATGGTTGTGTCTGTACTGAATATGTACAGACTTTTTTATTGTCATTATTCCCTAAACAGTACAGTATAACAACTATTTACATAGCATTTACATTGTGTTAGGGGTTATAAGTAATCTAGAGATGGTTTAAAGTATATGGGAAGATGTGTATAGGTTATATGCAAATACTATACCACTTTATATAAGGGACTTTATTTATTTGTTTATTTATTCATTTATTTATTTCTGAGGAAGATTTTCCCTGAGCTAACATCTGTGCCAGTCTTCCTCTATTTTATATGTGGGTCACTGCCACAGCATGGCCACCAACAAGTGGTGTAAATCCATGCCCAGGAACCAAACCCCAGCCACTCAAGCAGAGCACGCTGAACTTAATCACTAGGCCGTGGGGCCGGCCTATAAAAGACTACATAAGGGAACATCCGTGGATTTTGGTACCCATGGTGGGAGTCCTAGAACCAATCCCTCACGGATACTAAGGGATGACTATTTATACAGGTGAAGGGTCATATGCGTGATTCCCAAACTGTAGTCTATAAAAAAAACTCATGACCAAAGGGAGAAATGCTGTATTCTAGAACTCCATTTTAAGTGTATGCAAGTCTCATTATCTCATTAGAGGCTTTGAAAAGTCCTGCAAAAATGAAGCCCCTTCAAACTAATGTTTCTCAAACTCATTTATCTATGGCACCCTTTTTTTAATGGAGAACCTAGCAACATTATCGTGAATGGTAGTGTTCCATGGAATACAGTTTGGGTAATATTTGGCTAAACCATAATGCAAAAAAGTACATGATTAAACACATAGTTTAATGAATCAGATGGCATGTGTTTTTAGTTCTAAGATCTGTATGGACTGGAATAGTTAGAGGGGATTTATGCAAAGAGGGAGATCTGAATTGAGTCCTCCAGCAACCAGGGTAAGCTAACAGCTTATCAAACAACCCCCAAATCTCCATGGCCTAACCCAATAAAAGTTTATTTCCAATGTAAGTCAATAGGGAAATTGCTCCACAAAACCTTGCAGAGATCAAGTCTCCTTCTAATGGCTGTACCCTCCTTCAAGTCCTTGGAACTCTCTGCATTCTGTCAGCACTTGGGAAAAGAGAGAGTGAGAATTGCTCCTGGAAGGTTATGACATCCCTTCACTCAAATCCCATTGACTACAGCCCAGTCACAGGGCCGTTACTAACTTCAGATAAGACTTGGAAAAATAGTTTAGCAATGTTCTCTGAAAGAAGGAGGGAGGACAGATCCTGGGGAGCTCTGGCAGCCTCTGCCATGCAGACCCTAAGCCCAGAGCTCCCTAGTCCAGTTTCCCTAACACCTGCACCTGTGTCTAGACTGGAGATCTGCACTGGAGGGGCTTTCTGGTAGAAAAAATATCAGCCAAGACAACCATGCTTCTGTGTTTACTTCTACTTCTTGATCCAAGTCTCTCAAACTGCTTTTCAGTCCTTCAAAGTATGGGTGTTGAGTTTCTCTTCTCTCCAAAAAGAGCCTTGCTCTTCCCCAAGACCGGGGCTCTACTTCCAGTACTTCTTTCCTCTTCCTTTTCCCTCCCAACCTTCTCCACTTGAGGGCTCTGTCAGAGTCTATTCTAAGGGTCACTTGGCCAGTTGAGTCATCAAAGACTTGTTGCTCTCCTACTAAGTTGCTCCCTCAAAGCATAATTTTCAAAAAGTTACAAACAACTGTCATACAGTATATAGTGAGTGTCTGTCAAAGATCCATTGACTTAGTGGTGAGGGAACCAGCAAGATGACAAAGATCATGTAAAGGAAGTTACAAGAGACCAAAGTACATGTTATCATAGACAAATAGAATGCTGGAATATGATCACAAAGATGGATACACAAATTATTAATGCCCTATAAGGCAATAAAGCCATAATCACAAGTGATATCCTTTCTACTGGACAGAAGTCATTTCAACTTGATCATAAAATAAATATTTTGCAACTTATTCTTCTATAAGTCAGCATTTAACTTTGAAGAGTCACTAAGTAGTAAATTGCACATCGAACAAATATACAACCACCTAGAGCATACAGTGTCTGTGATCATTAGACAATGACCTACTATGACTTGGAAAAAGCACACAGTAACTTGTTTTGTCCTTTTTCCTAAGTTTTGCATAATTTTTCTTAACAGCTCCTACTCAGGAGTATGCTGAGTATGCTATGCACTGAAAGTCCAGTGATACGTAAGACAAATAGCTTCCTGAGTTTAGTAATTATTAACAAGTATAATGATTGTCTGAAAGGAGAAACACAGGTTGCTGAGAGAGTGTATTGTAGAGGGAAACCAATAAACTTTGGGAAAATCAAGGAAGGTCTCTAAAAGTGCAGTTTAAACCAAGAGGGAAAGACCAAGCAGTAGCTTATTGGTCTAAGAAAGTGGGGAAGAGTATTCCAATCAGAGGGAACAGCATGGATGAAGGCCTTAATGTGCGAAAAAGCATGACATGTTTAAAGAATTAAAATAAGACTAGTTTGGACAAATTTGGAGACATAGTATGAGGGCAAGAGTGGTTTAGCCCAGAGTTGGAAATGTAGGCGGGGCCAGATCACATTAAGCCTCATGGACTCTGTTAAGGATCTTGGACTTTATCCTAAAAGTAATGAGAAGCCTTGGAAGGTTTTAAAGGAGGGGAGTGACCTCACCAGATCTGCATTTTGTAAGTCTGCTTGGGCTGAAGGTAGGGGATGTGGAGAGGAGACAAAGAAAGACTATTGGGAAAACAGTTATAATAGTCCAGGCAAAAAATGATGAGGGACTGAATTAAGGTGTAGCAGTGAGAATAAACTATAAAAGATAGACTCAAGATATTTGAAAGGAAGAATGGACAAAAAAATGATTATTGGATGTGAAGGAAAAGAAGAGGAAAGAAGTAAAACGACTTCCAAGTTACTGGCTTGGGCAACCGAGTATCCAGATCCTTTCTAGTACAAGCTCCTTGGCCTTAGTGGTGGTGACCATGGTCAGCAACACAAAGTGGGCAAGGGGAAGGGGCATGGTCAGCACCATCCTTGACTATTAGTTTGCAAATCTTTGGCTAGTGTCTACTGGATGGCAATGGCAGATACTTAAAAAATACTACTTGGAACCTTTTGTCTCCTGTGTACCATCCTTCTTCCAGTTGGCTTGGAATGCAAAAACCTCTCATTATTGGCCTAGATGAAATGCAAATAGCAGTGTAAGAATTCTACAGATGCTATTTAGAAAGCCTAAGGGTGGGCGATGGGGTTCAGTAACTGATTCCAGAGTGTATCCTATGTTCCGAGCCAGACTTCTCAGCTTTTGGATTTCCCATCATTTTGCACAAATGCTTCATTCTTTGAATGTCTCCTTTGTACTCAGAATTTCACTTGAGGCCCTGCCTACATTACCTAATCTAATCCACCTGAACCTGTGAGGTAGCTACCATTAACTGTCTCATTTTGCTGATGAAGAATCTAAGGCTCTGAGAGGTGAACTGACCAAGCCCAGGCCTTGCTGCTAGTGATTGGATGGCTTAGTAATCCAGCTCAACCTGTCTGATTTCTCCTCGCCAGTCCAAAGATGGCATTTCTGAGGTTTATCCTCAGAAATGATGAAATAAAGATCTCGGTCTAGAAGAATACTCAGAAGACTTTTCCATATAGTAACCCTCTCCCCAAAACTCCCACAAACACAAAATCATGCACTTCAAAACCCCAGGTAACAAAAATTCTGAGATTCAGAAAAATGATTGCATGTAGACTGCAGGTGATGTTATAACTTTGCATCCTATAGAATTCCTTCCACTTTCTCTCATCCACCCCTCCCCTCTTCCCTCTCCCCCTCACCACTCCTTCACCAACAATATATTTTCCTGTCAAAACATACTTGGTTACATGCAGTGCAACCAAAATTGCTGCTATTAGCTTAATTGAGACAGAGTGATTACAAATAAATTACATGCAGTGCTACTGAAATTGCTGCTATTAGTCTAAATTGAGACAGGATGATTAGTCATCCCCAACTGTAGCTTAGTTCACAGGATACTCCACAGAGCTGCAGAGGCCCTGTGGTCACCTGGCAGCCCAAAGGATGCAAGGTCAAATTCCCAAAAGATGGACTTCGAGGCTACAGTTCTCTTCCATTGGTGACTGAGAGGGCAGAAATCCAGGCAGCCTAGTTGTTAGGGTCCCCTTGCAGGCTGATAATGAACTTCTTAGAAACTTTGAACTGGAAAGGACCATGGTTAGAAATCTTCCCTTCCCATATAGAAAATCTGTGTAGCACATTATATGTGTGTGTGTCTCAGTGTATGAGTCTGCTGCCACATCCCATAATGATTTGAGATGTATTTTTAATATTATCTTACTTTTTTATAATTATAAAAGAAATCCACACTCACAGTAAAAAACTTCAAAAGTATAAATAGTGTAGAAGAATAAAATAGTCACTGTTTCTCATTTCCATGACATTGTTAGACTTTGGTATATTTCTTCCATTGTTTCATTTATATATGTATATATTCCTTCTGACATAGTACATACTGGATCTACAATTTTATATTAAGCTTTTTTTTTCACTGATGGAAAAATCTTTAAACTACCTAGACGTTAAAGTAAATTAAAGATAAAGAGCGAAATGAGGAAGGGAAATTGTCATGGGCATCCCATTCCTGGAGGCAGCATGATGAAGTAGAAATCCACTGGTTCAGGGAATTCTCTTGTCTCCGTGGTTACCTGCCTCAACCCTCAAACCTCAGCTCACCAGCCTGGGTAGGACCAGAAAACTCGAGTGGAGGTGCTGGTTCTACAGTTAAAGGCCCTTGGCCAAATGGCTCTGTGGGCTTCACCTTCCTCATATCTAGATCAAAATACAGAAAAAGATGTTCTCCACGGTGTCTTGCAAGTGCGGAAGTCTATACTTTATACTCAGGGGCTAGAGAAAGCTATTTATTATTGACTGTTAAATAAGACTTGTTGGTAAGCCTTGTAATGGTCAAGCCTTAATGATTGACAAACATTAAATGTGTATCTTGAGTCCTAAGTATGGAGATGCGTTCTTCATGCAGCCTGGTAGATAGGTTCCTAAAAGGGTGTGTTAGTACTGCTTAGAAATCAAATCATGGTGCCACGTTTTCTTACTGCATCATCCCAAAGCAGCTTATCTTCATCCAGGAGAAGTGGGCCCAACAATAATTTTAAGTTCTCAGATTCCTAAGCTTTCCTACCTGTAATTAATGATTCGAAACCAGTCAGTGCTTTAGAGAAAACAATGAAGTTATACTTTGTAGTAACCGTGTCATAGAATCTTTTCTAAATTGAATAATCACTCAATTTATCTTAGATTTAGGTTTGGAGTAAAGGAAAAATGTATGGTAATTTTACTTTGCTTTTCCAGTGTGAAATATTTGGATTTCTCTATTTTTCAAAATGTATCCTAGGAAACTCCTTTCTTCCTCCCTCCCTCTGATCATTCCTCCTTCCCTCTCTCCTTTCCTCTCTTCCCTCTTTCAACAAGTATTTGTAGTTCTTTCTGTATCTCAGACTCTATGCTACAGATTCTCAGGTGAAATTACATTATATGTCTAGATCCCTGGGTCTACTGGTAGAACCTGATTTAAAAAAACAATCAGCCAACCAACCAACCAATCAAACCAGACAAAAAATAATATCTGAAATCAGGGAACATTTATCCTTTAAAAAGACTCCTTTAATATATTAGGCTCCATGATACAAGCCCGTTTTGTATCATTCACACCTTATGTTCATTAACACCTTGGTTTGGAGGGATGATGGGGCAGAGAAATTGTAAGCTGAAGTGGTAGATTTCATGGCTTATTGGGAAATGCCTGGAGGGAGCAAAACAAATTTCTACAGTCATGATGCTAGTTTCTTGTCTTTCTAAAATTCAGATTATAATCAAATTTTTTGTAAAATACCATTTTTTCCAGCTTTATTGAGATATAATTGACATATAACGTTGTGCAAGTGTAAGGTATACAACATGATGATTTGATTCAGATACATATTGCCAAATGATTATCACAATAAGGCTGGTTAACACATCCATCACCTAACATAATTACCATCTTTGTGTGTGTATGTCTGTAATGAGAACATTTAAGATCTACTCTCTTAGCAACTTTCAAGTATATGATACGATATTATTAACTATAGTCACTGCGCTGTGCATTAAAGTCTCAGTACTTATTCATCTTATAACTGGAAGTCTGTACGTTTTGACCAACATCTCCCCATTTCTCCCACCTCTCAGCCCCTAGCAACCACCATTCTACTTTGTTTCTATGAGTTTGGCTTTTTTAGGTTCTACGTATAAGTGCAATCATACAGTATTTGTCTTTCTCTATCTGATTCATTTTACTTAGCATGAGACCCTCACAGTCCATCCATGTTGTCAGAAATGGCAAGACTTCCTTCTTTTTATGGCTTTTCATCCATTGACAGACGCTTAGGTTGTTTCCACATCTTAGCTACAGTGAATAATGCTGCACTAGACATGGGAGCAGACACCTCTTCAAGGATTTTCATTTCCTTTGGATATATACCCAGAAGTGGGAATGCTGGATCATATGGTAGTTCTATTTTTAATTTTTTGAGGAGCCTCAATACTGTTTTCCATAGTACCTGTACCAATTTACATTCCAACCAGCAATACATGGGGGTTCCCTTTTCTCTACACCCGCACCAATACTTACTGCTTGTCTTTTTGATAATAGCCATACTAACAGGTGTGAAGTGATACCTCATTAAGGTTTTGATTTGCATTTCCCTGATGATTAGTGTTGTTGAGTATCTCTTCACGTACATATTGGCCATGTGTATGTTTAGATCCTTTGCCCATTTTTTAATTGGATTATTTGTTTTTTGGCTGAGTGGTTTGAGTTGCTCATATATCTTGAATATTAACCTCTCACTGGATATGTGGTTTGCAAGTATTTTCTCCCATTTCATTAGTTGCCTTTTCATTTAGTTGATTGTTTCTTTTGCTGTGCAGAAGCACTTTAGTTTGATGTAGCTTTCCTTGCTTATTTTTGCTTTTGTTGCTCGTGCTTTTGGTGTCATATCCAAAAGATCATTGCCAAGACCAATGTCAAGGAGCAATCCTAAGAAAGAAGAACAAAGCTGGAGGCATCACAGTTCCTGATTTCAAACTATATTACAAAGCTATAGTAATCAAAGCAGTATGGTACTGGCATAAAAATAGACACACAGACCAATACAACAGAATCAAGAGCCCAGAAATAAACACATGCATATACAGACAACTAATATTTGACAAGGGAGCCAAGAATACTCAATGGGGAAAGGGTGGTCTCTTCAATAAATGGTGTTGGGCGAACTGGACATTCACGTGCAAAAAAACGTAATTAGACTCCTATCTTACACCACTCACAAAAATTAACTTGAAATAGATTAAAGACTTAAATGTAAGACCTTAAACAGTTAAATTCCTAGAAGAAAGTGTAGGTAAAATTCTCTTTTAATCAGTTGGGATTTCCTCCAACTAAAGGATGCCCCTCCCTACCCAACACTGAAAGATACACTTAAACTCTTTTCACTCAGAAATGTGCTGCTTACAGATTGTTGGGGAAAGGCTGCCTGTAAGTCAGCCTCAGAGAAGAAATGCTTGTCATCCACATTATGTACTGAGAGATTTCTTAGTTGAGTCCCTGCCACACTGTAATTGTTAACGATAGTAAAGTGTAGTGCAAAGAGCATGGAACTGAGTAATTCAAATCCTGGCCTCACCTTCACTTGACTCCACTTCCCTGAGCCACTATTTATTCTAGAAGGAAGAGGATAATCATATGGGTCTACCTTACAAGACTGTTGTGGGAGTTATAAATAAAACAAGTTCCTAGCACAGACAGACTGGCACATAGTAGGCACTCAATAAGTGATATTTTTATAAATTGCAATAGCAGCAAGAATATCCCTGTTAGTCTAGCAAGAAGTTGGAAGGCAGTGCTAGATACTTGCCATTGGCTAGGAATTTAGCAGATACTGTATATTTTCATCATAGACGTCTATCCACTAACTCTGCCTAATTTAGCAAGTTTACAAGTTAGAAATGCTGTAGGTGAGATTTCTCTTCTTTTTTATTGAGGTCACATTAGTTTATAATGTTATATAAATTTCAAGTGTACATCATTGTATTTTGACTTCTCTATAGACGTGTTCACCACGAAAAGTCTAGTTTCCATCTGTCACCATACACATGTGCCCGCTTACCCCTTTTGCCCTACCCCCATTTCTGTCCCTTCTGGTAACCACAAATCTGTTCTCCGTGTCCATGTGTCTGTTTATCTCCCACATATGAGTGGAATCATATGATACTTGTCTTTCTTCTTTAAAATCTGTACATCGTTTGACTTTGGAATCTCATGGTAGAAAGGCTCACACTGAATTGAAGGTGCTGCCACTAATGTGTCCTTCATGATATCCAGTGGGAGAGTTTACCCTCAGTTTAACTGAGACTTTGTTTTCAGAGGTGCACGGTCAGACCTCAAGAACCCCCATTCAAAGCACGTGTAGGTATGCCAGGCCCCTCCCACCCAAACCTTGAGAAATCAAGCGTCTCCTTTCTCCTAGGGTTTTAAAGATCCTGTGTACCGAGCAAGGCGGAAGTACTTTGCTGACATTGCCTACAACTATCAACAGTAAGTCTGCTCTGCTTGTTGAGGGGAAGAGAAAAGAGCACCGGGGCTACCCTACCTGTCCCTTGCTCAAGGTTGGAAAATACCAGCATAGAGTGTCCAGTGTGTAAGTGCGTGTATGTGTGTTTAAACCCTCCCTTTAATAACACGTGTTAAAAAAAAATTGCCGCTAGACAAAACAAAATTACCCACTGAGCTGGGCCCGGCTCTCTCTCCAGCTTTGTTACATAATTATGCAGTGATGTCTGAGGTAATTATAAAAGGCCCCAGTCCCGAATCAAACAGCCTCTGGTATTCTCCACATTAAATAGGGAAGAAGGAAAAAGAGAATCATTTACATTCAAGAAGGAGTTGGCTGCTTTACTGAAATAATGAATCATCTGATGTTTCAGGCAAGCCAGGCCTCAGCATTCGTTCTGCTTTTATCTGATCTGACCCAGCTGCGAAGGGCAATTTTAAGATGAGTTCATTTTTTTCTGTCTGGGATTCTCTACTCCTCCTCGATGCTATTTTAGCCAAAGGAAAGCGCAAATATCTAGTATGTTATTTGGGAAGAGAGCTGTTTTGCTATTTTGAGTCCTCAGGAACTACAGAAATGTTACTGTGGGGAACTTAGTGTTTGGGGGCCTGAGCGCCATCCCTGAGACGTGCACAAGAAACTTAAAAGTTGACCAGAACACTGAGGTAATGGTGTTTGACAGGTTTGGTAGGATATGAGGGAGATAAAAGAGATGCTAGGGCTCTGTATACAGAATACAAAGTTACCCTCCAAACGGAAAGACTTCCAGAGAAAATGAGAACGTTTCCTGCTCTGAACGACTCCTGTAGTGGAAGAATCCAGAACTGTGATGACCTTGGTCAGATCCAGGCCCATCTGAGTCTTGCCTCGTGGCAAGCAGGAATCACAGAACATGGTGCCCCCTCTCCACTGTCCCCATCTTTGCCCTGCGTGGTCAGGTGGACACCATCAAATCAGGTACACACAGGAGTCCTTCTGCAGATAGTCGGTAACAATCAGTCATATTTATGATCTCCTTGCTATGTCTGGGGCTTTGCTAAATGCATTGTTTATGTTATTTCATTTAGTTTTATTGATAACTCTCCATTTTTCAGCTAGAAAAACTAAAGCTTAAAATAGTTAAGTAACTTGCCAAGGTCGCATGACTAGTAGGTGGCATTCTCCAGTATTGAACTTAGGTTTCTTTAACTCCAAAATCCTTCTTAACTGCTTCCCTGAGAGTCTGGGAACTCAGAGTCAGGAGACCGTGCTTCTCCATATAACCAGCTTGGCAAGTGCACTCACTCACTTCTTGGCTGTTGGCATTTGAGGAAAGAAACTGATCTTCCTCAACTTGCTTTCCATAAAAATGTTAAACTTAATGAAGAAACGTGGAATCGATCGAATGCCTCACCATCCCGGATGTTAAGCAAATAAATTAAATTGATTATTGGAAGCCATCCACACATGACTGGCTCTCAGAAGAGCATTAGAGATCTGCTAATCAATTTCCTACCTTTTATAGATGATTCCCAGGTGGTTAAGTGATGTGCTCAAGGTCATGTGGCTAGTTAGGGGCTGAACTTGGTCTCGAAGTCTATTTCAGACCTCACTTGAGCTCATCTCTTTTCAACTTTTGAAGCTGTTTACCATCCTTTCCTTCTTCGAAAAGGTCTCTTGTCTCGATATCTGGTACAGTTGATTCTCATTTTTCAAAGATTGCTTTCTTAAATTTATTTGAGACCTCCAAATCAATATGTGCGGTACAGTTCATGATCATTCCTAGACATGCACAGGAGGGGAAAATATTTAAGTCGCCTGGTGCACAAGTTCCCAGCTGAGACAGAACAAGGCCATACTAACTTCCTTCTTGTTTCAGCTCTTATATTGTAAACAAGTATCCTTTTTGAGGTCTAGTTAGAATGACGTTTGTCGAATTTTTGTCCTTTTTGTTGGTAATTTTGCTGTTTAAAATGCACCCTCTTCTCAGCACATTGGTGAGGTGCTGTCTAGAGGTCCTAAGCACAAGGGATGTGCCTGATGGAGACAGCATGTGTGTTAGAAAAGCTTCGTTCAGCCATGAATGATAGTGCTGTTGGCTGCGAGTTCAGTGTTAATGTCTCAACCATAGATATTCAATGAGGTACTTTAAATAGAAGCACACACAAAACAAGGTTATGTATTATCAGTTGAAAATGTTGTTACCAGATGCTCATGGGTCCCTAGCCCTGTATTTCCCCTAGGCACTATGGTTCAGTATTCACAAACTCAGAGTTCATGGTAACTTTCTGGAACATAACTACCACAAGTAACAAGAATTGACTGTATTCCTCCCTCTGCAGATTTCCCTCCTTCCTTTCTGAGGCTTCTTCTCAGTCTCCTCTGGCCTCTTCCACCCACCTCCAAAACTGTAACATCTTTCAGGCCTCAACTTTGGCCCTCCTCCTTGGCTTCCCCCACCCTCCATGCCAACAGCTTCCACATTTGGTCTCTGGAATCTTCCCAGGCAGTATTCCACATGGGGATCAAACTCCTGCTTCATGAGTCATAGAATCATAGGATCTTCATCAATTGATAAAATATGTCTGCTAAGTTCCAGAACCTACCCCAAGAGCAAGACCAACAAAGTCTATGTCCCCTGGAAGAATACTTGGAAGACAGACAATGAAAAAATAACAATAATGAAACAGGTATTACCAAAGTCAAAACACAAGTGTATGACGCCATGTAATTAGGAGCTTTGCTATAGAAGGGGGCAATGGATCAGAAGGAAGTGAAGGAGACTGCAGATGGAGTAGGAGTTTACCAGCCAAAGAGAATGGGAGTAGTGGATGAGAGGGTGGGTCTGGTTAGCTACAGGGCTTTTGTTTTGAGATGTGTATACTTGGGTCCAGAGCTGAATTACTGTAGACAATAAGGAAGCAGCTAGACCCTACCAAGGCTAGCCACCCTCTTCTCTGCCCATCTGCCAGGCAATGCTCTCTCTCTCCTCCTGAAGAATATTTAAGAATAAAAGTCTTAAAACATCAACTTGAAGAGGCACTGACAAATTACTATTACTATTGTGTTTGCAGCACCAAATTATTTATCTTGGTAATAGTTACATGTGTGTGGGGACTATGTTATTGGGCGGGAGTTGGGCTTTGAAATTTTATCTAATAATACACTAAATGGGTTATAGAAATTTGTATCTTTCAGCTACAAGTCAATTCAAACAAAAAGGGAGACTTTCTTGGCTCCTTTAAGTGAAAAGTTTGAGGGGGGTTAGTTTAGGCACAGGTGGATCTGGAAATCAATGTCTCATTCTCTGTCTCTCTGACTCTGGTATCCTCTGTGTCGGCCTTGGTCTAAAGCATTGTCCTCATCTCTTTTGGAGCCAGACCCCAGCACCACCCAGCTGACATACCAACCCAATTAGAGATTCTGCCTCTTTCCAACAGAATCAACAAAGGCTCTCTAATTGAGGCTCACTGGCTCTAATTAGAACTTGGGCCAATCTCTCAGCAGTCACTCTGGCAAGGGGAATGAGACACTCTAATTGGCCAGATCTGGTCACATGCCCGCCTCTGAAGGTAGGAGTGGAGTCTCCCTCCCAGCTGAACCTCACAGACTGAGACAGGAGGAGGGTGCATTGCTGGAAGAATGGAGAGTGAATAACATTGGAACCCTAAAATAGCAAATGTCAACCAGGGGGACATTTCTGTGCCCAGGATGTCACATAGCAGTTACCTTTCTGTTTAAATAAGAATCAGTTATAATGATAATTACCAATTACCCAATGGTTTTATTTGTCAGCACCAATGTTAGGTACTTTATATGTAGTATTTCACTTAATTCTCCTCCACACCCTATGAATATTTACTTATTATTATTCAACAACTGCACGAACTAGGCTCAGAGAGGTTTACTAAATTGCCCAGACCATATAGCTGAGAAATGGCAAAGCCAAGTATTAAATGCGTCTCTGTCCATTTTCAAAGCTTGTTCTCCTCCATCAGTACTTTGCCCTGAAATAATCGTGCATCCTGAGGCAGGAACTGACTCGATGTTCTTCTCAAAGTCCCTGCTGGCCATTACAGGACCTTCTGAGCTTGCCTTACTTTCAACTCTTAAACAAAAATCTGTCTTTTTTCCCTAATCCCTGCCCACCATTGTAGAACATAACAATGACTTTGCTTTCTTGTCCTTGGATGAGCTACAACTCTGAAAGGGCAGGAAAAGACCGAGTTTGGAGCCTGATGGTGATCCATAATTCTGAGGTAAACAGTCTCGCCTTGTCCCAGACACTGTGTACCCTATTAGGGATCAGGCCTGCAGCCCAGAGAACAATCACTGGTCCTTGGAGTCAGGCTTTGCTTGGTTTTCGTTTGTTTTCCCTGTTCAGAACACAGCTCATTCTCAGATGGTTTTCGAAAGGACTTTTCGAACTGATGACTCTAACTAGTGTGTCACCAGGGAGCTTATTGGAATCCAGATGCCTGGGCCCGCCCCTCCCCCACAGATTCAGGATCTATGGAGCAGGGTGTAACACATGCATTTTAACAAGTTCCTATAGTTCTGTTTTGTCATAACAGAAGATTCTAGGTAAGTGTATCTTATACCTAGCATGCATTTAAATACCTTTATAACTTCCAAGGGGAGAAATATCAAACCCAGAAAGGGCATGCCCACGAAACAAAGGGTCTCAAACTCGTGTGCATGTATTAGACCCACTTCAGCCCACAGATACAATTGCTCTAGTTGACATAATACAAAACACAAGGTTGCTTTACTTGAACTTGGATGCCTTTGTCTAGAAAGAGGCATTCTTCAGTTGTCTCAGCCCTCCTGTTGTCTATACCTGCTACTTTACACATTTATGTTCCCTGCCTGGCCCCTGAAGATAAGTGAATTTCCACCCTGGGTAAACAGTTGGAGAAGAAAGACAGCAGAAAAGCCAAGTGATTTCCCAAAGTAACAGCAAATCCTCAGTGCGGTTGGTGAGGTGAGAGCTTGTGCTGTTGCTTAACCAAATCAGACAAATGTTTTCTATATCCTCCTTCAAATGACTTATGCAATCCACTGTGTCTGGGTGGTGGCAGCTCACAGACTCTGGACCCGTCTCCCTCTGCTCACGTTCCTTCGTCCTCTACTCTGTCCCTGCCGTGCTGGAGAGAAATATTTTGTGCCTGTGTTCTAGTGGGCAGCCCATCCCTCGAGTGGAATACACAGAGGAAGAAAAGAAAACTTGGGGGACGGTGTTCAGGACCCTGAAGTCCCTGTACAAAACCCACGCTTGCTACGAGCACAATCACATTTTCCCACTTCTGGAAAAGTACTGTGGCTTCCGCGAGGATAACATTCCCCAGCTGGAAGAGGTTTCTCAATTTCTGCAGAGTAAGTCCACATCAGGGTCAAAGGCCAGGGGGCTGGGGGAATGGGAAGGGGAAGAAAAATAAACCGAGGCCAGCATGAGTGTGTTTGTGGTAATGCTCGTAGGTTGACTCTCCCAGGAAAAGGGGAATTTCACTGCTGTGTTCTGCCTTCTCTCGAGCCTCCGCCTTTAAGCCACTCTCATCCAAGGAAAGACATCAGGCGTGGGTTTTGCCATATCCATGTCCCTGAAAAGTATTTTTTTCATACTACTTAAAGTCCCAGGTTCCCAGATAGGGTTCTCCTTGCAGCTCCTGCTCTGTTATGAGATGGCTACACTGTGGGTTTGTGTAAGAAGTGTGCCAATTGTGAGGCAGAG
Organism: Equus caballus; assembly: GCF_041296265.1. NCBI lineage: Eukaryota > Metazoa > Chordata > Mammalia > Perissodactyla > Equidae > Equus > Equus caballus. Next base: position 32,024,650 of record NC_091711.1, on the reverse strand, counting down.
CCAAGAACCCTGGGCTCTAAGTCTATGCATCCGTCTGATACAGGTATAGAAACCAGAGAGATAGTGAACAAAATGTCAGATTTATTATTGATAAAAGCAATTTAGAGAATGTGGCACAGACGTGCAGTCACAATGGACTTCCTATTATTTCACCCCTGGATTAGGTAAACTTACTTGCCTATTCATTGGCACCACGTATAGTCTACTGCATGGCGAAGAGCAGACCAGAATGTACTCCTCTGTCAACAGACAGTCAAGAGAGAAAGGACAGAAAGAATCACATTGAGAATATTCATTTGTTTTCCCAAAGGCTCCAATCAGGGAAGTCACTGCTCCTCATGGGGTGGACTGTGTGAGGTGCAGCATAGAAGCTAGACGTGTTCCTTCTATATGTTTCCTTTCTGGAAAGTGGAGTGAAAATTCTCGCTGCACTCTGGACACAAGAGAAGCAGAGAATATGTGTTCCACTTAACAAGCAATAATGAAAGCTAAATTAATTGGGTGTTTCCAATGTGCCAGGCTCTGCGCTAAGTACTTTTTATTTACTAGCTCTTTTGATTCTCAGAATAGCCCTAAGCAGAATCTATCCACAATTTGCAGATGAGGAAACTGAGGCTCAGAGAAGTGAAGTTACTTGGTTCAAATCACCCAGCTAGACAGTATTGAGGCAGAGATTTGAAGCCAAGTCTACTTGGCATCAACATCTGTGCTCCTGGACGGTTGAGGATACTGCTTCCCTGCCCAAAGGTCTTCAGACCCCTCTGGCTCTGCTATGATGGGCTTTGAGTTTTCTTTCTCGTTTGCTTCTCAGCTTGCACTGGTTTCCGCCTCCGACCTGTGGCTGGCCTGCTTTCCTCTCGGGATTTCTTGGGTGGCCTAGCCTTCCGAGTCTTCCACTGCACCCAGTACATCAGACATGGGTCCAAGCCCATGTATACACCTGAACCGTGAGTATTGTCCTCCTGCTGCCAGTTGCCAGCCACAGTGAGTGTCATCTCTCCCTGCTCCAGGAACAAGGTTTGGGTTCACTGTGGCCTATCCCCAAGACAAAGGATTTTCTCTGTCCAAATAGATCACACTGATTGGAAATTTGGGAATCTTGTGAATCAAAGATTCAGATCTCTGGGCTGGCCTGGTGGCATAGTGGTTAAGTTTACTTGCTCTGCTTTGGCAGCCCAGGGTTCGCAGGTTTGGATCCTGTGTGTGGACCTACAGACCACTCATCAAGCCATGCTGTAGAGGCTTCCCACATACAAAATAGAGGACGATTGGCACAGATGTTAGCTCAGTGACAATCAAGCAAAAAGAGGAAGATTGGCAACAGATGTTAGCGCAGGGCCAATTTTCTTCACCAAAAAAAAAAAAGGGGGGGGATTCAGATCTCTCTTGATGGTGGAAATAAGAGGTCACATTCAAGTTCTAAAAGAACTGTAGGAGTCAGAGCTATGAAGTTCCAAATGGAAACAGGAACAAGTGGCAGCAAGCTATCTCAACACCTCCTGAATATGTATCTAGATGATTCTCATCTTTCTATGCCTAGATCATGTCTTGGCTGGAGGTAGAGAATGACTGGCCACTATACTTCTTCTTTTGCATTTAGCCATCTTCTTAGTCAAATAGAACTTATGAAATTTATACAAAAAAGTCAGTAGGAGATCCAAAATGATTTTTCCCTGTTCACAAAGTTCATTACTACAAATCTGCAAAGACTGTTCGTAATAGACCTGGCACAAAAAGTGTTAAATAAATGTAAATTTTGTTCTCTGGCTGACTGCTGTCCCCCTCCAGAATAAGAGAGGAGTGGCACTATTTTTTAAATTTTAGTTTTATTTCCCATGGGGAGTAACTGAGCACATTGTACCTACCCAGGACGTCAATACCACGGTGAAGATTTGGGATGGGAATTGTTCGTGACACACAGCTCATTCAGGTGTATGGGAGGAGCCCATAGGAGTATTGGCTCTTCTGTTCTGTGCCCCATGGGCATACACCTCAGACTCCCTGGCTGCTGTTCCATGCCCTACTCCTTACTCTTCTTTCCGCTTCTCTTTGGTCTCTTGTACCTTACCTCATCTGACCCCAAGCTTTGCACACCACTTATGCTTGAGAGTGAGGTCATAAGACTGAATGAGTTACTTCCTTTCTTTTTGCCCATTCCTCCTATAGAAAGACCAAGTCTGGCTTGGTTTATGACCCTCCTCCCCTCCAATGTCTATACGTTCTGTCTTTCAGTGACATCTGCCATGAGCTGTTGGGACACGTGCCCTTGTTTTCAGATCGCAGCTTTGCCCAGTTTTCCCAGGTGAGAAACAGATCTCTTCAGCCTCCTAGTTACAGAGTTGAGACCTGGATTGCTCAAATGAATTGAACCCATTGAGGGGCCCTCATGTTCTCTGCAAGATTCAGTTCTATGATCCCACCTGAGATGGGTGGTTTGGTCCCCTGGAGATGACTAAATACCCATTCCAGGGACCACAGCATGGGATTGGTGAATTACTCATCCTCTGAATTATACTGTTAGATTCACTAATTTCACTTGCCCTTCCAGGTGTAGTTTAAGAGCTTTTCATCTGTGGAAACCTCCCTGATCCCCGTGCAGAAGTAACCTTGCCTTCTCCCAAGTTCTCCTAGCACATTTTCCATCCTCTTTAGGGCCTTGCCACTTCCTACCTTGTCAGGCAGTCACTTTTGTATATGCTTTAATTAAGTAATACCATATTTGCCAAATATCCAATGCCAATAGCTTGACTCATAGTTGGCAAAAAATAATGAGCCAGGTGTCTTGTCACCAAGATCAAAGCAGTAAGCTAGACCTTGATTGATCTATCATAACAATGAGGAGACTCAAAAAATGCTTTTTGGATGAGTGAAAGAATCCTACTAATTCTCTTGAGCACTGAGAGGCAGCCTACAACCCTGGTTGGGTAGCTGGCAACATCAGAGAGTTGAATGATGCACCCATAAGCCCCACCCTGCCATCAACCAGCTGTGTGGCTTGGGGTAGGTTGCGGGACCACCCATCTGATGCACAGATGTGAATCAGTACAAAGTCCTCCCTGCCTTTCCTCTTCCTCACAAGGAAAAATGGCAATCAAATAGAATGATCCATGAGCAAATACTGGACCAAGTATGAATTTCAGAGTAATGGGATTGTGTGTGAATTTTACAAGCATTTTCCCTCAACTGGAAGAAATAAATATTGCCTCTGTTGGTTGAAGAGGCTACTGCTTAATATCTGAAACAAACGAAGAAAAAGCTGGATGAATTGCTTCCTATATAAGGGAGAACAGTACTTGTAAGATACAGCCTTTCCAAATAAAGAAAACGTGTGCTTTTATGTGGGGTTTTGGGGACTGTGATGTCCAGAGATTGTTGGACTTTTAGAAGTGGGCGTGTTCAAGGATTAGTTGAACTTTAACTGTGAAAGTGTCACCACTGGACTGAGGCTATTGGTGACCAGGTGACTTTCATAAGCATGGTTCCTGCTGCCAAAGTGTTTTTGATTGCTTGGGAAAGCTTTAAAACTGGGATATGTACTATGGCCAAAGAAAAATCAGTTTTTTCCTTGGAGAATAAAAGGTTTTTGTTCTCGCCACCAGAAGCTATTCTGCCCAGTCAGAGGCTAAGTGGCAATCCTCTTTAAGCTATTTCCATCTTGGGGAGCCCCACAGAGGAGTGGACATTACCTGAGTCAACAGACAGAAGCTACTGGGCCATCAGTGTCACATGAGTCCAACTTTGACCTGGGCAGTGCCAAGGCAGGGCATCATTTTGAAAGTTCCCTGAACACAGGGGAACTTTCCACTAGAGTGCAAGATGGGATGGGGATGAAGCACAGGGAAATCTTGAGACCTCTTGTTTTAGGCAAGCTCTGCCTACATGACTATGATGGCTTGGTGTCTATGAGAACAGAGCATCATTTCAATTATAGATTTATGAATGGCTTCTGTTAGACTATGGCATGTCTGGACGTTGACTTCTTTCCCTATCACATGAGGACAACCAATCTTTAAGAAAATTCCATGTATTTTACCTTCAAAATTTATGTAGAATCTGCCCATTGCCCATCATGTCCACGGCAACCAACCTGGCCTCAGTCACTATCGTTTCTCAGCCCGGTGACTGCAGTGGCCTACTAACTGGCCTCCCTGCCTCTACCCTCGACGCCCATGATCTGTTCTCACTCAGCAGCCAGAGTAAAATCTTTGATGATATAAACCAGATCTTGCCACGTCTCTGCTTAAAACCTGCAATGGCTCCCCATTTCACTGAAAGGAAAATCCGAAGCCTTAAAATAGCCAAAAAGGTCCTCCATGATCGGGCTCTAGATCCCTCTTTGATATCACCTGCCCCCGCTCTTACTCTGCCGTAACCACACTGATCCCTCTCTGTTCCTTGAACCAACCAGTATTTCCCCTCCTTAGAGAGCTTTCCACTGGCTGTCCACTTGGCCTGTACACTGCTCTTCACCAAGATGTCAACAGAGCCAACAACCTCACTTGTGTCAAGTCTTTGCTCAGATATCACCTTCCCAATGATGCTTACCCTGGAACCCTATTTAAAATTGCAGCCTCCCTCTGCTCTCCTGACATTCTCAATCCCCCTTGTCCCATTCTCCTTTTGTTTCTTCTTTCTAAAGAACCTATCACCTTCTAACATACCTACATATGTATACTTATTATGTATTGTCTGTCTCCACCCACTTAAATGTAAACACCATGAGATCAAGGATATTTATTGACTGTGTACACTGCCAACCACATAAAAGGCACTCAATAAATAAATAAATATTTTTGCAATAAATGAATGCATATAGTAGGGAAGACAAATACATACATATACACACACGTGCACACACACACACACTCATACTCTGTCTGATTCATGCCAGGCTGAAGCAAATGGTCTAACAGAGGCAAGGAGACCCCTAGAGGACTTCTGCAGTTGCAGCTGTGATGATAAGTGGTCTGTGACATTTCAGACTCTCCAAGTATCTATATACCTGTGCTGATGTCAAGTACTTCTCTGCATTTCTCCTGTGGTGTCTTCGGGGTACATGATTAAGACTCATATAGTGCTCCAGGAATGTTCCACTTGAGCTGTGGAAGAATAATCACTGAGCTGGAGTCAAGAGATGAAGCTTTTAGACACGACTTATTATGTGACCTTGAGCAGGTCATCTCCCTTCTCTGTGCCTCAGTTTCCTCATTTGTAAAATAAATACAAAGAACCAAGTGTTGAGAAAAGGTTTCTCCTGATCTATATGTCTGTAATTCTATGATATGTGGTCAGGTAAGACTTGACAGAACAATCAGGGTCTTTCTGGGCCCTTCTGAAGGCATCTGGTCACCCATCACTTTCCTGTGGTCAAGTACCAGGCTGGGACTGAGGATATAGGTTGAAGGGCAGACCCCAGCCATACCAGTGACTTTGTTTCCCCACAATTACAGGAAATTGGCCTTGCCTCTCTGGGGGCCCCTGACGAGTACATTGAGAAACTCGCCACGGTAAGTCCCCTCTCTCCCTGGTGGATGGTGGGAGTGCCTCAGGTCTTTGAAACTTTGCTCCTCTCCTGAAAACCAGGTCATTTGGGAAACAAAAATCAGGATGCACTGGGTTACACTGGCACAAGTGAAATTTCACATTTTGACTTCTCCTTAACAGTTTGATTTTGCAATCAGCTGCATGCAGATGTTTACATGTGACTTTAAGCAGAGTGTCTTGAAAACACCAATAGGCTGTAATGATAGCCATTGAGAACCCTTAGGCATAAAATGTATGTGAGAAGTAGTCTGGATTCACTGCCTTGAAGAGGGAATATTTACTCTCTCCCTTTGTACTTGGAGCCAGAATTAGGATCTGTCTTTTCTCAGAACCAAGGTAGAAATAGGAGTGGGCTTTCCTCTTCTTACTAAACTCTTCCTCCTCCCCAGAGAATGTGATGGCACTCGTCCATTGAAAGATGGAAGCAGCAACTCTGCACGCCAGGGGCTTATCTTTCCTATAGACTCCTTTCCAAGTTGAGTGCCGCATCCCCCACCAGCCTCTAAGCCACATTTTTGTAATGTGCTCAGCCTGGAAGATGAAAAATAAAACTTTATAATGGAATTAGGGACCACAAAGGAATACAAATCTATCATTAGGATATATCAGTCTGGAAATTTATGAGTTCAATTTATCATAAGGCCAAAAATTCCCAGAAGGTTCTATCTCCCTGACCAGCTGCTCTGAGACCCGGAACGGTGGCTTTTGCTTCCCCATTTCCAAAAATGGATACAATAGTTTGTATTCTACCCATCTCGAAAGTATCATAAGAGTCTAAAGAGCTAACTTTGTGTGAACATGGGTTTTTTTAAATGCCAGATGCTATAGAGATGCAAGAAGCAGACTTAAAGAAGCTGCAGAGCTTGATAGAATGTCTCACTTGTAAGAAGATAATAAGCTTGGAACTCAGAGCATCATGTTACCTACAGTAAGAATGATAAAAGTACCCATTGCCAACCTAACTTCTCAAAAAAATCTTATTGTTGATATACTGGGCTGAGAACAGTCCTGGGGTTCTTGTGCCCTAGTCAGTAGGGTTATGACAGAGTTCCAGGACAGTCTTCCCCAGGCCAGGCATCTAGGACTGGGAGCTGTTGAATATTTGGGGAGGATAAGTGCGGAGGTTGACAGGGGTAATTTAGAAACACCTCGAGTTTTAACATGGATGACAGGATGCCCTGTTATTGATTCTTTCACTAGCCAGTCCCCTACTTCCCACTGCTAAGCCTGATGGGATTGCCTGGTAAGTCCAACCAACTTAGGACATCTCACTCTAGTGGATGCCACAGAGAGGAAGGGAAAAGTGGCATAAGAGTTCCTGTCATGGAGAGAGGAACCTGTTGGGGGTATCCTTTTGGGACTTCCTCAATAATCCCCCTCCACTGCTTCCCTTCACATCTTGCATTCAGCCAACTCTTGATTCAACAGGTGACTGGATAAGGTAAGACCTCGGACAGGACACAGAGAGGTAACCCCAGGTCATGCTGATTCAGAGAACAAACCTTCATAAACACCCACCTGGGCAATCCTTTCTTTGGCCCTGGGGGATCTGCTTCCCCTTCCTTGAGGTGTGCTCTCAACTTGACTTTCCATTCCAGATTTACTGGTTTACTGTCGAGTTCGGGCTCTGCAAACAAGGAGACTCCATAAAGGCATATGGTGCTGGGCTCCTATCATCCTTTGGTGAATTACAGGTAGGACCCTAACAGGAACCAAGGATGGATTTGAAAGTGATTGGTATAGGAGACCATTTTTTCTTCTCTTAGTGCTTTTTACACCTCATTTACATCCATTCTGAAATGCAACCTGAGGGCTCATCCTCAAGTAATTGGTACCTTAGCAGCTATGATTTGGTCACGACTGGGTATTAGAGGTAGAAATTGAACTGCAAGTATACAGGTCACCAGGGCAGAAGGATCTCCTGATCCCAAGGCTGAACGTGCATAAGGATGTATGCAAACACATGCCAAAAAACGTGACTGGCTCCAACATCATCTGTTGATCACATTACTTGAAAATGGTTGCAGTGAATTACTCCTTTATGTCTTGACTGTGGGTTTTAGATAGGCTATGAAGGGTAGGATCTAGTACATGCACAATAATTTAGTTTACTGAATTTGGTGTGGAGGGAATCAAGGTGAGATGGGAGAAGGTGCAGCAGGGACCACTGACCCTGATTTAACTATGAAAACTTTCCACTTGGGGCCTGCAGTACTGCTTGTCTGACAAACCAAAGCTCCTCCCGCTGGATCTGGAGAAGACAGCTGTCCAGGAGTACACCATCACAGAGTTCCAGCCCCTGTATTACGTGGCTGAGAGTTTTAATGATGCCAAGGAGAAAGTGAGGTGAGATGGCGACCAAGGTGGGCCAGCAGCTCTTGGGACCTCTTGTCTTGGTCTGGTGCCACTGATCTGTGGGTGGTTGGCCAGAAGAGTGGACTCCAATGCCTACAGCAACAGTGGGCAGCAGACGGTTATCTCCCCAGCCTCCTCAGTCTCATCCCTTTCCACTCTTTGTTGGGAGATGTTCCCCAGCAGGACTTCATTTCACGGCTGATTGTCTGGACATACTGACCCCTGCAGACAACTCTGCCACCTGATCCTTGTTTATTGCAGCCACCAAGTCCAGGCCCTGAACTCTCTGATGTACAGAATGGCCACAGAAGTCCCTCCACCAAATCAGTCTTAGGAGTCTTCTAACCTGGTGCAGTCCCTTGTTCACTTTATTCTTCCAGACATCTGCATAACTCGCTCCCTCACCTCCTTCAAATCTGCACCCACATTTAACCTTCTCTGTGTGTCTTTCTCAAACCAACTTCTTTAAAATTGCTACCCAGTCCCACTCCCAGCACTCCTTACCGCCGTCTGTGATTTATCTTTCTCCTTAGAACTTACTAATGTCTGATATATTATATGATTTAAGCTCCACGAGGGTAGGGATTTTTGTCATTTCTGTTTCTTGCTCTTCCCCAGGCCCTAGAACAGCACTTGACACATAACGAGCACTTAATAAGTAATTGGTGAATGCACCAAATTCAGGAGCAGGTCAGCAAGAGGCTGACGAAGAGGTACCAGGATGCGGATACTCTCGGTCCTCTGAGCTGATGGTCCTGCCATTAACCTACTTGAGCAACTCTCCTCCCAGCAGGAGATGGGCAGGGCAGAGGGTCTACCTGGACGTGGCAACCCTGATACTCACCGATCGATCACCATTTCTTTTTTATATCTTAGCAGTAATGGATGATAGACATAAGGTGTATAGGCCTCTGGGATCCCATGAAGCTGGGCATGTCAGCTTTCAATGCATTGAGCTTAGATAATGAAAGGTAAAATGCTGGCTACGAGTCTACTTGCTTTGGCCTAAGATGACTCTCTTTCTCTCCTGCTCTCCAGGGCTTTCAAGTCCCTCCCCCCACTCTCTTCTAGTTCTCTCCTAAACCTCTGCCCCTTACTGGGAGCCTAGCCCTCCTCTATCCCCTAAAGGCTCCACTGTGCCACTCCTAGCACCCCTTTAGGGTTATGTGGATTAGTGCATTACAGCAACTGGGTAATAATAGCAAGTAAGATGCCCAGTACCTATTATGTGCGAAACATTGTTCTAAGTACTTTTCGTGTATTACTTCATTTAATCTTCAAATAAGACTCAAAGTTGCAGGTGGGGGTGCAGAATCATAGAGACGGTAAGTAACTCACCCAGGGTCATACAGATAGTAAGTGGTGGCCCAGGGTTTGGACCCGGGCAGTTGGGCTCAGAGCCAGTACTTGTAACCGCCGTGTCACACTGGGATCACATGTGGGTGCTTCCTTCTGGAGACAACTCCACAACCCCAAAAGTGATCAGTCCCAGACAAGCAGGGGAGAGCTTGCCATGACCTGGGCCTCTCAGGCCTTTGAAATCCCACCTGCTCTGCCAGTGCCCAGAGCCCAGAGGCGACACCCACACAGCCTCCATTCTGCTGAGAAGTGACTCACAGAGTCAAAGAGAATTCTAAAAAACAAAGTTAACAAAAAGGAAGGGATCTGGGCATCTCTGGGGTTCCCTCAGAGCACCTGGCTAAGAGAAACCAATGCCAACTATTTTCAGTTTCAAGATTCAAATTCTAGAAAGAAATAAGGCTGAGTTTGGTCATGTGTTCACTCCTTGGCTAGAGAAGGGCTGGGCCCTGAGACCGACTGCCCAACTGCAGTACATCCAGTAGGGGTACAGGTAGATTTTCCAAAGCAAGGATGAGGTGCACTATGAGAGGGAAGAGGTTCAGAGCGGGCCAGATCACAGATGCGCATTACATGCTTCACATCATCACCTGCGCTGAGAAGAAGAGGTGGAGAGATACACCTAACCACTTATTCTTCCCGAGTCCCCAGTGACTAATAAAAGATGAGAGCTCATGCTCTTGTAGGACTTACACTATGCTATAACAGCACTTGCTACAACCCTCTGAGCTACTCCTGCTCTTGTTCTATTTTATAGAGAAATAAGAAACTGTGGTGTAGAGGTGCCCTTGCCAGCGGCCAAAAGGCTGTGACTGGCAGAGGCAGGATTTGAGCCCAGGCAGTCTGGCTCTGGAGCATGGGTTTCCAGCCACAGTGCTATACTACTCTTGCCAAACTTGGAGAGAAACCGACTAGCCTCCCTTTTAATTCTCAGTATGGTGGCTTCTACTCCCACCAGAAGCCAACTTAGTACTATCATTTGTGATGTCTTTGCATTTGATAGGCCATTGGAAATATCTTGTTAATTATGTTGTTTGGTGTCCCTTATAAAGGCTCTCATGGTGCATCCCTCCCAGACCAGGAGTCATGCATCAGGAAGGCAGGGAAGTGAAGAGCACAGGTCATAATCAGACTCCCTGGGTCCCTTCCCAGCTTCACAATTTACTGCCAGCATGGTCCTGGTAGTCATTTAGCCTCCCAAAGCCTCAGTTTCCTCATCTGTAGAGGGAGGATAGTAATAGTATCTTCCTCCTAAGGTTTTTATGAAGATTAAATTAGGAATGATAGTTGTAAAGACTGTACAACAGTTAGAACTTAACATAGTTCTTGGTACATAGGAGGCACTCAATCGGTGATAAATTTCACCAAGAACATAGTGTTTTCTTCAACTCTCGACAGCTGTGTTTCCTTCTTTGCATTGATTGTCAGGCATCTCAGAGCTTATTTTTTTCTATAGCATTCTTTGGATAGATTTTACTTACTCTTTTGGTTTTATATAATGATAAGAATTTTGGCCTTATTGTATTCTACGCTTCTATTGTAGGCTACCTCTGTCTTGTTGGAGATAGATGGCTAAATAAATATGCACATATATGTGTTTGTGTATACGCATAGACACACACACAGCACAGAAAGGCTGCCTAAGAGGACCTCATTAAAATACCACTGCACTTCCCAGCCTGGTTTCTGAAGCCCCTGTTCTAGTGAGGTTTCACCGCTACTAACAGCCAAGTGAAATGCCACAGAGAAGTCTTTTAAAATTATCTTTCCCCAAATGATGCCCTTCCCTGAAGTCTGTGATTTTGGTTTCAGGAATTTTGCTGCGACAATCCCTCGGCCCTTCTCAGTTCGTTATGACCCATACACTCAAAGGATTGAGGTCTTGGACAATACCCAGCAACTTAAGATTTTGGCTGACTCCATCAACAGTAAGTAACTTATACCCTAGGAGGCCACTCTCTTTCCCAGAAATAGAGGATTGTGTTTTCTCATCTTCTTCCTATAGGGACAATAAGAAATTTATTAAATATTGAACTAAGGAGAAAAGCATCTCCAGTAAGCCACTGGTTTATTGAGGGAAAGAACCTTGGCAGAAAGACCAGATTGCCTTTGAGTGTCCTTTCTTCTTTGACCTTCCTAGATTCCACCCCACCTCTTACCACCATGCCACCTCCAATATTGGGGGAGGGGTCCCCACACCAACAAGCAATTCTCAGGACACCAGCTGGGTGTCCTACAATTCAACTCAATTCTGACACTATCTACCCAGAGATGGCATCAGATTCCACAGGTTAAGGGTTCAGTTCTACAAGACAGCCCCCCTTCAAATTCAGACACCAGATGCAAGCCCAGGTTGTTACCTGTGCTTCTGACTGACCAGCTGTAGATTGGAGGTTCCCAGGACCTCCTCCTTGGACTTCTAACTCCAGTTGCAAGTCCAGGTTGTTACCTGTACTTCTGACTGACTGCTTGTAAATTAAGGTTCCATGAGCCCCTCCTCAGATTCAGTTCATTTGCTAGAGTGGCTCACAGAACTCAGAGAAACATTTTACTTACTAAGATACTGGTTTATTATAAAAAAGATATAAATCGGAACAGCCAGATGGAAGAGATGCGTAGGGCAAGGCATAGGGAAAGGATGGGAGCTTCTGTGCCCTCCCCAGGTGCACCACTCTCCCAGCACCTCCACGTGTTCACCAACTCAGAAACTCTCTGGACCCAGGACTGGGTTTTATGGAGACTTTGTTACATAGGCATGATTGATTAAATCTTTGGCCATTGGTGATTAATTCAACCTCCAGCCCAACCCTCTAATCATATGGTTCTTTCCACTGCAACCAGCCCCATCCTTCTGTGCTTTCCAGACGTGGCCTCATTAACATAGCAAAAGACACTTTTATCACCCTCATCACTTGGGAAATTCCAAGGGTTCTAGGAGCTCTGAGCCAGAAACAGAGATGAAGACCAAATATATATTTCTTATTATAAATCACAATATCACATCACCTTTCCACCTGGCTTGTCACTGCCATGTTCCTCTTTCTCCTTTGCCTCTATACTCTTTTTCCTCTAAGTGTCTAACGGATATTGCTTTGCCTGGAATCTCAGCTCCGAGGTGACAGGCTCTGTTTACTTTATCAGACTTCAGCTCCTCTGTTTGCCTTCCAGTCTTCCTAGACAATGAGGATATTATAATAGTTGCTCTTAAAAAAATCTCAGGGGTCCTTTGTCATCACCTGATTCTCTCTAGACCTTCAGCCTCCTCTCTAGTAACACTGACTAGCTCTTGGTTCCCATGCTCTCTCCTGGCTGCGGCCTTCGCTCATGCAGTTCTTTTTGTTCAAAATACTCTCCTTCCCATTCCCGTTTAGAAGTCCCAAACCCCGGTTCATCTTTTAAGTCTTTCATGGATATCTCTTCTTTAGGAAGCCTGGTGTAGGTATCCCTCCTATGTCTTGGCATTCCCACGGATCTCTCTCTCAGAATGCTTATCGTTATATTGTTTTGTAATTGTTTACTTTGTCTCTCCAAACAAAACCTGGACAGAGGGTCATGTCAGGTTCACTGTCAAATCACCAGCATCCAGCCTTATTCCTAAAAATTGTGTTAGGTACTCAAGAACTATTGAATAAATGGACAAAACCACCAAAGAAATGAGCCCAAAGGGAGAAATTCTAGGTGTCAGGGGAAGGGCGTTCTACCTTAAGTAATGCTAATGGAGACTAAAAGGGCAAGTGGGCTTGAAAGTATCCCTCTAATACCCCTCTGATATCACCTGAGGTCACTTCCAATATGTAGAGCTGTCCCTGGCCATTATAATCCTTCCCCATTAATGATGGCCACTTTCCCCGTTAATGGTCCCCCATTTTGAAAAAGCCCAAGGCTGATTCACCCCCATAGACTCTGTCTTGGATACTCAGCTGGAGGAAATCTGTTCACCAGAGGCCAGCCAAGCGTTCCAGAGTCTGCGATATAAGACAGGGATCAGGCCTTAGCTATTTTCTCTGAAAAGGCAAAAATAAGTCCATAGGCTATTGTTTTTAAGAGAATTTTTAAAATCACAGAATAACAAATTTAGAAACTGAAGCATCCTTAGAGCCATATGACCTTACTTCAGCCCCCATCACCTTGTTACTCTTCTGTTCCCTCAGGATCTGGGAAGGAGGGAGGCTTGTCCATCTCCAAGGCCCCTTCCACTTCTGTGAAGAGTCTGTGTCCCTGTGGCCCATTGGCATGTGAAAACATGACATGAATGGGAGTGGCTCCATTGTACCTTAGTCTAGTGGTCTAACAATCTAGTCTGAGTTATCTGCTTAGACTGTGCATTCTCAAACCTAGTGTGTATCAGAACCAATTGGAGAGCTAGTTAAAAATTAATAGTCTTGAATCATAGCTCAGACTAAATTTACTAAATTTGTGGTAAGGCTTAGGGGTTTGTATTTGTACTAAGCTCCCAGGTGATTCTGACACAGGAGGTTTGTGTGAACCACGCTTTTAGGATCAACGGCTTAGCTCCTTGCAAAAACCTATCGATGGGCATGTAAAAAGAAACAGAACAACTAGTGATTTCCCTGGGGAGAAACCTGTTACTTACTCCCCTGAGAAACAGTGTAAGGAAAGAGGAAGCTAATTACATGAAATCTGTAAGCCCCTATGACATAACTGCCCAAATACTGTCATTGTAGCTAAGCTGTAAACTCCTTGAGGGTTGGGGTGGCATCTAGCTTATCCATGGATGCCAATGATCCCCTAGGGCTTTGCACATTGTGGACACTTGAAGTATGTTTGTTCAAGATGTGAGTGGCTCATTTGTTTTTCTTTGCAGGTGAAGTTGGAATCCTTTGCAGTGCCCTCCAGAAAATAAAGTGAACCCATGGACAGAATCTGATCTGAAAACTGAGAATCTGTTGATGGAAATCCAATTACTTCTTTCATTACATCTAGAAAAGTCTGAAAAATCTTAATTTGATATGATAGCCTTAAATCCTTTTTGGCACAACATGGAGAATCAACAAAAAAATCAAAATAATCTGAAATGACAGCATATTAATGCATGCCCAAAAGCATAACGGTGTATCTTTTGGGGTCATCTTTGATTTAGAGATAGTAATCCTATACTCTCAATTGAGTTGAAATCAATAATCTGTCACATTTCATCAAAGTTAATTAAAATTTGTGACCTGCTTCATTCAAGCTTCATATAGGCTTTTGTTATTTGCCATAGAGAATTCCTAAAGGAGGATATATTGCTCAATGTAAAACACAAGACTGTCATTAGAATTGGGTTTTTGGACTTAAATCTTAACCTACAAAGGTCATTTTCTGTTTCAGTGAATTATGATTCTAATTACTGAATTGTTCTTTTGCCTACATGGGTTTCCTTTAATTCAGGAGTCCATTAAAATAGTTATAAACATTAAAGTGATAGCATAATATCAAAACATTTCTGTATGTTTTATTATAATCATAAATGCTGTTGTGGAAGGTGATACACCTCCCTACCTGACTCCATAAATTCTAGTATCATTTTCTGATGAATCATCAAGTTTGTTTTGGGAGACATTTTGAAGACAGTTATGACGCAATAGATGTTAACTAAAGGCGTGGCTGGTAAATATTCATGGGAATACATTATTAAATAGCAAATCCTCAACAAAAGTGAGAATTTTAATTGTATTAAAAAGCTTTAGTGGTAACAAAGTTTTGCAGTTTCAAATTTTCCTTGGAATGAAATATCCTTCTTGTTGCCTTAGAAATACATTAGCTGGATGATCTTGTGACATAAAAGAGTGACCAGTCTTAAATTTCCAACCCAGTGCTGGGGCTCATTATGATAATCTAAGTAGTGTCTGAATAGTCAACAGGCTTTGACTTTTGTTGGTTGTGCATTTTACATGAACAGATGAATATCTGAGAAACAGTGCGGGGAATAACAATGTCTTTAAAGCTGTGCTTTGAAAATCTCACACCATTTTAACATTTTATTTTAGAAATAGTTATATCTTAAAGGATTTGCTTAGTATTTCTTCAAGTGTGATTCTCAGACCAGTTGTATTATTATCAACAGTAAATCCTAGGCACCACCCCAGCTCTACCTGACTAGAATACCTGGGGATGGGGCACAGAGGTCTGCATTTTTAAGTACTCCAGGTGATTTTTTTTTAATGCTCGGCCAAATCTGTTGGGTACATTAAGTTTGAGAAAACCTGACTTCTGGTGGTCAGTAGTTATGCCACTTGCCAATTATGTCACCTTGGATAAGTCACTTCCCCTCTTTGGACCCTGGTTTTATTCTAACAAAGAGGGAGTTAAATTGGATGAATCAAAGTTCCTTCCATCCTTGAAATACGATTCAAATGCTAACGTGTCTTTAAACAGCTGTCCATAATCCGCTACTAGTGTGTAATAATACTCGCCTAATTATGCCAGCTGCGCGGAAAGAACAATTTGGTCTGAATGTGTCTGAGGTTTTGTTGCTTTGAAGTTGAGGTTTTCAAGTCTGTGTCTATTTTGTCATGCCTTTGTAGAACCCATTGACAAGCACTGATTCTAAAAGTAGAAATGGACTTTTTCTCCCGTGTTCTAGAGCCCAAACACTCTCCAATGCGACTATTTCGATAAATGTTTCTTTACTTTACATTAAATTTAAATTAGAGAATTTCTTGACTTTGGAATGGAAATATTATATAGTATTTTAGGCTGGGTATTTTATTTTATAGTGATTTTTAGTTCTACTGAAGATAAATTATCAGTGTATTTAAAGTCAAAGCTTAGGTTTAGATTGTAATTTTGGCCGCAAGAAATTACATACTGACTGGAAGATAATTGAATTTTTAGTAATGTGCTACTCAATACTTAGCTCTTTTTATATGAATATAAAAGCCCAGCCTACAACAATGGGACTCAATACATTTCCATATGTTAGTATTATTATCTGTTTAATATCTAGTAAGTGAGCAGCTTTTTAGAAATAGGAGTAATGTTTTACTGACAGTTAATCCTGCTGTATCCAAACAGAAGACATATATGTAAGAACATTACAAATATGTAGTATTAGTGTTTAGTATATTTCTGAAAGGAGAAATCTAAATTTTAATTTCAGATTTCTAAGTCATGTAATTTAGTTTTGTTTCAAAGAATCTACCACTAAAATGTCAGCTTCATATAAACAAAAACCTTGACTGTTTTCTTCACCTCTGAAAACCTTACTTAGCACATAGTAGGTACTCAATAATTTTTAAAAAAATTTTGACTGGAATCACAGAGAGTGTAGTGAAGATTATATCTCACAAATAAACTATTTTGCAAGAAAAAGTTAACAACTGTATTTGCAACTTTCCCTCTTAAAAGCTGTTGAAAATTTTGCATCTTAGTCTAAGTTATGATTTTTTAAAAGAAAGATATTCCCCTTTAACCGAATTTAGACTAGATTATGGCTAGGTAGTTTGTATTTACACTGGTTCAACAATAACTGACATATGGAAGTGCTTAATAAATGCTTGTTAATTAATAAAAGAAACAAAATTGCATCAATGAAACTTCTCAGTTCTCTATAGTGGAGCTGAAATGATCAGAAAGCAATGAGTGACTTGTCTAACAATTGCAAAAAATCACAGAGGAGACAAAATAAGAAAGCCTATAAAAATGGACTTTGCAAAGGAAAGGGGGGAAAAAGTGATCAAAGCTTCCTCTTTACAGTGGAGTGTGCACCTACACAGACACACACACACACACACAATCACTGCCTTTTAATAACTTGCCTGTGCAGTTTCAAAAACTATAAACAGTAGTAGATTTGATATGTGCTGGAAATGGCTCTAATAGCTTCTGTACTGTGAATTTTCTCCGTGTTTATAATCTTACATTCAACTCCACTAGCTTCAAGGCACAGTTTACCTTCTCATCTGTAGTAAGCATAATTCCTTTAGAGAATAGGCTCAGAGTGATAAACAATTACAGAGAAGATTGATTCTAGCTCCCCAGTGCATATATACAGCTCTCCTCTATAGCGTTATTCATAACTCTTTAATAATAATTGTTTTGTATATTTCTTGCACCTTGTTTTTTTAGGACAACAATCTATAAACAATTGAACATTCAAGAAAAAAAGAAAGACAAGAAGACATGCCTCTCTGAGAGACGGATGTCTTAAGTCTCCAAGAAGAAGCTGTTACTGCAGGAAACATAACACCTGCTTATTTCCCAATTTGCCTAAATGGATTAAAAAAGATGAATGACAATTAGCTTGAAATGCAGTGCTTATTTTTTCTCAGATCATTCTTATGAGACAGGTGATGCCCAAAGAAAGTAAGTGGATCTTCACTGAGGTTGTTAAAATCACTTCATACTTTGGATGTGTATGGTTTACTCTTCCTAGAAGTAAATTAAAGATTATCAATTTAAAAAGAAATAAACTTAGTACTCCCTGAAATCTCTTTCTTCCTAAAGCTTCTCAAAGAAATATCGGCTGCATCCCATCCTTTTCTGCAAATCACCTTGCAAAAGGAGACGGTGGTGGCAAAGGGCAGATTTCTATTATTCCTTGTGAGTGATCAGGGAGAGTGGAGCTTGGACTTAGAAAGGAGTGATTAGAACTGCATCTTACTTTGTGTCTTTGAGTTTCTCCTTTATGTCTCTCTTTTCAAAAGTGTGGCCCTTGGGTTTCTTGGAAATGTCAGTCATCATCATCATCTCTCTCTCTCTCTCTCTCTCACACACACACACACACACACACACACGCGCGCGCGCAACATTCCTTTGACTTCCAAGAAGCCACAAGATGAGTTTGGGCTCAGTTGAGGACTCCGCCAGTGAAGGCACAGAGCGGCCGGCTGTTCCCCTGAGTGTTTACCCACTGTTTGTGGGAGGATACATTTTAAAACTTTTCCTTAGAAGCTCTCCATCCCTTGGCACCACTCAGAAGTAAAGAATCAACCTGGAACAGCAGCGTTATATGCAAAGGGTAGCTGTTGGCCTAGGAATACTTTAGAGGTCCTCCAGTGTCTGAATACTCCTACCCGCCACCAACCCTGAATCTGTGGAGCCCAATGAGCTCCGTTTCCTTGGCCTAACGAAAAAAATCAAATTTGGGAATGGGGAAGGAGGAAGCAGAACCTTTCCCAAACTTCCATTCCCAGAATGTCCTTGGAAAAGCCAGGGAGACAAAAGTCTCCTTTGCAGAGTCATTCGTGGGAGAAAAATTGTTTCCTGGCACAGAGGGCAGTCTGGAATTACAAAATAGCGGTTTTATGAGGGCGAACTCTACCGTAAGAGAGCGTACCTGAGGCTGGAGAGGAGGGAGACAAGAGGAGAGTATTCGCGCTTCCCACAGCCAAGTTTCTCAGCACCGCGGACAGCACTCACGCCCTGCACGTGTATGGCGGGCGGGAGAGGAAGAAGGTGACAAATCCCCCAAACCTATCCTTTTGTAGAACAGAAGTCAGGAGAGGGTAAGGGTCGAGAAAGAAGTTAGGGCAAAGACCAGGAAACACGATGCTGACCATTGTCTTGTTCATTGCAGACTTTAAATGAATTTTTGTTGGGTAAAGGAAAGACAGAATGGACGCGTGTGACATTAATCCCCTTGGTGACAAAGTGCAGCTTTTTCCAGTTTATACAGAGGAAAGCCAAGTACCGTATTTTTTTTTAAGCAATGCTCTCCCACGTGGTAGTATTTGAGACCGGGGAAGATATAGCATCTCTCAGTAGCACTGCTCTGGCGATCCTGATTCAAAGGCCAGTATTTCCATCAAGCTGAACCTACTTGGACAGACTTTTAATCTCCCTGAGCCTCAGTTTCCTTCTCTGTAAAATGGGGAAGACTCATTACTACCTCATAAGATTGTCACACAGATCAAATAACATATTGTGTGTAGAGAAGCCTGTCAACCACTTTAAGTAGCATCTAGCAATTGTAAATGTTTATAATTCTGATATAAAGCACAAATGAGCTCCCATAAGAATTGGTTATTATTATTCTGGTCACCTTGGTCCAGCAACATGATCCCAGTTGATCCCTCTTGCCAAAAGGATAGACAGTTGTGGGGATGCCCTACATAAGGACCCTCTGGCTTCCATTTGAGAAAAGAGTTTAGCCAATGCAGAATATAAACCTTTCAACACAGTTCAAATCTATATATACATATAAATTAATGTGAGCAATAAAATAATGAAATTTATATCAACTTGAAGCTACACCTTAAAAAAGACAACTTTGGAGATTGAAATAAAGATTTGCCATTTGAAGCTAAAAGCAATAGTCTTTCACTCTCCATTCCCATTTCTGACTATCACACATCAGTTTGCATTTTCCTTCTCTTTCTGGAGCTGTAACATCACCAGTACAGTTTTAAGTCATAATCTTCAAAAACCCAGCACTCGCTCTGCTGCTGAGGACACTTGTTTCAGCTGGGAATATCATGTTGTGCTCATTTTATGAAATGATTAACATAAACAAAATTGTTTTAAAAATCTATCATTCTCCAGATGTACTGTTTTACTGAGAAACCAGCACAAGAAAACATGGCTCTACTTTGCTGCCCAATTTTAAGGTCGCCTTGGGAAGTGAGAGTTGGGAGGCTTTTTGTCTTTCCAGGGGCAAGAAGTAGAGACTAACTTTTAAGATAAAAGTCGTTGGTACCACGGTCGAGCCATTTTCCCCTCTGAGCACTTAACTCCAGAGCCGACCCTAGGAAAAGCCAACGTAGTGGGCCAAATGGAGTTAATTCTTGTAAAATAAGGTAGGAGAAACTGATCCCTCAAATACGCAGATGTGATGAGAAAGAATCCTGTTCCTCTAAGAGTGTCCCTCCATCCCCACAAATTAAAGGATTGTAGAATAAATATCACCCAAAGCTGCCATTAGCTCCATAGTTTGACAGGGGGAAGATAGAATCAATTAAATTACAATGATTAAAAGTGCAACTTATTGAACTTTTCAGGTTTAATTCAACAAATATTTATTTGGCCATCTACTTCCTGCTCAGCGCGAGACCAGGAGCATTAAAATGGTTACTGTGGGAGCCTCACAGCAACGCCTCTGTCGTCTCTACCGCGGGGAGTTGGTTTAGCAGATCTATGTTTCTCCCTAGGCAGCATCCCATTCCTCGACTTCCTTTTCTCTTCCCTCTCCTGGAGCTCTCAGAACTAAAAGAGAGAGCCTTCCATTTCTCAGTCCTGGCTCAGAATCAGCTCAGATGGAACCGCAAACACAAGCTCCATTTTAAGAGGTTCAAACCTCACCGTTCCAAAGATCCAGTTTACATTTGAAGAAACTAAAGTTCCATCCCTTCGACAGACAAGCCAGGGCGGTGGGTTTTAAGCTAATCCCATACTCAGCCTGCTCTGGAACTACCAGCGCCAGCCTGGCGACTTGGAGATCAGGAGCAAAACTGGAAATGATCACGTGGCTATGCACCCCTCACCTTGCGCCTTTCCGCCTAGATCAGGAGGTGGGGCAGGGGAGGGAGGGAGTCGGAGGAGGAATAGATTCCGGGAGAGAGAAGGATGAAAGTGAGGGAGGCATCAAAATAGTTACAGTTTTTTGAGTCCAAAAGGGAAGATGGCACTGAGGAGGAACATGGAAAGAAACTTTCAGATTCGCCCAGGTAATGACACGCTCAGGATGGTGCGGAAACGCAGCTCTCAGACCTTGCCTGCGAACCAGTTCATTAAAACAAATTGCTTCTCCATAGCCCCAGACAGATTCCATCATGAACTTTGGCAGAAGAAGGGCGGGCTGCTTTTGACCTTAGATACCCACACGTTGACGTCGGCCAGACCACGGACAGCTCCCGCCCCACAGCTCTTCTGCCCTCCAAGCGCCGGGCAGTCTCCAGTTCCAACCGGCAGGACCAGGAGGTGGCTGCCCAGATCAGCCTCCTCTTGCTCTGCTCCCTCCCCAGTCACCCCTCGGGTGTCTTCTGGCAGCCTGGAGTCCGGCCTTGAGCTAGGTGTCCCACGAGGTGTCAGAGACTGAGAACCAAGAAAGGGGCGCCCAATGAAGACCTAGGTCTGCAGCCGCTGGGAGCTCAGCTTCAGCGCCCAAAAGGCAGCACCAGGGAGATGACAGCGGGGAGAAGGCGGCCGCGGCCCCCAAGAGACGACAGGGCGGATGTGGCTTTACTTTTCTCCCTGAGGGAGGCTGGCTTGTTAAAGACAGCCCAAGTTGTCAGGTACTGCTTCGCTTGGGGTCCGTGTTTGCTTCTGAGTGAGGGAAAGGTGAAAGAGTCTTGTCAGAAGCCTCTCTGCACATTGGAGGTGAGATTTCCCAAGGCGACAAGCTCATTCACCCTCCGCTTTCCCCTCCACATCCCATCTTCAATGCCTCCTAACCCAGCTCTTTGGGGGGAGGGGTTGGCCAGATGTGGAATTCCCTCACTCATAGTCGTCCTTCTCAGTGTCCCCATTTTGCCAACCACTGGGTCGTCTCCACACTCCCCTCCTCCCCTATTACCAGATTTGCCAATCCCCAGGTCCTGTGGAAAGAGCTGAGAGGAAGGTTGGGCTACCAGGGTCCAGCTGGGGTTGAGGTCTAGGGGTTCTTGCCTTTTGTTGGAAGGTGGAGAGGGAATGTGAGATCCTTCTGCTTCAGATTGGTCTTCTCTGCTGGCTTTCCTTCTAAGTATGGAGGAAGAGCTTAAGAACAAGAAGTCTTCCTGCTCCTCCCAGACTGAAGAAGCTTTTCACAGGTAGAGCCTTTGTTCCAGGAGCTTGACATTTCTTTGTGTATGTGTGGTTGGTTGGTGGGGGGAGGCAGGGGGGGCATATTTCAATTCAACTGAGCAACACCTTCTAAAGCTTTGGTGGACTCCAAAAGGACTCAGGGCTAGCCCAGGAGACAGTGATCAGGGTGGAAGACTGGACTTATGCGAAGGTGGGAGAGGGGGAGAGAAGATGGGAGAGGGAGGAGGTTTTCTCCCTGATTGGGTATTAGAATGGGAATACGGACACGCTGTTGCCTTTAGGGATTTATAGTTTCAAGCATTGCTACTGGTTGTGGGCACCTAAACCAGAATCAGGAACAGGAGAATTTGTGGAAGGGAGACTAGGAATCTAAAAACTAAATACTCATTTAGGCTTTATCTGGGTAGTTCAAAGGGGGGAAATCCAAACCAGCTGACACCTTCAGGCAAGTGCTAAATGCTCTAAAAAGACACTAATTGAAGACTGTAAAAAAGTACACCGAGATGATCTTTATAGCAAATATTTATTAGCAAATATTTTGAAACCACCCAAATGTCCCTCAATAAGAGACTGTTTAGATGAATTATAATCTATATACTGAAATACTGTGCAGGAGCTAAAAACAAAATGAAGTAAATCTGTAAATATTGACTATCAAGGAAGTCTAGGAGGTATTGTTAAGTGAAGAAATATGATCATATTTTCATTTTTTAAGAGAAGATGTTAAGGGTGTAAGGTCTATAGGTGTATTTCTATGATACGGAGGAATAAAAAAGACTGGTAAGTACCAGAATGTTGACAGTGATTACTACTGCAGCTGAGATGGGAGTTGGAGACTGTTTTAAAGAGGAGAAAAATGATATGATTAAAGGTAATTTGAACTTAATTCAAATTAAGTTTGAACTGAAAAGCCTCTTGTTGTTTTTATTTTATTTCAATGATTTCTGTAATAAAAAAAAGTACTACTAAAATCAGAAAAAGCAAGTAGATGAAGATATCAATTCTTGATCCATCTATCCCTTCTACTCCTTTGAAATAAAGATCCACCATCTACAAGCCAGATCTGCTCCCAAGGCCAAGGGTGCTCTGTCCCAGCTGAAAACTTACATGAATATGACATTCCTAAGTCCAAGGTCAGCCTGTTTATTGATACTGAAAAATAAGAGCTTAGAGATGTGCCTGCTCACCCAGAAAAAAAGAGGCATACCCTCTTTCTCTATGCAGACTTTCTGAATCAAATCTGAGCAGAGGTGAAGTTCTGCCATTTCCCTGGATTGGCTGTGCTCACTAACCATGTCTCATTTTAAAGGTACTTCCTGAAATTTCCAAGCGCCGCAGTCTATTCAAACTTTTGTTCTTTTAAACCTTTCTGTCTAAGGAGACAGAAGAACATAGTGATTAAGCAGGGGAGTTGAAGTCTGACTGAACCATGGTTTTCTCATTTACTGATTATATGACCTCAAGCAACTTATTTACTACCTTGTGCTTCTGTTCCCTTATCAGTAAGGTGGGAATACAATAGCACATAACTCATAGGTTTGATAAGAGTATTAACTAAGATGAACCTGTAAAGAGCTTAGGAGACTGCTAAGTGTCACTAATCCTGTCTAGAAAAATGCAAATCAAGGGGCAATGGAAACCTCTTAGAGGCAGCTTGAATCTTCCTAGTGTGGGCAGGAGGGATGGAGCTGCAGAAATGGGAATAGATTAAGGATACTTAAACTACAGTCTGCATACTTAGATGGAATAAGATGATGAGTTTTAGATTCATACTTCCTTGGATTCAAGGCTGGGATTTACCATTTACTAGCTATTTGCACATGAATAATTATATTACCTCTCTGTACATTTTGTTAACTACAAAATGTCAACAGTAATAGTGCGCATTTTATATAGTGGCTCTGATAATTAAGTGAATTCTCAGCATTTGTAAGTGTTAGCTTCTATTTATGTTTTGCCTTCTAAAAGCAAAATTGCTTCAGATGCTGTCAGTGACCCACTCACATCCCTTTGTCCTTTACACTTCAGTGCAGCTGCCAGCTCCTGTATTTTTCTTCCTGAAAGTTTTATCGGGATTCCAAGGCACTTTGCCTACCCTTATGGTAGGTCATAAGTGCCTCAAAATTAATAATCACTCATCAGCCTTCTACCAATGACCAATATGAGTTGGTAAAGGTTTTTTTTACACTGATTCCCAGAGCTTCCTCAGAAGGATTAAGCTCAGTTGCCCACAATAATAGCTGCTTGATAACTTCTCCTTCCCTGTCTCTCTTTCCCATTTCTCCATCTTCAATTCACCAATAAACTATTTGCACTGGAATTCTTTTCTCAGGGTCTGCTTCTGGGAGAACCCAAACTAAGACAGAGGTCCATAGTGTCCTGTGGTGATGATGATGGTGGCATGTGTTGCTCATACAAGCTTCTGCCTTATTTCACTCCAAGATTGCCATTCAGAGGCCCATATCCTATGAAATTATTAATTTTAATGTTTGGTTTTGCTCTCTCTTAACTCAGATATCCTCTCTTCTCTTTCTTACAGTTTCCTGGTTTCCAAGGAAAGTGCAAGATATTGATAACTGCTTCTAATTGGTAACCAAATACGGTCCCCTCTCACCGTGTAAGAGAAATGCCCTTGTTTGTCTGAATTTCATTCCAGAACTTACTATTTACACTCTCTAAACTTCCAAAAGAGGATACCAGGTAGCCTTTTCCTCTGCACTGAAAACAAATACCATCATGAAGGAATCTGACAGGCAGTCCTCTATCTTTCCAAAGAATATGGCTGGAAATGTGGTTATAGATTTAGGCCAATGGACATGTGCTGCAAAACCTCTAACCCAAGATATACAGAGAAAGGTAAACTAAACTCTCCAGTTCATGAGTGCCTTGGAAGGAGCAATTCTCGTAGTAGAGTGGGTAGCTTGGAGTCAGACAGGCTGGGTTCTTATCCTGGCTCCTCCACAACTTAATGTGTAACCTTGAGAAATGTATCTAATGTTGCTAAACTCTGGTCTTCTCATTTGCAAATTGGCGATAATAATAATGTATACACACTTCACAGTTTTTTTTTCAGGGCTTTAATATGCTAATTCACATTAAGAACTTAACACAATGGCATATCGTAAATGTCTAATAAATGCTAGCCCTCACTTTAAGTATTGAGAAAAATGACAACAACAGCATTTTGTAGAGGAACCACAAGGGACTATATGGTACACACTGAGTTTATAGAATCTGGAAGCTGGAAAGAGATCCTAGACACCCTCCAGCACAGCAACCTCCTAATCAAGGTAAGGTGAGGCAACATTCTGCAGAACACACAATTGGTTTCAGCAAGCAAGCAGTGATTTTTCAGTACATGTTAGACATGATTGTTGGTATTAGTATTGTTGCTGTTGGAACTGCAGGCAAAGCGGAGAGCTGGTTTTGGAAGACATTAGGGTTATAGGTCAGTGCAGAGCCTGTTTCTTGTCACCTAGTACGTAGCCACAGGTAACACCTAACACCAGCTGAAAATAGGGGACCATTTTTATTCTCCAGGCCAAGAATGTGGATAGGGACCTATCTACCTTGGAAAAGGAGGTGGGTCTTCCTGGGTGCAGTTTACCAGAGGGAAAAATAGGTGTAATTAGTATGGCACTGGGAGGAAAATACATAGAGACAGAAAAGAGCATGGCTTCTGCCTAGACAATCTCACTGGGTGAGATCTAGGTTGGCAGTTGGTCAGTTCCCAGGGTAGAATGAGTATCCGCAGTACACAGGTCACATTGCTGAGCGAACGCACCAGTGGAATTTGCCCTAGAAATTTCTGCCCCTTATCTCCAAGAACGCACATTGGAGGCTCTATCCAGAGTGAATTGCTGGAGTTCTTTTGGAGATTGTAACTCAAAGAAAGCTGGGCTGCCTTGTGGTCTATCTTATGACAGTACAGTCATGCACAAAATAATGACATTTCAGTCAATGAAATGTATGACGGGGGTCACATAAGATGAGTACCATGTAGCCTAGGTGTGTAGCAGGTCTACCATCTAGGTTTGTGTAAGTACACCCTATGATGTTTGCACAATGACGAAATTGCCTAATGACACATTTCTCAGAACGTATCCCCACATTAAGCAATGTATGACTGTATTGCTTTCTAAAGAACCATCATTCTCATGGCAAAGAAGCGCTGTTGGCAATTTAATTCTTGACTGGAATTTTTGGAAAGGGTGTTGAAGGGAAATTCTATTTCTTTCCGTACAGCAAAATAAGTACACTGAACTCCAGAAATTTCTCTCCTTCCTCTTCCCTGTATTTTCTGTCTCTCAAACTTCCAGCCTATGAGGGTTTTCTTTCTCTCTCTCATATCTACCTTCCTATCTCCTCCTGACTTTCTACCTTTAAAGATAACACAGTGTTATGGTTCAGAGTGTGATCTCAGAATCAAATCGACTAGCTTTGAGCACAGCACTGCCCCTGTTTGTTTGTGGCCTTGGAAAAGTTGCCTAATAATATTAGTTGACATTGTTGACTTTTACCTTGAGCGAGGCAGGTACTCAGTAACTTGTCCAATGTCACTTAGCCAGTGAGTGATAGATCCAGGACTCCAGCTCAGGCAGCTTGATTCCAAAGTCCACACTCTTGGAAACTATGCTATTCCTCAGTTTTATCATTTTTAAAATGGAGATAATAATAATACCACCTCATGGCAGGGAAGGCAATATATCACAGAGTGGTAAGGTGGTAAATATATTAATTTCCCCTTGACATCAGATGTTCTTAATGGTTCCATTTTACTGAGTCAACTGAAGTTCGGAGAAGTTCAGTTACTTTCTTATGGTTACACTGGGAAATTGCTAAAGCTGGCTGGATTTCAATTCAAATCTAGACTAGGCATTTCAATCCTATACTCAGCCATCTGTGAATGATGTGATAGCGGGCATGTTTCTCTACCTCCATGGGCCTCAGTTTCCTCATCTTGAAATTGAGGGATGGCAATATCTGTCATGCCCACTTCACAAGGCTAGGGTAAGAGTAAAAATTAAATATGAAAATGAAATTTATAAACCTTCAAGTGGCATGGAAATCTAAGTTAAGTTACCATAGAAACGTTCTGCTAAGTGACACACAGCTGGGGAATGACCAAAGTTTGATGGACACACCAGACACACTAAGAATCACCTGAGGACACCATCGGTGGCCATTCAGTCTACAGGGGGATCTGCTAAGAGAACCTGCTGAGGAGTGGACAGAGGCATAGCTCCCAAGGCACCTGGAGCCAGAGACGCGGGAGAATAGGTGAGCTGCCCCTGCTGCACATTTGGGGATGGGAGGAGAATCTCTCTTCTCCTGAAACAGTTCTGCAGAGAGCCTATTCCTGGGGACAAAGGAAGCCATAACAGTTGAGCTCATGGAGAATCCAGTTACCTACACATCCAATCTCCTCTCATCCCCTGTCCTAACAGAATCACTAGAATTGCCTTTCCTGGGAGCAGTTGGCCTCAGTCATTTGTTCAACAAATATTTAAGTACCTATTATGTGCCAGATTCTATTCCAAAGAATACAAGTAACTTTCCTGCTTTCACGGAGTATGCATCCTGACGTGGAGGAAGAGAGGCAGGAAGGGAAACACAAAGAAATAAAGAATATAATTCTTTTGTATGATAAGGGCTGTGAAGAAAATAAGCATCTGATAGTTTATTAAAATAATTTCTGATGATAGATCTCTATACACTTTTGGCAAATAATCTGAAAGTGTTCAGAGAATTAAGTGACATCACTATAGAAAATCTATAAGTCTCATTTACCTATTTATGTCAATAAGTTTTCTCAGCACCTCAACTATCAAAAATTTTTTGTATAGTTATGGTTAATAATTATTTGTTGTGGTGGTATGTTTTTGTGGTGGTGGTATATTTTTTGTATAGCTGTGCTTAATAATTATTTATAAATTGTGTATGAATAATGTTTGTAAACTTTACTCAATCCAAAAGAAATATTTTAACATTTAGGACCCCTGGTCACAGGAAATTTTTTAAAACCAGACTTGCTTTTAATTTATACTCATATTTTTATTGCAAAAATCAATAAAATGCTTTAGAGATAAAATATATCACATTGGGATAAAATTCTATGTGCAATTTGGAAGGGAAATAGGATTCCAAGAGAAAAGGAAAAATAAAATTTCTAACTATTAACAAAGTGCTTATTTGTATATTTTGAATGGATTATGGTGAATATCAAATTACGATGGAATTCAGATATCATTGGATACCTGTGGAAGAATAATCTACAGTTTAATTTTAAATGTTAATATTTTAATACACGAGGAACTATATTGTTTGCAACACATGGTAAAAATTTTCAGATGATAACTTAAAAGTATATGAAGGGCAAAAAGTTTTACAAACTTCTTTCAAGGAGTGTATGAGAGAGAAGTTTGATGACCTTGCATGTAGTCTGTAGGTTGCACTATGTGTAGTGGCCCCTAGAGGGAGTCTCTTCTCGCTCATTGCCCCAGTTCTGCTTCAAGGACAATCTGCGGAGGCGGAAAGAACCTGGAGGGGAAGGAAATGTGGCCTGATGGAAATAGCACTAGGCCTAGTGTGAGTCTTGAGTCTTCTCCTAAATAGCTCTTTGCTCGCTGAACCATAGTTTCCCCATTTGGAATATCGGCATAAGAAAACCTGTCCTCTCTAATGCACAGTGTGGTTGAACATAGTGGTAAAGAACAGAGACTCTGCGATCTGACTGTCTGGGTTCAAATTCCAGCTTTGCCACTTACCAGCTGGGTGACCTGATGTACATTTTTTATTTCTCTGTGCCTTCTGTCTGCCATCTAATAATAACCATAATAGGAATAATAATAGTACCTACTGAATAGAGTTGTGATGATTAACCAAATTAATATTTATAGATAAAGTGCTTTGAATAGTGCCTGGCACATAGCTATTATTATTACTTATTACCTTAACTATTACTGTTATCATAATCATTCACATGGCTGTTGAGAAATTGAGTGAACAATGCATGGGAAATGGTTTAAACCCTCTGGTTGTTACACAAATAAAAGAAAAACTGATAAAACTATATTGGTTATAGGGCTTTCAGGAGCAGATTACAAAAAAAAACTCTGCTATAATCTATAAGGAGATTTATTATTTCCCATAACAGTAAGTCTGTAGATGTGACAATCAGAGCTCCAATGCCATTGATCTAGTCTCTGCCCTATGAGTTTTCTATAAGAAAACTCATAAGAAAGTGACTTCTCTCATGCTCACAGGATGGCTGCTGGCAGAAGCTGAGGCCAGGTGTTTTCTTTCTGTTATGGTATGAATGTTTGTGTCCCCCCAAAATTCAGATGCTGAAACCCTCACCCCCAAAAATGACAGTAATAGGAGGTGGAGCTTTTGGGAAGTGCTTGGGTCATGAGAGTGCAGCCCCCATGCATGAGATTAGTGTTCTTATAAAAGAGACCCTACAGACATTCCTCTCCCCTTCCCTCATGTGAGGACAAAGCAAGAAAGTACCAGCAATGAATCAGGAAGACCTTACCAGAACTCATCCATGCTGTCACCTTGATCTTGAACTTTCCAGTCTCCAGAATTGAGGGAAATGAATATCTGTTGTTTAAAAGCTACCCAATCTGTGGTATTATCTTATGGCAGCCCAAACAGACTAAGATATCTTCCAGCTAATTGGCCAACTTAAGTCAGGTGCCCATCTCTGGATCAAAAATGTTTCTTAAGAGAATACCATGCAATAATTGCCTTAACCCAGGGTATCTGAACTGACTACTGGCAAATGGAATACTGTGACTGGATTAGGCTAATCAGGATCCAGCTCCTGAAACTGGGGATTGGAGTCACGTGGTGTCTTAGTCAGGGTCCCAGCAGGAAGCAAATGACATATTAAAACTAATTAAATGAGGAGAATGTAATAAAGAGACTTTTTAAAAAGCTGTGGGAAAAGTTTAGGGAACTAAACTAGGGATGGTGCAGTCCAGGGTAGTCCAGTAGTAATAGCATTACTACTCCTCAACCAAAGGAGTAGGGAGCTTTTACTAGAATATACGCATAGAGAGTAAGATGGAGAGGGCCACCCAAGAGGATCTTTGTCCATCCTTAGAGGGATGCTGTCAACCTGGAACTACTTAGCAAGGGAGGAATAAATACCCTAACCTCACTCTTCTACCATTTGCTGAAAGCCACAGTGAAGGAGCCATTGGTGTCATCAACGCACACCCATCACCAGATCAAGCACCCAGGCCCTAGGTCAGAGTGGAGAAGGATACAGTTGCATTTGGAGGAGCAAATGGAATAGTGAGCACAAATGAATATTGAGCACACATGGGCTACACAGGAGAGGGAATGATATCTAAACAAAATCATGTCCCGGTACAAGAGAGGAAAGAGGTGCTGCATAGACATCTAACAAGATTCGCTATAAGTATCCTTGTTCAAAATAAAATTCTGTTTCTTCTTCAAATAGAAATTATCTAAAATTGCAGATGTCTGTTATTTTTAAGTAACATGCATCCTCCAGGGAGAGGCACAAGAAGATAACAAACGGCTGACTTGCCGCTACTTGATGAGAGATTCAGGGAAAGAGAGATATCCTGCCCTTTCAGGGAAAAGTGAAGAAACCCATTCCCATGAGGGGTTGCAAAGAGAAGTGGCTGTTCCCTTGATAAAGCCAAAGAAGACAAGCCTAATGAGGCCTAAGCCAGTTACATGGTGTAACTTACTAAACGGTGTTGGCTGCCTTGCAATGTTTTAAGGCAATTTCTTTGCAATACATGATCAGTAGGAAAAGATTTGGATGTTGCCATTTTCTGAAGGAAACTTGACTATGCTTAGTAATAGAGAAAAATGTTCTCCTTGGAAAGTCTCATATTTCTACGCAAAGTGGTACCCCAAGTCAGAATTTACACAATGTTTATTGTCTTGTGTATGAGGATCAGTTGATTAGTTCTGAACTAAATGTCAAGATAAACAAACAAATCCCGAAAAGACTCCAGGAAGCTCGATGACTAAGTGGCACCATCAAGGGCCCACCAAGGGCGAGGAGAGTCTACCCAGTGGTTCTCAGCACTGGCTGCACTTGGGGAACTTTAAAAAATTTCTGTGCCCAGACTCCACCCCAGAGCAATTAAATAAGAATCTTTCAGTAAGGTCCAGGAATTGTTACTTTTTGGAAAGCTCCCTAAGCCATCCTAATATTCTATCAGGGTTGAGAGTCCCTGGTCTATAGGATACTTACATCTCTGATACACGCAGCATGTCCAAATCAATGAGATCTCTTGCATTGTTGATTAACTTATCAGTTCAATCCAAATAGCCATCCTGACAATGTGTAGCCTGTGGCTTTGTTTTGTTGTGTCTTCCAGGCAGATATCGAGGCAATTCAATAGAAGGGTTAGGAATGGGGGCTCTGAGATCAGGCTGCCTGGGTCAAATTCTGAGTCCATTCTTGGGCTATGTAACTTTCAGAAAGTCACTCAACCTTTTTGATTATTAGTTTCATAATCTGTAAAATGGGGGCAATGGTAGGAATTACAACATAGATTGTTTTGGAGATTAATTTAGAATTACTCTCATGTTTATGGAGGTCTTAGTGCAGGGCCTGGCACAGAGTGAACTCTCAACAAATGCAAACTATTATTATGGGTCTAGATTTAAGCCAACTGGAAGTTTCAGAAGGATCCCTACATTCTGCTCAATTGGTTTTGTAGAATTCTCTCTGGCATGGGGGTAAGAAGGCAGGGATGTTGAAGTAGCTGGATCTTATGGCCCCATCCAACTCAGAGCCTGTGGATCTATGAGATGCTTCAGAGTCACTCTACATGAAAGGCAAGGGCATTAACAATTAACAAACAGAAAACTATGGTTATTCTTGCCAATAACAGCCACTACTTATTGAGTGTGCCAGGCACCATGTTAGGTACTTTCCGCCGTCTGTCATTTAATCCCTTACAAGAATCCTACAAAAATAAGAAGTATCCTCCACTTTATTAATGAAGACCTTTTGGCCCAGAGAATACGTATAGCTTTCCCAAGATCACCCAGCTAATAATTGACCAAATTAGGGTTTCAGTCCAGGTCTCTCTGGCTTTAGAGCTCATGCTTTGTCAACTGGGTCACGCTGCTTGTCTTTAATGACATTCCTCAACATTAGGACTGCTATAACTTTTTCTCTTGGAGAAAGAAAAACACCTTGCTGAACAAATGGGGCCATGTCTTAGGATAGATTCTCTTTAACTAGTCTCTTTCTTTCTAGAACAACACAGATCTGGAATACAGAAGTTAAAGGCAAACACTGTGGAACTGGCTTTGGGCTACAGAGAGGAAGTAAACCCCTCAGACAGTGGTGCTGGGTCCAGAACTTCCCTGGAAAAAGAATTATCTTCCCCATGGGAATATTTTTTTATCCTGCATGATGGGCTAGTAGGAAGTGTAGTCTCGTGGGGAAGAAGGGGTAGCGTCTGCCTCTGGTGTTCTTCTGAGGACCCACTCTCATCAGTGGAGGGTGTTCAGTGGGTGGAAGGGCTTCTTACAGCCCACTTCTGAGATGTTGATATGAGTCAATCCATTACCACTACAACCTACTGCTCACTTGCTACTGGGCAGGGCATGAAAGCCATAGTGATCTCACTTTCCCCTACCCCAAATGAGGACATTTGGCCACACATGAATTTTTCCTGATTTTGAAAAGTGCTTATGTGCCGAATTTTACAAAGAACAGTGTTTTAAATTGCATTTACATATGTATTTTTTAATAACCTCATTTCAAAGACAAAATGATGATAATGATAGCCTGGTTTTATTGAGGGTTTTTTATGGGCTAAGCTTGACATGTATTAACCCATTTAAGCCTCATCATAACCCTGTGAGGTATTGATCTGACCTTTCAGCTGCAGAGACTGTAGCCCAGAGAGATAAGTAATTGCCTGATGGATTCTGCGGTGGATCTCTTGTATCTATCAGGTACCAGCAGGAAAGAGAAGAGACCGTCAAATTGGGTAAATCGGGAGAGTTTAATATTAGGACTGGATACAAGGGATGAGCAAGGTGTAAGGAAATCCAAAGACATAGGCAGTCCCTCTACCCTGCACATAAAGGGAAAGACCTCTGACAGAAGCTATAACCTTGAGTGGAGAGGGATAGCCAGGCCTCATGGCCCAGCAGGAAGGGAGCTGGGGGAGCAAATGCTCTCAATCACTCCCCTCCCTTCTTCCCTCCAATCTTCTACAGTGCTCTCCATCAGCTGAACCCAACTGGAAGTCAGAGGACAAGACGCTTGATTCAGTTCATATAGGTTGACCTCCCTGGGGCACAGAATAGGGTCGAGAAAGGTGGAGAATAGACCTGGAGAAGCAAACACAATATTTACATGTGATCTCACTTTGGTCCATCAGTTCTTCTCTCTCTAGAATTTGAATTTGGAAACAGAGAGAACCAGAAACTGTCATTAGAAGTGAATACCATTAATGTTCTTGACAAATGGCCATGAATTTCTGCTGCTGAGGAATTTTGAGCTCTTCTGCTTTCATTCCTTCTCCACATTGGGTGCTCAGCTCCCCAAGATGTTTCTGATAAGTTCCTTCTGCTTAACCCAATCAATGTCAATCACTGTCGCTTGTAACCCAAAAGTCTCTAACTAAACAAAGCCCATGGTTTCTCTCAGTCACCTAGTCTTCTCTAGTATTAGCATTTAGATCACAGCAGTTATATCTATATTCCCAACTGTTCTAAAAAAATAGCTTATATTTAATAATAAGAATAAGGATAAGAGAGAAGAAGTGGGGAGGAGGAAGTGAAAGGGGACAAGAACAAGAATGATTTTTAAAACTCTGAACATAGTTAACTTCTTTGACGTGATTCTGTTGGGAAACACTAGTCCCATCCTCCATTTCCTCATGTTGCTGTTCCAGAGAAAAACTTAATTTATAGGGTTGGAATTTTTATAGAGTTGGCTACTCTGGTTAATTGAATTTCCTGGTTAACTGTTCAGCACTTTTGAATTTTAATTCTAGTTGATACCTTTGTTAAAATGCTGTTAGCTTATTTTCCTTCTTTAGTGAGTATTGAATCATCCCATAGAAAAGGGCCCAGGCCATATTGCCTGGAATTTTGTGTAGATCTGCAGCAGTTTCTCAAGTCCCCTAAACAGCAGATTGGAGAGACACCACTCACTCAGATGTGCTGCTCTTCCTTGTAGAGAAATCAATCAGCCAGTCATTTATTCTGCGAATATTTGTGGATCACTTACGTTGTGTCTTTTCATGGGAGCAACTTACAATCTTATCTTGTCTTCAAATTATTTTAAAACACATCTTGACAGAAAAATCATTTGTTTGCTTGTTTCGTTGTCTCTTAACTGTCCCTGTGGAGAGCTTGAGTTTTTAGACTCTAGGTTTCTGGTCAAAACCTTTCTGTCCACCCGGGGGCAGCATACCCTTACATAGAAAAGCACCTTGAAGGACGACAGCTGGCTTTCTGAGTGCCTGGCTTTCAAACACAAGCCTTCAGAGTATTTCCCAAATAATTGATCTCATAAATATTAATACAGAAGAGTTAAACTTGAAGACAGCATTCCACAGTCAGATAAATTTGGGTGACTCTGGGTTAAGCAAAGTTAAAAGGTATCTTCCCTGCAGGAACCTTTAATATGCTTTTGTGGTTCAAAATTAACACTAGGACATGTTCACACTGTGCCTGGCACTGTGCTAAGCACTTTACCTACATTGACCTATTTAGTCCTCACAATAACCCTATGAGGTAGGCACTAACACTATTGTCCATTTTACAAATGAGGAAACAGAGGCACAGAGCTCCTAAGTGGTAGCTGAGTTTCAAATCCAGGCCATCGAGCTACAGAACTTGCATATTTGACCATTAAGCTAGAATGCTTTGCGGTGTGAGAAGTCAAGAGGGGAAACTTAGTAGTCAGTGTTTCCAAAATTTATTTGGCTTTGGAACTCTTTTCTTCCTTCTGGTCAACATAGAGGACTCATGTTTAACAGAGCACACTGTGAGAAATGCTTTTATAATGTGATGACTAACGTCATCCCTCTTTAAAATTTAACGGAAAGTGTAAGTCCACAGGCCCATTATGTAATTGAAAGGTTAACATTTAGGTGAATTCTGATTTGGTGGGAAGGCTCCTGTCGTGTCAATCTCTATTCTCAAAGCTAATGCTATGGACCCTGGACTATTCACTGTAATTAAAGTCTGTCAAATACCAGTCAGAATTGGGTCTTCTCAAGAAGAGGGAAGAAAAGGTATGCAGTAGAGCTGTAAGAGTAGAAAGCCACAGGCTTTAGCAGGGAAGCTAAATATAGGTGGAATGCTCTGGGAAAATGAGGAGGTGCTCATCTCTTCATGAGAGTCCAAAATAAGACTGAGATTCTAAATAATGTGGAAGAATTAGAGCTGGAACAAGAGTGGCCCCTTTGACCAACATAAGGCCTTTCTAGAACAAAGTTAAAACAGCTGAGGGATAATCTCCCAGGAGGTTGGATACCAGAGAAGATTGGTGGTTATTTTACGCAGTATTTTCTACACCTTAGTCATTTTTATACTAACTTCATGATTTTTTTCCTCTCAGGATCCCACTACTTTTATTTATCCAGTGTTTTCTACAAATTTTCTTATACTTTTGTATAAATTTATTATTATTATTATTATTATTATCATTGTTTGCTGAGGAAGGTTTACCCTGAACTAACATCTATTGCCAATCTTCCTCTCTTTTTTTCATGTGAGTTGCCACCACAGCATGGCCAGAGACAGATGAGCAATGTGTTTCTATGCTCAGAAACAGAACCCAGGCTGCTGAAGCAGAATGCGCCAAACTTTAACCACTAGGCTGTTGGGACTGGCCTCGTAAATTTATTTTTTTAAGAAACTTAGTATTTGAGAATTTATGGTTTTGAAAGAATAATTATATTTTTCTAATATATACATTTAAAAATAAAGAAATAGTTGTCTGTATTCTGTCTAACATGCTGTGTGTTTCATTCTTTGGAAGTGCTTTTCTGAAGGATAAAAATCTACCTGTGTTGTGAAAAAAGAAAAAGGCAGAATTGAGACTGAGTTAAAGAAGGTGAGAATAAATTTGAAGAATAAGACTAACGGCAAGAGGTAAAATATATCTGTCCCTACTCTGAGATACAGTTTCAAGTTCCTTTCTCAGATTGTTCTAAAAATATTGGTAGTTCTTTTGCTTGTATTGTAACACAGTGGTTGAATAAATAGATTATCTACTTTTATAAACAGATTATCTTTTTCTTAGTTCTGTCTAATAACTGCAAGAAAAACATCAAATACACTTGATATAAACTGTCAAACCAAAAGAATGTTCATGATATGGGATATTTTATTTATGACAATCTATATCGCAGCTTTGTGTTGACATTAGCTTTATGGCTTTTTAGAAATAAATTTTGAATTTTGAAAAACTCATATTTTGCTTTTAACAAGTAAAACATATATTAATATGCTGCAAAATCCACTTCATCAAACAGCATTTCATCAATCTGTAGGTTACCCATGGCACCAAACATTCTTCCATATCAGTATTGGACACAGAAATTCAAACACAGATAATTAAACCTGTTGCAACAAAATATGAACCAGAAGGTTATTTAATAAAAACAAGAACATTCCCTATAGCAATATTATCCAAGAGAACTTTCTCTGGTGATGGAAAAGTTCTGTATCTGCACGTGCAGCAAGTAGCTATTGAATTGGAATTGGCATAGTGTGATGCGTCCCATGTCCAAAGCATGAGCAATGATAGTCATGTACAAATCACACAATGGCATAACCAAAACTTTACCTGAATAGCCTACAAATTTTCCATTACTTTCTGTCTGGACCCCACATAGATAGAATAAATGCCAAGCTGATTTGGTCAGAATCATATACCTCTCTCTCGGTAATGCTTTTCAGATTTTCTAGTAGGCTTAAATTCTATTTCTTTTCTTTATTGCCACTTGGTAGCAGTATAAAAATTGCAAAAGCAACTCAAGTTCATTCATTGGATAAATGTTTTGCAAGCCTACTCTTGGCAAGATCCTGAAGATGCAGTACTAAACAAGACAGATGTGGTTCCTGCCTTCATGGAACTAAGATTCCAGCTGGGTGAGCCTTGTTGTACCATAAAGCTTCATCAGTGAGACAACAGCCTCATGAGAGCGTCACCCAGATAATCCAGAAATTAAGGTGCACAGAACTCCTTGGACATGTGTACCTAACTCTGGTACCTATGTGGGAGGAAACTAATCTAAACTGGAAAGTAAGAATCTATTTACAAAAGCTTTTTTCTCTCTTTTCCTACTTTCCAAGTGATGACCCCTTTCTGAGGGTGGATTTTACACCCCAACAGATTTCAACTTGGTGAACATATCACCTCACTTCCTTCTTTCTTTCCTTCCTTCCTTCCTTCCTTCCTTTCTTCCATCCATCCTTCTCTTCTTCCCTCCTCCCTTCTCTCTCCCTCCCTCTCTCTCTCTTTCTTTCTTTATTCATTCCTTTGTATAGATTGGCTTTACACTTTGTGAAGAAAGTTTCTAAAATTATCATGAACATATTCTTTGTATAACTTTTTGTTGATGGCTCTGCCATGCAGACTTAAAGAATTTGTTGCCCTGGCCTGGCCCACTGGTGCAGTGGTTAAGTGTGCATGTTCTGCTTTGGCGACCCGGGGTTCACCGGTTCGGATCCTGGGTGGGGACACGGCACTGCTTAGCATGCCATGCTGTGGTAGGCGTCCCACATATAAAGTAGAGAAAGATGGGCATGGATGTTAGCTGAGGGCTAGTCTTCCTCAGTGAAAAGAGGAGGATTGGCAGCAATTAGCTCAGGGCTAATCTTCCTCATAAATAAATAAATAAAAGAATTGTTGCCCAATAAATCAATCCCCTCAGCCTTTTAAAGTAAGTGAAGTCTTTCTCAGGGAAAAGAGGAGGATTGGCAGCAATTAGCTCAGGGCTAATCTTCCTCAATAAATAAATAAATACATAAATAAGTAAGTAAATAAAAGAATTTGTTGCCCAATAAATCAATCCCCTCAGCCTTTTAAAGCAAGTGAATAGGAAGTTAAGGCTTAGATCTAGTCAGACATTTACTGTTTATCACAGTGGATAATCTTAAATGATCACTTAGAGCATAGCCAATTGTGTACCTCAGATATACTAGCCAATTTGATGTGCTAGATCTATGCTTTGTAGGCAGAGAAGTTATAATTTATAGAACAATAAGATTTGGGGCTGGAAAGCATCTTAACATTTTTCTCATGGTGGATAATGGGTAATAATTGCAGGGCCAGGTAAGTAATACAAATGTGTGAAACGGACAGCACTTAAGACCCCAGAGGCTAAGCTGCTTGTATTCCTATCAAGCTAACTCTTAATTAATTTCACTGTCCGCTAAAATATTCTGTTGGCCAAACAAAATTAGGGCAGTTTCATCTATCAGGTGCTGCTAAAGACATAATATCTAAGACCTAAGATTTTTTTTAAAGCCTGTGAACATGTTTGAGACCTAAAAAAAAATGTGTTTTGGCTCCAAAACATAAAAAGAAAATATCAAAATTAAAATTAAGATTTAATCAGATGCCTATAGAATGTAACATATAAACCAATCAACTGCAATTCAATCATTTGGTTGCTAATTTCAATTATATTTAATGTGGAATGTGGAATATGGTTAATTTTAATATGTTTGATAGATTTGATAGGCCTACAAGCATAAGATTGCCTAGAGCCCTGAAAAAATAGAAATAGCAAACTTTTCTGGATGCCATGTTGAGTTGCCAAGTTGCCAGTTTGCAAGCCCTGAACTATGCGCTGGTTGTCCAGATCAGAAAGTTGTGTTCAGGGAGGTCATGTGAATTGGACAAGTTCCCACACTTAGGTGGAGGCATGTTCCTGACTAGAACTTTCATCTCTTGACTCTTGCATGAGGGCTTTTGCACCCAGTGTCATCTGCATCTAATTCATCAGGATACTTGTTAAAATGCATATTCATAAGCCATACCATAGCTCTACTGAATTAGAACTCCCAGGTTCAAACCCAGGAATGTGTATTTTGCCCTACCTAAAGCTCCTTGTCATTTTATCCTTTTCCAGTGACATATTTAGCTATTTAGCTAGTCATCTCTGGTTAGTTCATTGAGTCAATGTATTTCCAGTGAGTTGATGAGCTGGATTCAGTTGACCAGATGGCATAACGTGTATGTGATAAGTCTAAAAGTAGTTTCTTGTTTTTTAGCAACCCTAGAATGGATAAACAAGAATTTTTAGATTCTTTCCTCAACTGTGCCATTGGATCAAACATTTCAAAGCTCTCTTGGAAGAAGAACCTGGGACCTGTTGATCAAAATGCCAAGAAACAGCTCTGATGGAGGGGAACTAAGGACAGAGATGGAAAAGCTGACTCAGTAAAAGCTCAGGGATAACCGCTGCAGCCACCCAACCCTTTGGCCTCTCTACCTTTTTGACTTATTTCTTCTGAACACATTAGTTCAAAATGGTGGATGTACAGATGCATGGCATGTTCCAAATATGTGAGTGCCAGGCACTGTCCTAGGTGCTGAGGAATCCATGATGAGCAAATCAGACACAGTCCTTGTCTTAAATTTGCTTACTGTTGGCTCAGAAAAGAGCAAACAAGGATTTAATCTCAGCTCTGCCACTAACAAGCTGTGTCACCTTGGGTAAGTCACTTCACCTTTCTGACTTTCTGTTTTCTTATTTTGACCTTTAGTTCAGCAGAACCCCTATAGGAGCACCAATGGCTTTAGAAAGTGGTAGGCTACCATCTACATTGAGGTTTCATTGATGCTTGTGCCTCTATCCTCCTACCAGTCAATTCTTGTTTAATTCAGAGCTAGGCCGTGCCAGACCAGTGAGAAGGCTGTCTTCTCCACATGGCCCCACCCAGGGTCCCTTGGGTCCAATTACATCAACCCTTTCTCGAAATTCACTCACCAAATTAGCTGTTACGTGCTCTGGCCGTGTGAGTGGGTCACATCCATTACCTCACAGATGTGATGGCTCCAGAAAAGCCCCCAGGGAGCTGTGCAGCCCACTGCAACCTCCTTCAAGGGCTTTCAGAGGAGCAGGAGCAGATGCTTCCCCTCTGCAGTGCTACTGGTCCATAAAAAGAAAAAAATGATCCCAGAGTCAAAAGATTCACTTTCAAAAGAGCCCCAGGGCTAAAACAAACTGTGGTGACAGACTGGCGGGAAGAAGAAGCTAGAACGATATCCACAGAAAAACAGAGACATTTGTGGATATTAAGAGAAAATATGCATTCTTATGATCACCAGCCTAACCATGTCTGGCAAATTCTGATGGGGGCATTTTTGTAAACATTTAGGTTTAATCTGTGCTCCCTCATTACTAAATTAGTCCGGAGTACGCACTCTGGGTGACACATAGGAAGAATAGTAATACATCTCACTGTTGATTTAATTAATATATATTGAGCAGCTATTGTGTGCTTGGCATCATTATGGGCACTGGGGATACAACAATGAACGAAACAGTGCTTGCTCTCATGGTACACATTCTAGTTAGGCAAGACAGAAAATAAAAACAAACTAATTAAACAAAAAGAT
Source organism: Equus caballus (assembly GCF_041296265.1). Lineage (NCBI taxonomy): Eukaryota > Metazoa > Chordata > Mammalia > Perissodactyla > Equidae > Equus > Equus caballus. The sequence continues at coordinate 31,984,098 of NC_091711.1, read as the reverse complement.
ATATGTGATATGATTCACGTAATGACAAGTGCTATGAAGAAAAGGGAAGTAGGGAAGGGGATAGAGAACAAAGAGAGAAAGGACTGCTCTTTAAGTTGGGGGCAGGAAAGACTTCTTGACTGGGGTGACATTTGAGCAGAAACTTGAATGAAGGGAGGGGGTGATCTAGGCAGATACCTGAGGAAAAAACATTCCACACAAAAGAAAGAGCCTAACCAAGTATCTGACAGGGGCTGGCTGCTATGTATTTTACACACCTTATAAATATTTTCTCAATTAGTTCATAAAATATGAGACAGGTATTTTCACCGACATTTGAGAAAACTGAAGTTCAAAGAGTTTAAATGACGTGTCCAGGCCACACAGCAAGTTAAGTGGCAGAGCTGGAAGGTGGCTCTACCTCAGTGTTCTTCACTCTTACGCTTAGCTGTTCCTGGGGTTAGTCATTCCTAAGCTTCACTTGAATCTGATTCTCTGTTGCCCCATATAAAGCACACTCTCCCACCTTCCTAAGCTTCTACCAGCTCTGAGTTCTGGAATTTGACGCAAATTCCCTAGAGACAGAGTTTGGTATTATTGCCTGACTCCCATGAAAGGTTAGATGAAGAAGCCCCTGAGAAACCAGCTGAGGCATGTGCCCAAAGATGGCTGAGTCTAAAAACATCTGGAGGCATAGATGGAATTGTCCTCATCACGCCATGGGGAGGCCAGCCTCTCCCGGGCACTTACTTAGGTTGCTGACTCCATGTCTTTCTTTCTGGGGAGAATTGGGTATGGGAGGGTGTCAGTTACACCCGCCCTGACTAAGGAAATGTGCAGAATGGAAAGACAGCCATTACCCCAGGCTGGCCATTGCCTCCTTAGCAACAATAGCCATGTACACATTCACACACAAACACTGCACCAAAACAAGCAAAGGTCACTCTCTCTGGGCACTTCCAAGAATGATCTCAATTTTTCATAAAACAATGTTTATAAATTAGATGGAACCCCGGAGCAGTCCGGGAATAGAAATAACCATTTTATGAGGTTTCCTGCCATTACATTATTGCTTGTTTGCTTTGAATGAGCAAAATACAGTTTGCGGCCCACCCCTTGCAGAGCCAAGCAAAGACATTTTTACGACGGCTCCAGCCAAGCGAGCCTGAATGGGGAGATATCCTTGGTACTAGTAGGGGCTTCCATTCATGGCCTTTTGACTGGAAGCACCTAAAAGGCAGGGCTGTGCTCTATTCATCTTTGCATCCCAGCACCAAGCACAGTCCCAGCACAACATAAACATTTAAGAAATGATTTTAATTGTTGAATGAGTGAATATGTGACTGAATCAATGAATGAAAGCATGATTGAATAATCTGATTGCTGGGGCTGGTACTAAAGAATGTGAGATAACTGACAAGAATACAAACACTTTTGAGCCCTTGTTAGATGTCAGAGCTTTATAAGTGATGACATCAAAGAAGTGTCCCATGTTTTTCAACCTACTTCCTGCTCTTGCTGGCTTTTCCTCAGTCCCTCAAGGCCTCTGTGCTGCTTGCTACAGCCCCTGACCCAGGTTGCTCTGCATCCCTAACTCCAGAATTTACTTTGCATCTTTACCTATAAAAATTCCCATATCTCAGTCCCCCTGATGTAACTGGCTGGCATGAAGAAAAGCACTTGGTAAACTAAATGCCTTAGTTGAGTTCTCTCAGAAGCAGACCCTGAGGCAAGGATTCAAGTTCATGTGGGTTATTTGGGAAGAGAGGTTGGAAGGTAAGACAGCCAACAAAGGGTGTGTTAAGTGAGTTACCACTATGGGCAACTGGACCTTAGTCCCATGTGGAAACTCTGAAAAATAGTGTAGGAAATATACCACCTTATTCCAAGTTATCCCATCCAGGGGCAAGGGAACCGGGATATTTATGCACCATCTTGTCAATCATTGATTGCGGGGTGTTAACTCTCTGGCGCGTCAGGATTCCTTGCTCATGGGCGGATTGGCCTTTCTCAGTTTCAGAGAAAAGTTAGGCAAAGTAATGCTGATGCCTATGGTTGGAAGTAACTGGGGCAAACTGGAGAGGAACAGCTGGAGGAATGTGGGTGGGGCACTGACAACATTGACCGCCCTAACTCTTACAGGGTGAAATGGCTGTTCACATCTACCACAAATACCCTCCTAGAGGGATCTGACTTTCTAAAGAAGAGCTTGAACTGGATAATGCTCTAAGTCGAATGAATGCCTGTCATATTCAGTTCCGAAGATGAGAGAGGAAGTTGAGACTTGGTGGTGGTGGGAGGGGGCAAATGAATCTCAACTTAGACATGGCAGAAGCATGAGCTTTTCTTGAGATTCTGGGTGAGGTGAGCTCCACTTTCATAAAGAAGTGGTAATGTAACTGGTATTCTTTCCAGGAGAGAGGTTAACCAAAGACTGACTAACCTTTATCGAACCCATGCCTGTAAGCTGTACCTGGATGCCTTTCCGTTACCAGAGAAATCCTGTGACTTCTCAGAGGACCACATCTCTCAGCTGCAGGATGTATCTAGACTCTTAAAAGACAAACTTCCTTCCCCTTTTCCCCCTTGCTTGCTCACAAATATACAAGAGAAAATTTGTAGTTTCATGGAATTTTACCTACGTTAAAACTAGAAGGAATCTTAGAGACCATCTCTTCCAAACCTGTCATTCTACAGAGTGGACGCTGAGATCCAGAGTGGGGAAGTCACTTGCCCCAAATCACACAATGGTGAGTGGCAGGCTGGTTTTATCAGGCAGAGTTCAGCCAATAAAATAAAATCACTTTAGGTTTGTTAAGCAAAAAGAGATTTAATGTGGGGAAATAAATACTTACAAAACCATTGGAAAGGCTAAAAGGGCGAAAGTCAGGAGGATTGCACTAGCTTTTAAGCCACGGTTACAACAGTCCCAGAACTTCTGAAGCTGTCAAGAGCTTGGAAACCAGTTCTTTACGCAAGCCTGTGGCATGTAAATTTCAGAAGGCCACAACAAAATCTCTTGTGCACTGCGTCCCATGCTGCTCCTTCCAGAAGAAAATGATCTCTTTGATCTCTCCTCCACCTTCCACGTCTTATGCTGGTACATCTTGCTGGTAGACTGGAAATCATATTTAGACTAGAAATCATGTTTAGACACCCTGGAGGTAAAGGAGTCTGGGAAATGTAGTTCTCTGGCTTCTAGTCCTGAGATTAAGGAGAGAGGATAAAATGGGTAGAAATGAATGTAGATGGTCACAGATGAAACAAAACAGTACCTAGCACTGTGGTGAGCACCAGTTTGTAGGTACACTTGAGAACCTAGAGGGGGCATCTGCTTGGTGGTATACGCTTCTCCCAATGAACAAGAGGGAAAGAAGGTCGGGAAAGAGGGCCAGCACTGGCCAGACTTCTGTACCTGGTCCCACCCTTAGCAGCATATCTAGAGACCCTGACACAGGAGTAATTCCAATATCATCATTCAGTCCATCATGTTCATTGCCTTCATTTTGCTACCTCCCACACACGTCAGTCTACAACGCTGTATCACGGGTGTGCAGTAACAAACCTCAGGAGGAAACTGAGGGTTCTCAGGACCTGTGGTGGCTGCGAGTGGAAAAACTGGATATGGACATGCAGAAAACCTGCATTGGCAGAAGCTGCAGATGTTCACTAGGAACTCTCATTAGTACCTCACTGATGTATAGGCATTTGGAGTAACATGGCTTATTGATATCCATAGATTTGGGCTAACTCGGTTGGAGTTATGGCTCTTACATTGTTTTGATTCATGACTTTGGACAAGTTACCTCAGTTTCCTCATCTCTAGGGGGAATATTATTGGGCTACAATGTTCCAGTCCTAACATTCTACTATCTTGATATCAAAGCATCTTAATTGTAAGGTTGTAAAACTGTCCTGAACCCCAAAGTATGACAAAGTTTCACTCAAATCTGGAACTTTCTATCTTAAGTGGAAAAGTTCTGTCTAGACAGTTCCTTCCCAATCCTCTCTCCCTCAACCAGAATTAGGACTGACCCTTTGAGGCCAATAGGGTCACTATAGTGTTTGGATCACAAATGTGTAAATTATAGTACACAGCATAATCGAGAGTTCTCCATCAGAAACCACGCAAGACCCTGAAACCCGTTTTCAGAGCAATCCTTGCACCAGACTTTGAGAGAAGGCTTTTGGGATGACAAGATTTCCACTTTCTTTCAGGAATCCCATACCCTTCTGTTGTTCCCCTGTTTCAAACTCTTGTGGATGGAGGCATCTCATGTTCCTAGTTTCTTTCTCCCTAATCAAAGCTTATCAAGTGTCGCTCCTTCCTACGCTCTTGTCCTTTGTTCTGATATGAGAGTGGCGTTGTTGAGATAATCAAATCCCTGCCAGCTTACTATCGAACTAGTGTATTATCTCAACTAATTTGCAGAATATTTGAATCAATTTAAAATGTGGCATTTGTGGTGGGTTTATTACTATTACTATTATTGTTATTGTTACTAAATAATAAATTATTACTATGGATGATGATAATGATGATAGCACTTTATCTTTGTAGAGAGTTTTGTGGTCTTCAAATTGTTTTATTACTAATTTTCTAAGGAGGGAACTAAAACTCAGATCAGTTCAGAGATTTGTCCAAGATCATCCAACCAGTTAGTGGTAGAACTGGAAATAAAACCTAAGTCTCTTGGCTTCCAGTTGATGCTCTTTTCACTGCATATCTCACTGCTGGGAGGAAAACCCTACAAAAGTCTCAGAGCAAGGAGAACTGAGGAAGATGGATGAACCAAGCAAAAAGACTGATGCCATGGTGTGTCCCAGTGTGGCATTAGACAAACTTGCAGTCCTTGGCAGCAAAATACACATCCAAGAACAAGACCAAGTGGCTGGTTCACAGCATGGTCTGATTTCTGAGTTTTAGAGACAGTAAAACATTTATTTCTAAATAAATCAGTCTGTTTTTCTGCCTTAAGAAGCACGGCCAGGGCCCCCATCTTTGTGTAGGTTGGACCCTGCATAACCCTAGATGGTATCGTTTACCCGATAGGCGCTGTAGATTTATATAGGTATTGTCAAAACTTTCTGGAAGATGAATGTAAAATGTCTTGTTCTAACAAAATCAACACATGATGACAATTTTCTGAGAGATGGAAGTGAAGTGTCTTGAAGAGGTGAGCTCTTTTTTGTAATTCACTCAAAGCCAGATAGGTGAGCGAGTGTCAAGGACACAATCTAGGGTCCATATGGATGGAAGATATGCAATAGAAATTTGGCTTTTATTTATTTACTTATTGATTGATTCATGGTTCATTTATTCATGCATTATGCATTCATTTAAAAACCCGACTTTGGGGGATAGTCTGTACTACACATTGTGCCTGACCTTGGATGCTTAAGACTAAAATCTTGCTCTCTGAGACCTGTCTAATGGGAGAATCAGACAAGTAAATAAAATACCTTATATTAGCGTAGAGTTTCATGGGAACCCAAAGGCAGGAAATATAATCCAGCCTTGTATGGGATAAGACAAGCAGGGTAGGGAGAGTCAGCGAAAGTCATTTTTCTTCCTGAGAGGCATGAGGGTGTTCCAGGCTGAAGGAGCAGCATGCACAAAACCCTGAAAGTAACAGACTGTGTCCTCAGAACTTGATATGTATTTGCTCTTTTAAATCTCAGAACAACCTTATCTTGCAGGCACTATTATCATTCCCATTTAACAAATGAGGAAACAAAGGCATAAAGAGATTAGGTAACTTGTTCAAGGTTACACAGCTGTTAAAGAACAAACCTGGTATTTGAACCGGGAGAATACAGCTACCGAGTCACCTATTTCCTTCTCCCTGTCCAGAGAGCATGGTGCTTAGGAGAGCCCACTTTGGCCCATGAGTGTGAGGTAAGGGGAACCTTGGTGCCTGGGGGTGGTCTGATTCAGGGCTGGTTGTAAGAACACAAGCTACCTCTCTTCTTTAGCTCTAGCTGGCAACTCTACCTTTTCCTCTGGCTGGTCCTGGAATCTCCTGCCCAGTCCCCCAAGGGGCATATACCTAACAAATTGTGGGGACCCCAGGAAATTACTCATCTTTCCCATTCCATGTTTGTGCTGACTCCAGAGACATTTTCCAGAAGTCGCTTTGTCAAATTTTAAACTAAATTTCCATTCACTTGTTTTCTTGCTATGAGGCTCTTTTCCCTAAATATTGAGGGATGGGAAGGGTGACCCCAAAACTGAATTTCAGTTATTTGAGAGCTTGGGTTTAGACTGATTCCAGTTAATTGAGAGTTTACTCTATTGTGCTATTGTATTACGTAAATTCCAAAAAAGCTGGAAAGAATGCATACATTTCAAAAAATCTGCTACTTGCTCTCTCAGAACTTTTGGTCTATTTGGTCAAAGTCAAAATTTATTGTTGAGGGGTTATTAGAAAGAATTAAGTTAAAACTTAGCTGAAAAAAATAACCTATTCTGTACATGTTTTAAGTGTAATAGCCCATTAAAGTCACTATGCAAGTTTTTGCCACTGTTCATAGGGTTTGATCAAATGAGCAGAGAGCCCTTTTCTTGTTTTGGCTGTATCTTGGGTTCAACGATTATTTAACCATCAGATACAAATACTCAGCCACTGAAACACCAGATCATTGCACGCACAAGTTACAAAATATGCTTTCATGAGCACTAGAGTACTTCCACGCAAAACATAGCAAAAAGATCTTAATAAAAATGTCCTTTCTGAAAACCAGTTCAGTGTGGGTATTTTGCTATTGATCATGAGAGCAAAGCTCTATCTGTGGCCTTGGTTCATCAGCTGTGGGGGTGAGCTCCCTCGTTGGAGAGGCAGGCACTATTGGAGAGGCAGCAATATGGTGGAAAAGGCACTGGCCTGGGCATCACGGGGTGGGAAGGAGAACTTACTACTCACCCCAACTCTACCGTGATCTAACCCCGGATGAGTCCCTGTACTTTGGGAAGCTCAGTTTCTTATCTAAAATGGATCCGACTCTGTGATCTCTGTTTGCCCCATTCCTCAGTGAAACGAGACCAAAGCTTTCATACTGATATAGAAAGGCAGGCCTTGAGTAACCGTACACTTTATTTAATCAGGGCTCTTAAACTTTGTAAAGGACCAGGTTGTGGACATGTTAGGCTTTGCAGGCCATATTCTCTCTGTCACAACTGCTCACCTCTAATGTAGCAGGAAAGCAGCCATAGACAGTCCATAAGTGAATAAGTGTGGCTGTGTCCCCAAAACACTCTATTTACCAAAGCAGGCAACAGACAAGGGGCAGGATTTGGCCAGCAGACTCCAGTTTACAACCCCTGATTGAGGTGATGGCTGTAACAGAGAGTTGGGGGGTCAGCAGTGGGACCGAGCCTTGGCCTGTCTCAGAGACCTGATTGGGACAGGGGAGGCCACAGGAGTCTGCTCCCACCTTGCAAAGGCCACCAAAGCCACTCAGCCCATCCTACCTCCCCAGGGCTAGAGAACAGGCTTGAGTGCATTTCTCCCCCGGGGATGAAAGAGTTAAGGAGGCAGGGGCAGACACAATCGTTTCTTTCTAGGGAAACTATTCAGACTTGGGAATTTGCTCTGCCACACAGCTGGAACTCATTACTGCTGAAGTTTTTTAAGCTAAAAAGTTTTATTTAGGCCCCTGTGAAGGTTTTCTTAGGCCAAGAGTGAAAGCCTATGCTTACCCCACAGCTCTCCCGGCCAAGTGCCCCGGTCAGTCCCGCCCAGGGGCATCATTCTCCTGCCCTCCTTGCCCTCCAGCTGACCCTCCTGCCACCTTCCTGGTCCCTTCGGTCTTCCTTCTAGACTCTTTCATAAACTGTCAGTCCACGCAGATCCTCTCTGGCAAGCAGGGCTGGCCTGTTTCAGCAATATGGAAAATTGCATAACTGAACAATAGAAACATTCACCTTCTTGTAGGCTGGGATCCTAAAATGCTAATGTTTTAGGTGAACTCTAGAATCTCTCACCCAGAGCCTTGGGTACAAGCACAGAGGGTAGAGTTCACAGACCATCGAAGGTCGGTACAACATACCAATTGAAAATCAAGTAGGAAAAATAAACTCTTTTCCCTTCTTTCGGGTTGATTCCAACCAAGGAGGCAAAGGGGTGGTTTGTCTTGTGTGAATGAAGCAAAGGCAAACCTTAGATAACTAAACCCAATGTGAGCAATAGCCCTTAGTTAACTAGCACCTTCTTTCTTCTTTTCTTTACTTTTAGGCTAAAAATTAAGGATAAGGAAACAGCCGGCATCAGGGCTCAATAAATAGAACGTTTATAGTTAACCTCCTAGCATCATTGTTTCTGGGACTCCATCTACAGGACCAACTCAGTGACAGTTGGGTAGAATGGTAATACTTTAGGTTCAGAGTAACCCCCTTCAGGCTATAGGTTTAGAATCATAATTCAATTGCATCCCCCATCCTGTGCATCATCGAAGTGAGAGGGGATCCCCAGACTCCTAATAGAATTGTCCCTAAGACTTTGGACAGAGGGCTTCTCTGGTGAGCCCCCTAATTCATCAGAAAACTGCTAAAAGGAGCAGCCCTTTCTCCAAGCACTGTATTAAAGACCCACTAACTTTAGGCAACTGTGGACAATCCTGGTCAGGTCAATCGTCCTTTTGGAAGTTCTGTGGCAGGGCTGCATATGGCTGAAATAGAAATATGGTACTGAGGTTCGAGAGGCAAAGATTTGGGTCTGAACTCTCATGGAATAAATTCAGCATTCAGTATGCAAATTTGGAGTAAACCCACTAAAATATTCCAGAGTTAGGAAGGAGATAATAATAGCAGTTGTGTTAGTGACGACTCGTATTTGCTGAGTTCTTACAATGTGCCAGGCACCATGCTAAGCACTTTCCAGGCATTATGTGAGGCATATATAGCTGCTCCCATTTTACAGATGAGGAAACCGAGGCTCAGAGAGATGAACCACCTTGCTCAGTGACTCACAGTTACACGAAGCAGAACCAGGATACAAGCCAAGGGCTGGCTGGTTGCAAAGCTGATGCTCCTAATCTCCACGCTCTGGGCGGGCAGGAGAAAGGATGCCCGAATTAGAACTGGGACTCAGATTCTAGTCGAAGCTGTGCCACCCAGTAGCTGGGCAAACCCTTTCTCTTCCCTGGGCCTCAAAACGCACCCTTACAACAAGGGGCTGTCCCAGCAGATCTGAGAGTGGTGGTGGCCTGGGATTCTGTGTAAAAGGTCCAGCTCTTCCTCTTCATGTGCAGATGGAATGGACTTTTAGCTGTAACCACTGCAGGACTGCTGTCAGCTCAGGACTTCCTTGCCAGCCTTACTTTTCAGTTCCTGAGCACCCAGTACATCAGATACCCTTTGTCCCCAGTGCAGTTTCTTGAGCCATAAGCGCCAGGAATGGTCACCCTGCCACTGCCCACTTTGTGCTGTGCATCCTTCCAGGGCTGAACCCACAGGCTGTGTCTGTGAACACTCTCCTAGGAAGGGCCACGGCCCTACAGGGATACCAGGCAGGGCGGTGATTCAGACAAGAGCCAGGATAGAGATGTTGTGGTTGTTAATATACTTAAATACATCTGAGCAACGCTACAAGCTTTCTGCAGTATCCACTATGATCTAGCCACTCTCCTGGTGCCCCAGAACATTCTAGAATCCAGCCAATGAAGAGTTGATGCCTGGCTCAGTGATTTGATCCAGTCCACTGCTGACATCAGAACTCATGGGTATATGCTGCCATAGCAGTTGTTAAATATTTTGAATATCAACCCTGGCTCCAAGCATGGACAGAGCAAGTGGCACTCTGAGAAACCTTTCCAGGTACATCAGAAGAGCAACTTTCTCCAACCACTTTCTAATGCTTAAAATCAGACAGAACGATTCTTACTACAGTTAGAAAAGAGTCTCATAATTTATTCGTTTATTCCTCCATCAGTGCTATCTTCTGAATATTTGTGTCCTCCTGAAATTCATGTGTAGAAATCATAACCTCTGAGTTGATGGCTTTAGGAGGTGGGGTCTTTGGGACATAATTAGGACAAGAGGACAGAGCTCTCATGAATGGGGTTGGTGCACTTATCAAAGAGACCCCAGAAAGCTAGCTTGTCCCTTCCACCACGTGAGGACACAGTGAGAAGGTGCCATCTGTGAACCAGAAAGGCTTCACCAGACACCGAATCTGCTGGCACCTTGATCTTGGTCTTCCCAGCCTCTAGAACTGTAAGAAATATATTCTGTTGTTTATACATCACCCGATTTATGATATTTTGTTATAGCAGCCCAAACAGACTAAGACACTCAGATATCTGATGCACTCCTAAGATGTGCCAGGTACTGGATTACGTGCTGAAAACACATAGCTGGATACAAGGAGTTCAGAGAGAGAGAAAGAGAGAGACAGGAAGAGAGAGAAACAGGGAGAGAGAGAAAGATAGAGACAGAGTGAGAGAAGGACAGAGAGAGACAGAGAGAGAGAGAGACAAGGAGAGAGAGGAAGACAAAAAGAGAGAAGAGACAGAGACAGGGAGAGGGAAAAAGAGGGAGACAGAGACAGAGAGACAGAAAGAGAGAAATACATCGCATGTGATACAGCACGACAAGTGCTTGAGGAATGTACAAGATTCATTTATTTGACAATAGCTTAGCCCTAATAATGGAGCAGGCTGTGTTCTAGCTGCCAGGAAACTGCTATGAACAAGACGAGGTCCCTCCATGCCTGGAGCTTCCTTTCTCATGGGAAGAGACAGACAGTAAACATGAAACACGTATGTAAATACAGCAACCCTAGAGAGTCATGGGTGTCATGAAGAAATTAAAATAGGATTAGGGAATCACTGGGGGAGGGGCCTGGAAGTTCAGGCTGTTCAAGGAGGGCCGCTCTGAGGAGGGAATATTTAGAAGGCGGATTTGTAAAAAAGAGTCAGCCAGGAGATCTGGCGCAAGTCAGGGGAGCAGGGGACACTCGGCATGTCCCTAATGCTGCCAGAACCCAGTGGAGGAGCAAATCACTCTGCCCTGGGCTGGGTGCCTCCCAGCCTGCACAGGAGAGGTGGCATTTATCTGGGCTGTCTTGAAGGATGGATGAAGCTCACCAGGAAGAGGACGTGAGGGGGTTGGGGGCTTGGTGAAGGGCAGCAGGAGGGGTAAGCTTCTGGCAGAGGGAACAGAATTGAGCCAGGCACAGAAGCCCAGAAGGGTATTATCCCAGGGAGCAGTGTATGGGGTGGGGAGGACCCAACTCCTCCTTAGGAGGTTAATATTGGCTTAAATTCACACCAAAGGATAAATTACTGGTACCAGCTTAACTGTAAGCCCTTTTTGATAAAGGGGAGCATCTTGAGCATTTTATGGGGTTTGTGGGGGTAGGGGAGAAGGTAATGAGAAGGCTAGAGAAGAAAGGGGAGGCCAGAGGCGGCAGAACTAAGTGACCCTCTTCCCACACTGTCCTGTTGAGGCCCCACTGAGCCCATCTCAGGGTCCCTGCTGCAGGCCAGGCCACTCTGCACACAGCTGTGTCTCCTCTGGTGTCCTTGGAAGCTTGTGAGGGGACTCAACCCCATGGCCTGAGGCATTGAAGAGTTCCCGGTTCTTTCTTCTGGAAGGTTTCCTAGAAATCATCTTCAACTCTCCTTCCACAGAAGGGGGAACTGAAGTTCCGCGAGGTACACCACTTGCCGGAGATCCCACAGCCCAGCCCTGGGTCTCCCCTCAACACTCTCCCCTCACACCACCCCTAATACCCCTCCAAGCTGCTTATTATCCAAACTACATGTTCATTATGTAAAGCAGTAGTTCTTAATTACTTTTTCCTGCCAAAGCACACATGGTGAGTGTCACTTATGTTTTTGACAGATGCCCTGGAACGTGCCAAGATCAAGCACTGTGAGATAGACGGCATCCATTGTGGGATATGTATAATATATGTATAATTCATTGCTGAGACTCAGACTCCACCCCTGCCACACTCCAGAAAGCACATTGCTATGCAAATGAGTGAAAGAGAGGCTATTATAAAAGGGGCCAATTTTGAAAATTATTAATGTGCTTTTTCTTTGCATTCTAATTGCAGCATTCCTAATTTCTCCTCTCTGCAGATGGATATGCTAAGCCATGTACTGGGAAATGCAAGAGTAAAGCACATTGCTTTTCAAAATATTACCCCCATTTCACTCTCCTCTCTCCTTGGTAAAGTTTTGCATACCCATAAATAACCTTTGCTTACATCTAAGGGTCACCCTTTTCCAAGTTGATTGGGCTGAGCTTTCTATCTAAAATCTGTTTTTCTCTCCATCCTGCAAGCCCTCCAATCCAGCCAGCATGTTCCTGGCCTCCAATGCTAAACATTCTTTGACCTGGGAAGTGCCCTTGGGGAGAATTGTTCATTCCCCTCTTTTCCAACTTGGTTTCGTCTTGTTGCCCAGATGAAAAGGCCCACCCAGCATCAGCTACAGGATCATTTCACCTACCAGAAGTAGAAAAGACTCCAACACAAGTCTGTTGGCTCTCAACTCCATGTTTACCCCAAATGGGAACAGAAGGCAGCTTCAAAGAAATCTCAACTCAAGGCCACCTTCAGCCTGACCGCAGTGCCCTGTCCAGCCCACTTTGATGTGGTGATGCCTCAGGATGATATGGGGGGAAGTCTGTGACTTGGCACCTTCCCAAAGCCTCAAATACGGAGTTAGAGACAGGAAACTCCCTTCTTTGATCAGAGCTATCTCTACTTCCCTAGTATACTTTCCCTTCTCCAGGCCAAGGTGGGAGATGGGAATATCGAGACACATACTCTACGTGCTTTGCTTTCTATCTCTACGTCTCTTACTCTTGAGATCAGTGTCTGGGTGTATAGAGACAGGGACGTGACTTTTATTTTGCACCCTTTTACGTCATATTCTATTACTATGAATTGGCAAGCTCCTGTTACATACACAAGGAGTACGTTCACCAACCTACGGGAGAAGTCTTAGAGTTGGTCTTCCAGGAATGGCCCGTACTAAAAGGGAGACAGAGGGATAGAAGCCCTTCTGAACAAAAATCCCAATTTCACGCCTTTTTTCTTGCTTTGAAATCTTATTTTGAATAAACATTATCTTCACCTTTTTTTTGTTTTAAAGATTTTATCTTTTCCTTTTTCTCCCCAAAGCCCCCCGGTACATAGTTGTATATTCTTAGTTGTGGGTCCTTCTAGTTGTGGCATGTGGGACGCTGCCTCAGCGTGGTTTGATGAGCAGTGCCATGTCCCCGCCCAGGATTCGAACTGACGAAACACTGGGCCGCCTGCAGCGGAGCGCGCGAACTTAACCACTCGGCCATGGGGCCGGCCCCATTACCTTCACCTTTTAACTGTGTACTCCTTTGTGACAACCCCACTTCCTCAGCAAATGGATGACCAGGTCAATTACAGTGAAGGTCAAGTACATAGAAGGAAAAGAGAGTAATGCACATTAAGCTTTTTAATGTTATCATCTCTGTTTTGTTATGATAAAGATGATCTTGCATCTACCTTCAATAGTTTAGCTGTTATTAGTAACAAACCATTTGTTAACTGATAATGTCTACCAGTGTGACTGTTACGCCGGGGGAATGTGTTACAATAGTTTGTAGTCTAGCTGTGTAAAACCTCATAGTCTTCTCACTCATCACAAGATATGATGCAAAGTTTTCAAGAATAAATTGTGTCTATTAACTTTCTAACATGCATGAGGAGTTGGTGAGTGCCTGAATTTCTGATGCCTCTAAATCCTCTATGAGGATCAAATGAGCCATAGCTGCATTATTCAATTGCACTGGACACTGAAAGTACAGAAGACTGAGCTGAAAGGGTCACCAGTTCAGTCAATAATCTTAGTTTTTTTTGCTTCTCTCTGGTTATCATGCTCTGACTTGAGAGGGGAGCTTGAGAAAGAGTGGCAGCTTGGTTCTCCCAACTATGAATTTGATTGCTACACCTCCATTCAAGTGTCTGGGTTACTAAAGCAGACGTCCTATTCAAACAGGATTTCCCACCATGCCTTTGGGCAATCTGATGTTTAGAGCATAGATATGAACCTAGTAGCCATCTGACACTGTGCTGGAATTCTTCCCTTTTAGATGCAGGTAAAGAACACTACTGAGCAAGGTAAGGCCTATGAGAACTAGTTTTGCCAACAACTTCATTCTTAAATTACCTGAAATTTGGGTTATCTGTAGGAAATGGAAATTTCTTTTCAAGACCATCAAACTTGGGTTGGGTAATCTCTCTATTGACAGCTGATTACTTTGAACCACCAGGAAAGTGTACTCATTCACTCAAATGGATACAGTATTTTATTTCTGCAATGTTCAGAGACATGATCTATAATCTATAAGTGTATTTTTATTATCTATTCCTTTTCATAAATATTGGAATCATTCAATAAATAGTTTTTGAAAGCCAACTCTATGCCAGCACTGATTGCAGGCCAAAGATTCTCAAACATTTTGGTTTCAGGATCTCCTTACACTCTTAAAAATTACTGAGGACCCCAAAGAGCTTTTGTTTATGTGGGTTATATTTATCAGTATTTACCAACTTAGAAATTTAAAAAAATATTGATCAATTGGTTTTAAGTTAACAATAATAAATCCATTACATATTAGTATGGGCAATATTTATAAACATTATAAAATAGCTTTATTTTTCAAAATGAAAAAACTAGTGAGAAAAGTGACATTGTTTTACATTTTTGCAAATTTCTTTAGTATCTGGTTTCATCTGACAGCTGGATTCTCATACTCTGCATTCAATTTGTTGTGGTATATGTTTTGGTGAAAGTATATAAAGAAAATCTGTTTCTCATATAGTTATGTAGTTGGAAAGGGGAAAGTATTTTAATAGCCTTTTTAGATCACTGTGGATAATCTTCTTTGATGCTAAAATAAAACTCAATTAGGAGTAAGTTCCTAAAAGTTAGTTGCAAAGAGGAATTGGAAACTGTATCAATTAACTCTTCACACTCTGTTACATTAGAACACTTTGCTCTATCTTGCATTGGGAATGGATCTTTTAACCATGTATAGAAATAACCATAGTTTGACTGTTGGGCATTCTTTCAACTAACAATGGTGTTTCGTGAAAAATACAGCTAGTGCAGTTCATAATCACTTGCATAAATGCTTTTCCTCAAGACAACCTTTATACTCTGTTAATGGATGCTTTCCTTTTATCATATGGAATATTAAAAAGATGTGTGCTCAGGGGCCACAATTTTAAAACAATAATTTTTATTGTTTCATCAAGGGCATTCTTTAAAAAAATTTGCTTTTTGAACAAAGCTGGAGGCATCATAATCCCTGACTTCAAAATATACTACAAAGCTATGGTAACCAAACAGCATGGTACTAGTGCAAAAACAGGCACACGGATCAACGGAACAGAATTGAAAGCCCAGAAATAAAACCACACGTCTACAGATAGCTAATCTCTGAAAAGGAGCTAAGAACATACAATGTAGAAAGGAAAGTCTCTTCGATAAATGGTGTTGGGAAAACTGAACAGCCACCTGCCAAAGAATGAAAGTAGATCATTATCTTTTACCATACACAAAAATAAACTCGAAATGGATCAAATACTTGAAAGTAAGACCTGAGACCACAAAAATTCTCGAAGAAAATATAGGCAGTACACTCTTTGACATTGGTCTTAAAAGGATCTTTTCGAGTACCATCTCTACTGAGATGAGGGAAACAAAAGAAAAAATAAACAGGTGGGACTTCATCAGACTGAAGAACTTCTACATGGCAAAGGAAACAAGGATCAAAACGAAAAGACAACCCACCAGCTGGGTGAAAATATTTGCAAATCATATATCCGACAAGGGGTTAATCTCCATAATATATAAAGAACTCACACAGCTGAACAACAAATAAAACAAACAACCCAATCAAAATATGGGCAGAGGATATGAACTGACATTTTTCCAAAGAAGACATACAGATGGTCAACTGACATATGAAAAGATGTTCAACATCACTAATCATTAGGGAAATACAAATCAAAGCTACTTAGATATCACTTCACACCCACTAGAATGGCTATAATCACCAAGACAAAAAATAACAAATGTTGGAGAGGATGTGGAGAAAAGGGAACTCTCATACACTGCTGGTAGGAATGCAAACTGGTACAGCCACTATAGAAAACAGTATGGAGATTTCTCAAAAAATTAAAATTGGAAAAACCATATGACCCAGCTATCCCGCTACTGGATATTTATCCAAATAATTTGAAATCAAGAACCCAAAGAGACTTATGCACCCCTATGTTCATTGAAGCACTATTCACAATAGCCAAGATGTGGAAACAGCCCAAATGTCCATCAACTGATGAATAGATAAAGGAGATGTGGTATATATATACAATGGAATACTACTCAGCCATAAGAATAAACAAAATCATCCCATTCGCAACAACATGGATGGACCTTGAGGGTATCATGTCAAGCAAGATAAGTCAGACAGAGAAAGACAAACACCATATGAGTTCACTCATTTGTGGAAGATAAACACACGGACAAAAAAACAGTTTAGTGGTTACCATGGGGAAGGGGGTTGGGGGGTGGACACAAGGGGTGAAGTGGCACATTTATATGGTGACTGACAAATAATAGTGTACAACTGAAATTTCACAATGTTATAAACTATTATGACCTCAATAAAAAAAATTGCCTTTTTTTCTGCAAAGACGTTATAGTGAAGAACACAATGACTATTTGCAGAGCTTGATGCCACCACTTGATTCATGCTAAGAAGCCAGCAGTTTTACCCACCATTGCTTTCACATAATCAATTGCAAAATGTCAACACAGTGAAAAATATTTAATGTCTTAGTATTATTATGAATATAGTTTGATCAGGAGTCCATGGACCACACTTTTGGAACTGCTGTTGGAAGCACTGAGAATACTCACAAAGTCCCTACTGTCGGGAGAAGACAACACACAAATAAATGAATAAGCTAATATCAGAGCAGTAAGTGCTAATCTGAAGATATAGCAGAGTGGTGTGCTAGAGAAGAAAGACTAGAACAGAGGGATGACCTTCTATTGGATGGTCAGGGAAGGCATCTTTGAGGTGATGATCCTTGAGCTGAACCCTAATTGACAAGAGTCAGTCACGTAATGATCTGGGGGAAGAAATTCCAGACAGAGAGAAGATTGTAAAATCCTGAGACGGGATTGGATTTGGCGTGTTCAAGGAAGGCAAAGGAGGCTAGTGTGACTGAAACCAGCAAATGAGGTGCCTAATGGCAGAAGATGTAGCTGTAGAGGTCACATCCATTCATAGGTCCACCTGCCAAGCGGCAAATTGGTGTGATGACAGCACGGCATTTGCATTCAAGTTCTGGTTCTGTTATTTGCTAGTAGGGTGACTTTAGTCAAGTTAATTAGAGTCATTAGGTTTTGGGTTCCCAGGAGTCAGGCTCTGAGGCAGAGATATGTGTGGAGGATGTTAACTGGGGAGGGCCTGGGGATCCACACCTAAGAGAGAATGAGGGAAGTAGGACTGGGAAGAGGCAAAAAGCAAACCGTGATGAAGTTGCTACAGGAGGTTCAGGAACTATGAATCTAGCATGGCCCTTTGGAGATGCCCTGAACTAAGGTAAAGGGTTGAAGATTTCTACACTTTAATTGACAATTCAGTAGATGTGGGCCACCCCAGGAGGGGACCTGACTTTGGGCAAGGCAATTCCCTTCAGCAGAGGGCTATTCTTGGGGAAGAACTCAGTTTGAGCCATCAGCAGCCTACAATTTCAGCTGGAGAAAGGGGAGCCTTGCTGCTGAGGGGAATCTGAGTGGCACACCACAACACCCACTACACTTAGCATCTCTGAGTGTTTTCCTTATCTATAAACTGGAGATGAAAATCAGAATAGTTGAGTGACTCAATGTGATAACATATAAGAAAGGATTTTATTGACAATATGGTTATGCAAATGGAGGTTGTTGATTTTAAGGGAATTTACATGACTTTAGTGCTTTTGTTATAAATCATTTATGACATTTGAACCTATTTGTGCAAATGTAGTAATATTTGTTTTAAATAGGAATTTATCTTCAGACTAGCTGGACTTTCTGAGATAATATTATTTTAACCAGCTAGCAGGTGAGCTGCTCTGGAATAATTTCTGAACGTCAAAACATAAATCATGTTTAGATTTTTCCACAGATTGCCCTCAATAAGGCCTTTCCTATGTGACTACAAACTATATTTATCACTTCTTGTTTTTCTCCTCTAGAGACCGCTGTCAAGAATTACTGGATCATGTTCTCATGTTAGCAGATAAAGCATTTGCCCAGTTCTCACAAGTAATTATTCTTTTGTTTTTCACCCGTTATTTTCTTACTGATAAATATAGAAAAATTAGGCTAGGAATTTCTCGGGGGAAAAAAGCATTCCACGATCAAATAAGTTTGAGCAACGGCTGTTTAAGCAAAGTTTAGTTTCTGCAGGACTTCTTGGGGCCTTTAATAATTAGCTAGTTGATTGTGATCTCTAAGTATGGGATGTAGTACGAAGTATAAAACCATGTACAATGCAAGAATGCATAGACTTTTTTCTCCTAATAACCAGAACTCTCCAAAGCTGACTCTGAGACATTTTGGTTAAAATTGAATAAAGTGACTATAGGGCTTCAAAGTATCTCAAAGGGCATCCTATCTTCCAGTTCACCCACGTACCTACCCTCCCTTATGTTATAGATGTATAAACAAAGGCACATCCAAGAGTTTAGTACAGTGAGGTAATTCTGTTTCCAGGAAATAATTTCTAGAGAAACATATCTTGTGTCCTAGACTGAACACCATCCAGCATTCAGCCCATCCCACCGTCAGTCCCATCATCACCTCTTGGTCCAGAAAATCACACTCCCATGTGGTTCCTGGGCCGTGTGAAGGGACAACATTTTCACTATCAATTTATATTTGGCTCCTCTCAGTACACCAGGCAAAAGTTTAAATTTTATTTCAAGATGTGAACTGTAAAAACAAATTTTATTCCAATCAGGGCCTAATCTATTCTAGTTTCTTTAGAAAATGCTTGGCTGTTGGCAAGCCACGACCTAGTCTCAAGGCTCAGACATGGTGCAGACAGGGCCTGGGATTAAGACCTACTGAATGAAGAATGAGTGAGGAGAAGAAGTGGAATTTGAAGGGAAAGTGCAGCAAATGTGAAAGAAAAGCAGGTATCATGTAATTTCAGGCTATCAGAAAAGCAAGCATGGATGCTTCTGTTTCGCTCACTAGATTACTGGACTAAATTCTGTTAGGTCGTCTAATGCTGATATTAAAATGTAGCAGCAGTAAGCGTGCATTGCCCATTCATGGTTGGTTTACATGTAAGGAGATAGGATAAGGGATATATGTTTTATGTCTCATAAAATTAGTCATGGATGTGCTGCCCTAGTATGAAGATGACACGATGGAGAGAATACCAGACTAGGAGTCAGAGTTGAAGTCATAGTTTTATCATGGATTGACTGGTCTCTTGGGCAGGTCGCTTCATCTCTCTGGACCTCAGTTTCTTCCTCAGTCCCAACTGGAGGCTGAACTGGATGAGGTAACTTCCAGCTCCTATGATCCAGTTTTCTTTGACTCCATGTCATTTTTATGTTCTTAAACATTGACCCATTCCCCTGTTTCTTGTAAGATCAAGGCCAACATTCTTTCAACTGTTCAAGGCTCTCTAGCTTCTGACTCCATCCTTCCTTTTCAGCCCCATCTTTCAAGCTAACGTATTCCTCTAATGACCTGTCTGCTTTCCTGCCACCTATTCAAATCCAGTTTATGTGTAAGGCCAGCCCAAGGTATTACCTCCTTTCTGAGTCCTTCCTGACTGACTGCCTCTTCTGGGAAAGCTCTCTACCCGCTCCAGTGCTGGTGGCCTTTGCTGTGTATTTGCCTCTCCCCACTTACAATAGAGTGCTCTTAGTATTTTTTTCCCATATAAATCTTTATCCCCACAAATATACTAATATACTGATAAGATCCAAGAGTACTTTTTAATTTTATGTTAAATATTAGGACCTGGTAATGAAGAAAACATAGTGGAAGTTTGTTAGCTGATGTTTTTGATTAATGGATGATTTGATGGTTTCCTGTTATTTTTAGCCGTGGTGATGAATTCATTCACACATTCTAACCTGGGCCAATGTGTCAATAGCGGATTCTTTTATTAGTTAGGTTTTCTGGAATCAAGAGTGTGATTTTGGCTATGGAATGGTGATAAACTGCTCAGTTCGCGTGAGCCTCTTTAGATCCCTACTCTTGACAGTGAGGCCACCATCTCTCATTGTGCCTAAACGTTCTGTGCATTCTCCTCATATTCACCAATGCTTCATGAACATAATCTCATTCATTCACTATAATCACTCTCTGTGGTAAGAACTACTTTATAGATTAGGAAATATTGCCAAAGAGGTATTTCAGCAGCTTGCCCTTGGTCACACAGAGAGCATACAGGAGAGTTGATATTTGAGCCAGAACTTTCTGAGTCCACGGTCAAAATTCTTACTTGGAGTGGTCAGGAAAAACATGTAATAAGAAAACTTTATAAAGTACATTTCATATCCAATATGCTATAGGAAGTCTACTTAGAATGCTCTCATTTGTAGGATTTCTTTTCAGTATCTAACTGGGCTGGTTACAGGAAACCTCCTTATATCATTGGCCCACTCTGGGCAGAGAGTGAGCTAGAGCATAGAAAAGTATGGCTCTCCACTTTGGAAGGCCTAAGAGAAATTATGGTGGAATTCTGATAACTTCAGTTTGTAGGAACTGGTGTGGAAGGGACTACGGATTATGAGAGGTGGGAGGACTAGACCTGAAAGCTACTGATTTTAGGAGACGCAGTATTATGGCAGGAGAAGCAGTATAAGGGTGCCCTGCAGTAACTGGTCAAGTCAGAAAGAGCAATGACTGTCAATGTGGCCTTGAGCAAGTTAATCAACCTCTCTAAGCCTTATTTTCCTCGTCTGCTTCACAAGTTTGCTGAGAAAATTAAATGATATAACATCTACTGAACACGTATTGATGCGTGCTTATTATACATCAGACACACTTTAGATCTTGGGGATTCAGCAAGGAACAAATTAGGCAAAATTCCTTGCTCCCAGAGATTGTTGATCCAATAAATGAAATAAATAAGCGTATATAGTATGTTAGAGATTGATAAATGCTAGGGAGAAAAATTAGGCAAGGAAGGGAGGAGGTAATGCTAGTATATTAGGAAGGGTCACAGAAGGTCTTACTGAGAAGATCACATTGGAGCAAATCTGGAGGATATGAGGGAGCAAACCATGTAGTTAGGCAAAGAAAAAGTAAGAGTGAGGGCCCTCAGGCAGGAATGTCCCCAAGAAACAGCAAGGAGGCCAGTGTGACTGAACAGAATGGGTAAAAGGGAAGAGTAGTAGGAGATCAGGTTGGAATCAGTAGGGTCTTGCAGGTTACTGTGAAGACTTTGGCTTTTAACTCACTCTGAGCAAGATGTGAAGCCTTTGGAAGGTTCTGGGCAGAGCAGTGACATGATCTGACTTAGGTCTGAACAGCATGACTTTGGCTGCTGTGTGGAGACGAGACTGAGGGGACAAGGTGGGGAAGTAAGGAGACCATTAGAAGATTGAGACAATAATACCAGCCAGATACAGGAAAGAGTATCATAGCAGCTGCTCTGTAAAACAACATAATTTCCCCCACTGTATTGCATGGACAGCTTCTAGGTACATGCCAATTTCCACATGCATCAGAGCACACTACACAGCTGTGGAGACAGACTTCCCTTCCTATTTTGTTGGGGCCAGATACAGGACCCCAAATGCCAACCCCAAATAAAGAAAGTTCTCTGAGTCAGCTAACCACTGTCAAGGCGTGTTGGTGGCTTCAGAGACATTCATTCAAAGCAGGGAAGTTTCACTTCACGTGTAGAGGGGCCACACTCAGAGGGCTGTCTACTCAAGCCTTTCTCTCCCTGGGGCTACATGAGGGCCTTACGTTTGCTCTAGCAATCAAGCAGATCACCTTATAGATCAAATCAGATTTCCGGTTCACTCTGGGTCTAGGTTGGCACCAGCATCTTTGATGTAGTGCATCCTGGGAAGTCCCAGCCTGATCTCTCTTGGGAGCATAGTCACTGGACCACGGAAGGAAACAATGTGTGCAAGACAGTTTCCACTGGAGTGAAATTCTCCCTAGTTACATAGACTTGGCTCTTCTGCTACTGAGAAGCAGGTGGAAAGTTCTTTTATAAATGAAATTTTTATTATTAAAAAATATTTCAGATTACCTTAAACATAACTAGCTTCCTCCCACACTGACCAGCCATCTGGTCTGACCAAGTCGTTCCATGCTTTCAGCTGGACATACCTTGCATGAGGTCTTCGACATGGCAGCTATGTAGTTGGCTTTGCCAACCCTGACCGAAAAGCCAGGCACACTTACCCCGTGTTCCCTTGTTAAAGCACTTCATTTAAGGATTTGGTGAGCAATGCAGTGTGCCCCAGGTTATCCCAGACCTAGCAACCCACAACCATGCAAAAACACAGAGGCTCCCCCAGAGGCCTTCTGTAACAGTTCCATGGCCAAGTGCATTTTTGGCACCTGGAAACACAGCCTTCTACTGGAAAAATTTGCTTCCACCCACCCTTTAAGAGCTGGAAAATAAGGTCAAGGTTGCAGAGAGGCTGTACCCATTGAAAAGCAGCCATCTCAACTATCTCCCAAAGGGATGAATGTCCAGTAACTAAAGTCCACATGGCACAGTCACTAGTCTATCTTTCCTTTGGGAGCCATCAGTCTCCTACATTGTTTTGAAATGGCTCCCATGTTGATTGGCCCTCTGTAGCCTCTGCAGGGTGGAGTGAAGAATGCAGCCCCATTTTTAGGACAGCAATTCTTAAGAGAAAGGATCTAGATTGCTTTTGTGTCCAAGACTGTAGCTGGAGAAGGCCAGTGGTTAGCGAGATGGCATCACTGTATTTCTTATCCAGTAGAAGCAAGATAGAGATAGCTACAGTGGCAGCAGCAGCAGGATTGGAGGATCAACGTAGACAACATTTATTTCTTCTTCCTATGGAAGTGTGCCGTAATTAAAGACCACAGATAAGCTCATTTTAAATTCTGCTTTCTGGCTTAGCACACTAGCCTTTAAAATGATCGCTCTAACGTGCAAAAGTAAAGCGTGATGCTGCTGTCCACTCTTAGCTTCCACACTGAGACTCCTCACAAGATCAGAGTATGCCTCATCTTCACTTCTACATGAGTCTCTCTTCTGTGGAGATTATGTGACTAAGGTTTTCAACATTTCCAAATCGAAGCCCTCAGCAGAGGATTTGATATTTTTCTAAGACAACTGTTACTTATCAGCTTTGCAAATGCAGGCACTCTACCTAGCAAACTCCGAAGCAGACATGTCCATCTGTCCAAATCCATTTTTCACTCTGAGCCTACTACCTTCGAATGGAAATGGATTGTGCTTTGATATCAGACAGACGTGAGTTTGAATCTTAGCCCCTCCACCTACTAGCTGGCTTACATTGACGGTTTTATTACCTTTCAGGAGCTCCTCACCTGTGTCTTAAGGACAGTAATACCTACCATTATGAGTTGATTATATTAAAAGTACTCAGTATATGTCAAGTGTTTGCTACAATGAGTGGACAACTAAGTACTCAATAAACCTCATTATAACTTTCAGAGGTGAGTTATCTTTAAAGCAATCTTTAATAATCATAAAACTCAAATATGTCCATACAGAGAAGTATTTAAGTATGTCAGAAATAATTACCAGAGTGTTACTTAGGCCATGTTCAATGATAAAACTCATTTGAGTCTTAATAATGAAGAAACATTCATAAGATTATACAAACTAGTTCCCAAAGCAAGATGATTGAAGGATTAATACCAACCTGGAAGCAAGTTTCTAGAACCACTTGCCTGTCAATGATTTGGATGAAGATACAGAATGCATGTTTGTCAAATCTATAGATAGCTAGAGGCTCGGAGAGAGAATGAATATTTTAGGTAACAAAATAGAATCAACAAGCACCTTTGCAGGTTAAATTGATAGGCCAAGATGAAATATAGTAAGGATCACTGCAAGCTCTTCTACTTGGTTACAACAGAATGAAAAATGTCCATCCATGTTGCTGCAAATGGCAGGATTTTCTCATGGCTGAATCATATTCCGCTGCATATATATATACTGCATCTCCTTTATCCATTCATCCTTTGGTGTACACTTACGTTGTTTCCATATCTTGGCTACTGGGAATAATGCTGCAATGAATATGGTTGTATAGATACCTCTTCAAGATCCTAATTTCATTTCCTTTGGATATACACCAAGAAATGGTATTGCTGGATCAAATAGTAGTTCTATTTTTAATTTTGGGGAGAACTTCCATACTGTTTTCCAAAGTGGCTGTACCAGTTTACATTCCCACAAACATTGAACATGGGTTCCCATTTCCTCACACCCTTGCCAGTATTTGTTATCTCTTGTCTTTTTGCTGATGGCCATTCTAATAGGTGTGAGATAATATCTCATTATGATTTTGAATCTCATATCCTTGATGATTAGTGATGTTAAGCACCTTTTCATGGTTTTATTGACCACTTATATGTCTTCTTTGGAAAAATGTCTATTCAGGCCCCTCATCCATTTTTTAATAGGATTATTTGGTTTTATTTGCTATTGAGTTACATGAGCTCCTTACATATATTTCGGGTGTTAACTCCTTATCAGATATATGATTTGCAAATATTTTCTTCTATTCCATATGTTGCCTTTCATTTTGTTGATTGCTTCTTTTCCTGTGCAGAGCTTTTTATTTTGATGCTGTCCCACTTGTTTATTTTTGCTTTTGTTGCTTGGGGTTTTGGTGTCATATCAAGGAGATGTTTCCCTATGTTTTCTTCTTGAGGTTTACAATTTCAGGTCTTATATTTAAGTCTTTCACCCATTTTGAGTTAATTTTTGTGAGTGGTGTAAGACAAGGGTCTAGTTTTATTCTTCTGCATGTGATTATCCTATTTTCCCAGCACCATTTATTGAAGAAACTCTCCTTTCCCCACTGAGTATTCTTGGTTCCCTTGTCAAGTATTGGTTGACTGTATATGGGAAAGTTTTACTTCTGGGCTCTCAATTCTGTTCCATTGGTCTATGTGTCTATTTTTGTTCCTCCATACTGTTTTGATTACTATAGCTCTGTAGTATAATTTGACATCAGGAAGTGTGATGCCTCCAGCTTTGTTCTTCTTTCTCATGATTGCTTTGTCTGTTCAAGGTCTTTTGTGGTTTCATACAAACTTAAGAATTCTTTTTCTTATTTCTGAGAAAAATGCCATTGGGATTTTGATAGGAATTGCATTGAACCTATGTATGGTTTTGGGTAGTGTGGACATTTTAACAATATTAATTCTTCTGATCCATGAACATGGGATACTTTCCACTTATTTGAGTCTCTTTGAATTTGGAATTATACCAAGTGAAATAAGTCAGACAGAGAAAGACAAATACTATATGATCTCACTTATATGTAGAATTTTAAAAAGCCAAACTAATAGAAACAGAGTGTAGAATGGTGGTTGCCAGGGGCTGGGGGGTGGGGGAAATGGAGAGATGTTGGTCAAAGGGTACAAATTTCCAATTATAAGATGAATAAGATCTGGGGGTCTAATGTACAGCATGATGATTATAGTTAATAATAGTGTATCACATACTTGAAAGTTGCTGAGAGAGTGGATCTTAGATGTTATCACCACAAAAAAGGAATCATAATTATGTGAAGTGATGGAGGTATTATTTAACACTACTGAGGCAATCATTTTGCAACATCTGAGTATATCAAATCAACACATTGTATACCTTAAACTTACACAATGTTATATGTCAATTATATCTCAATAAAGTGTAAAAAAAGGAACATTATCTACCAGAGGAAAAAGCTCAAAAGAATGAATAAGATGATAAATGATGATATAACACTGGTACAGATGAAAAAAGCCTTAAGAATGTTAAAACCGAGTGAATTCTTTAGAAATACACACAGCAGTTTGACTGCCAAGAAAGCAAATGAAAACACAGATTGTACTCATAAAGTCAGGGCATATATAATTAGAGAGTTGTATTTGAGACTGGCCCCCCAAACCTAAATGGGCACGCAGATAAATTGGAGGCAAATAACCAGAGTAGAAAATTAATTTTGCATAATGATATACAATTGAAAGGACTGGGGATGTTTGTTCTAATGAAGGCTGTGATTGTTATTTTCATATACTGTATATAGAGAAAGAACATGTATGGTATTTCCCCAAATGGGGTGGCTATACCACCATTGATACATGGATAATAATGTTAATTAATAATCCATTAATATAAATAATACACATAATTAATGGTACATTGCTAATGTAATTAGAAAAAATATAAAACTAACACATCAAACCTTTGATTTCACAGATATTATTTCTCAGTTTTGAGATTAAAATAGGTGTTTAAGTTACAATGAGTTGAAAGAAAAAACATCAAGTGTATGATAGTCTAAGTGTGTGGTATGACATCAGAGCATAAGAGCAATATGGAAACTCTAATTATGGGGATAGCTGATCAGATTTCTGTGTGACCTCAAGGGAGAAAATGAAAACCAATGAGCAGAAGACACCTGAAGCAAGTTTCAACTCAAAATATAGTATATTTTCCAATCAGCTCATTCCAGACAAATTGGATGACCCCAAGCATGAGTGAGTTCTCCAACCCCAGGGACATGAAAGCACAGGCTAGAAGGCCTTTGGTGGGGACAGAGCAGAGGAGATTCATGCATCAAGTAAACAGTTGGACCAGGTGAATTTCAGGCCCCCCTGGCCCTCTTATTGTGTGACTGAGTTCTACATCAATTCTCACTCAGCACAGACACTGGCTTTTCGGTGTTAAGGAAATCTGTTGTTTGTTTCACTTTATTTGGAAGATGGTGGGAGGGAATCAAGACTGCATTATCAGAAATGCCCAGGGTTCCTATTAGGCTGGGACTGGTAATGATTGCCCTCAGGGCACTAATTTCAGCTAATAGCCATGGTACCCACCTCCAGCTGCGACACATTAGGTAGAACTCATCACCTCATCCATTCTCACTTAGTTTAGTCTGGAAAAGAAGACTGTGTTCCCCAATAATAAAAATGGGGTCTGGGGAAAGAATGAGACTTCTCCTTAAAAGAGAAGGAAAATGGGGTGTATTCTCAGGCCACTGGTTCCTTTACTATCTGTGCTTATAGTTTTGAAGCCTTGGGCAAGTTACTTAATAGCCTTGAACTTCACTTTTTTTCTCATCTCTAAAATGAGAATATGATACCAAATGCCATGGTCACTAGGAAGACAGCAATTATATTTATCACATAACAGGAGCTTATTAATTCGTACATGTTCTTATTGATCCCCTTCTTTTCATCATGATTTTTACTTATGTAGCAAATGAAATTTCAGTAACAATACGTCTAATTAACTCCTCCACTCATTAATTCATTCAGCAGACATTTCTGAAAGTACCAGTGAATCCAGGTGCAGGGCTTAGTAAGCCCAATGATATTCTCCATTCCAGAGACTGGAGGCCAAGCTTGGCAGCAGTACTGTTGATGAGTTGTTAAAGTATAATGGTAATGTACATTTACCCAGCCCTATGTGTCACAAAATACATTCGCGTAACATAATTTTACTTAAATCTTCTTCCAAATCTGGAACATAGCAAGCTCCAGGAGGGCAGAGACCATACCTGTCCTGTTTATTACTATATTCCCCATTCCTAGCATAGAATCTGGCACATAATGGGAACTCCACAAGTATTGGTTGAATGAATGAAGGGAGGAATTGATGAACCAATAAAATAAACCAAAAAGAGAGATATTGGTAGCATTGTTTCACAGGTAGAGAAATAAAGTGTTGCTGGCTTTGGTATTTACCAGTCACTGAGTAAAAGGTAATTTCATCAACTAAACCACTTTTGGGTGAGATGGCATCTTACCCTTCTATTTTCTTGGACAGCAAAATGAGAATAAAGTAATGCAAAATAAATATAATATATAATAGCAGTAGTAGTAATAACAACCACAATAAAAGCTAATATCTACACAGTTCTTACCACGAGCCAGGCTTTGTTCTAGGAACTCCATGTGATCTTGGTGAGAACCCTGTTGGATGTGTTCCACAAGACAATGTATTTGCAACTCAGTGTATCTTCATCTGCTGAGGTCTTCCTGAGAACAAAGCGTGTGTCGTCCCCTCTTCACGTCTTCCTCCACTGGTAGAAATTGCAAACTCCTTGAGTGCACTCTCTGTCTTTTTCAGATCTGTATTCCCAGCATCCTGTTGTGCGTATAGCAGGTGTTCAATATGCTTCTGAGGACTAAGTGAAAGGATGATCTAATTGAAGGTCAGAAGAGGAAGTGCTCGATGAGGCCTAGAGTCGTGAGAAAATTTGAAGAAGGGCATACTTGAACTATGCTCAGCCTCAGTTGAACTTTGACAGACAGAGTGAGTATGACGCATTGGGAGAACCGTAAGAAGGTTACACATCCTGCCTAAAGACTGGGACGGAGTGTGGGACGGGGTGAAGCTGGATGACCTCTCAGCCTCTTGTGGGATCTTCCAGTCCTTGGCACCATTGACTAGATATTTGGTTTCAGTCATCACCCTGTTCTTTTGCCCTTTTGTACCTTGGTCAGCTCTATTGATTTACTATTGCGTTCAATCTTTGCAAGTAAAGTGGAGCCATCAAAGCCTATGGGACAGCCCTTCTTTCATCATATGTGGAGCTTAAGGTAGGAACTTTGTGTTTTTTCCACTAGCATTGTCCAAAGTCTGCTGCACAAGCAGTTGTCCCAGGGGATGACATGGATTTATGAGAAAAGAAAACAGAAAAAGGTTCAGTGGTCAAATATGTGTGGGAAATGGAATTTCATCACTGCATAACTTCCCAGAGCCTTTACTAAATACTCTGATTCTGTAACAGGGAGCACGATGTGCAGAGGACTCCTAGCTTATTTAACCAAGGACCCTTGAAGGGGGTGTGTGAATGCAATACCACATGGCACTGGTGATTCGCAGATTATATTCTATGGGAAGCACTGTCTTGGACCTCTTTATTGGGGAAGCATTTGCATATTTCTTAGAGCACTTGCATATTTATTAATCCATGGACCTTCTGCAGATACAAGAATACCTTCCCCAGTCTTCTTCCAGCTGAGTTTGTTGTGAACACTCTCTGATCCCCACATCTGCCCATTTTGTACACTAGAGGGTAGTGTTGAGCCTGTTTAGAATTCCCCACACTTGGGACTGAGAAAAAGTATGATGAAATTGTCCTTCCTTTTCACATAAATCAGGGGAACTAAGTACCCAGCAGTTGTTGCTCTTACTGTAAAAACCATTGTGATGGGCAGGATTTTGTTCAAAATCCCTAAATTCAGAAGTTCTCAAAAACCACAGGCCAATTCTCCTCAGAAATTTCTGTCTGTACTTCTGTGCCTGAGAAGACAAAGTCGTCATCCGGGTTCTCTAGGGGCTTGTGAGTGGGTGCAAAAAAATGACAGAGTATATACAAAACTGAAAAAAGAGAGAAAAAGGGATTTTCTTGTTTTGTCCTGTCTGGGGTATTGGTAAAGGTTGGAATGGAATTGAAACATCCAAGAGTTCAGCCCCTGAACTACTTCTTAGTCTTTCTGTAGCTGCTGTATAAGCTCTTTTTCTTTAGCTGTCCTCAATTCTAGCCTTCTCATCTCCTACTCAATCTTCAAGACTCAGTTCAAACCCTACTCCCTCTTAAAAATTTAAAACCTGAGGGAGTCACCATCTCTGAACTCTTATGCTCAGCCCTGGATTCTTAGTCTTAGTATGATCTTTTAAGAGTTCTCATTGATGTTCCTTTTTATATCAACTATATTGTGAGGGCTTCAAGAATATGGGCCACATATTAATTACACTTGTCCATATTCCCTAGTAGGGATTTAGAAGCTTCACTGAAAGAAACAGACATCCATGGAGTTGCTACCATGTCGCAGGCAGTGAACTAGGTTCTTGCATGCTTTAGCTCAATTAAGATGGAATTTGGCTGCAAAATTTTTGCCCTTTTCACAAAATTGTGGACCACTCAAAGAGTACATCTGAAAGGACAGAATACACAGGGCGACCTTATGTCCCAATTTACATTTGTTGTCCAGGCATAATTGTTAATAGTGTCTTCTTTCACTCTTAGAAGAGCCCCAGCTTGGTCCATAAATACTATGATAAACAGGCTCTGGGGTCAGATCTTCTAGCTTTGGATTCTGGCTCTGTCACCCACTAACTGTGTAACTTTGGGCAAATTACTTAACTTCTCTGGGCTTCAGTTCCCTCATGTAGAAATTGGGGGTGATAATGCCTTCCTAATAGGGTTATGTTAAAGGTTAAAGTTAATACAGTATGGTGCTTAGATGAATGGCTGTCACATAGTAAACACTCAAAAACGACAGTTATGATTGTCAAAGTGGACTTGATGATGGGAGCAAGCCCACAGTGACTGCCGTATGAAGTGACTCAGGGATGAGAGAGAAGCTAAGGACTGAGTGCTGATCTAAGGAGAAAGACAACGTTATGGGTGGTGAGTAGTGCTTTACAGCAGTGCCTCTCAAAGTGCCAAGCTTGGACCAGCAGCATCAGCAACATCTGGGATCTTGTTAAAAATGCAAATTCTTGGGCCCCACCTCAGATCTTCTGACTCAGAAACTTTGAGAATGGAGCCTGGCAATCTGTGTTCTAACATACCCTCCAGTTGATTCTGATGTGTGCTGAAGTTTGAGAACCACTCGTCTGGCACCTGCAATCAGGTCATCCTTTATTGGGGCTGAGGGGTAGTCAGAAACTTTGGTTTTCCTGGAAAGGAGATGGAACAGCAGAGAAGCTCCAACTAGTTACAGAACAACTTATTAAGCCAGAGAGGTTCAGGGTCAACATATCCCAGACCCCTGATGCTGAAGGCTACCCTAGGGAACTCTCAACCAGAGATTCTAAACGTGGACTCAGCCTGAATGTACTCCACATGTATTTTGTTCAGCCTGTTAAAAAAATCAGCCAGAAGTTAAAAATTGGAAAAATTTACACAAAAATCCAAATTTCTGGAATCCCTTAAAAATTCAGAAGACTTGGCCTCTCTGGGTGGCATTGCCACCCAGCTACAGTTGACTGCCATGGAGGAGCAGCTGCTGCCTTAATGAGAGTATGCAGCCTCCAGCTTCTACTAATGCTCATCAGGCCAGCTGCACTCCTGTATATATGTTACCTGTCCTGTCCCTGTTTCCATTCATGACTTAGATGCCACATCCTGCTTTTAGATGAGAAAGGGTAGGACTGGAGAATGTAAGTGATTTGTGTAAGGTGCGTGGCTCAGGCCCTGGACATGACACTGTGTGTCAGGGGAGAGGAGGTCTCTGATCTTTTGAGCAGGGTCTTGAAGGAGGAAGAATTTGGTAAGCCTGAAGGGCTGGTCTTGCTGAGGTTCTCAAACTGTCCTGTGTATCAGAATCGTCTGGGTCGAGGATTAAAAATACACCTTTCAAAAGTCGCCTCCGCCTGAATCTGGTTCAACAGGGTTGGGGGGACTGGGACCAGGTATCTGCATGTAGAAAAAATCTCTCTTCCTTCTCCTCTCTCTTCACCCCAGAGATTCTGAAGCAGATGGTCCAGGGAACACACTTTGGGAAACACTGAGCTATTTGTAACATGCCGGACGGGAGCTATACCTTGGCTAGGTAGGGAGGTGTGGGAAGTGCAGGATGAGATCTCATCACAGGCTGCGTGTGCAGAAGAGAGCTGAAGGCATGAGCGGAAGCTGGGTAGAGAGATTTAAGTGTGGTAGGGACAGAAATAGTTGGGTTCTAGTAGCCTGAGAAAGTTGTAACCCATAAAATGTAAATGCCCCTGAGCCAGATAGGCTAGCCTTTGAGAGAAAGTAAAAGAGTGATAGTAGCAGAAAAAAACACAAAGGTGAGATTTCATGGTGAGAGATGACAATGAGTTATTAGAGCTGAAAGATGACACCAAAAACGTTAGTTGTTGAAGGGCTTAAGAGGAATATTATGCAAGTACTCTTGTAGGGTACTTTGATCATCCTTAACTATAAAGAATCAAAAAGAAGAGGGAGCCCTGGCCTGGGGTCTTCCCACCCTCCATCCTTGTCTTACGCCCCATTTCCTTTCCCTGCTGTTCTCTACTCTTTCCCATCTCCTTAAAATTGTGTTTCTTCTTCTTCTTCCTCCCCTTTTCTATCTCTTTGTCTCTCTGGGTCTCTCTCTGTCTCTTTCTGTTTCTTTCTCTCTCTCTCTCTGTTCCTTTCTTTCTCTGGATCTCTCTCCCAATATGTAACTTACAAACCACACAAATAGTCATAGCATCAAAAAATACTCAGGGAAAAAACCATCCATCACCATGGAAGGAGAATCCAGGGGAAGAAACCAAACCCCTGAAAAAAGTTTCTAAAGTAATAAGTCGTTGTCAGATTCCAACCAGCCTGGGCCTCCACATGGAGAGGCAGAGGTATTTTTCTCTTGTTCCAAAGCCATGAGCAGAGTCCCATAGAGCTCTTCCGCTCCCACTGTGCTTTTTCCTCTGACCATTGCTGTCAAATGTGCTTTGTCATGTCATTTTCACGCCAGGCCTGGCGCATTTCTCTATATAGTAAAAGCTAATGAACCGTACGGCTTTTGGCAACGTTGGGCAATATACATGCTCCATTTGGAGCAGAGCAAGTCCTTGGAGTCTATAGCTGTGTGCACAACCTCAGGCTGTCCCTTGTGCTTCACGGATCTGTAAATATCATAGCTGTGATCACTGCTCAGAATTATTAATATTCCAGAGGCCTGCTTTGACCCTACCCCCTACAGAGGCGGCTTTGGTCACACATAGCTTCGCATTGGACCCCATCCAATTGGAATTTATGACTGGAAGTGGCAGAAGGCCCACATCATAGCAATGTCTCACCTTCAACTGGCTCCACAGCTTGGACCCTAAGGACACCATGGTATTTAATATTCAATTCAAAATCCATTTATTGTGTTAACGTGCTGAGCACTGAGTTTAGATGTTACAGATGACAAAGATCTAAACCCTGCCCTGAAGAAAAGGATCTGGTAAGGGGAGAGGGACACGTAAATAAGATCCTTGTATGCTAACAGATTTCAGGTACAGTCCCTGGCAGTTTTGAGAGAAAGGCCACCCTTTCTTTCATCGGCAGTCCCTGAATCTTTACTACTCAAAATGTGGTCCTCAGACAGCGACAGTCCTTGAAGCTTGCTGGAAATGGAGAAGCTCAGGCCTCACCCCAGACTGAATGAGATTAAAGTTTGAGATGCCCTGATCTAAATCAGGGCTGCTCAAACCTGGTTCAAAAATCACCTGCTCCTTCCATTTTTTTGTTTGTAAATGCCAGGAGAATTTTTTTCCAGTACCTATTCTTGTATCTAACTCTTAGAAATTCTGATGCACTAAGTCTGATGTTGGGCTGAATTTCCTTTATAAGCCTGCCAGGTACTTCTGATACAGCTGATCTGTGGACTGCCACGTGGGAAGTAGCCTCTAAACCTGTGGTCCTCAAACTTGTTTGCACATTAGAAGGAGGAGCTTTTAAAATTCTTGCTGCCCAGCCTATACTCTGAGCAATTAAATCAGAAACCGTGGGTGTGGGGCTGAGGAAGCAGTAATGTTAAAGCTCCTCCAGGTGACTCTAATGTACAGCCAAGGTTGACGACCATTGCTCTGAACCAGTGCTGCAATAAATTTTAAACTGCCTAAGAGCCACCTGGATGCAATCCCATAGGGTCGGCAGAGTCCCAGGAGTTCCTAACTGAAAAGGAGGTAGAACTATGGCTAAAATTCGACTTTCTCAGCTCCTAACCAGGGTACTTGTCACCTGCAAAACTGCCAGGAAGTATAGTGAAGGGCTATGTTGGGACTATCTCTATCCCTAGTGTGGGACAAGTTAAGAAAACTCAGACCCCATAGTTCAAAAGCCTTAGTCCTTCTGGTCTTAGCTTGGACACAAGTTGCAATGGCTTGATCCCTGTCTTGTCTTCAGGGTAGAAGCCACTATCCATAATCCTGCCCAGAGTCCAAGCTCCCTCAAAACAGTAGAATTTTTCTCAGCACACTGGGCTCTAGACATGTTGGCTTTCTTTCATTTTCTCAAATGTATCCTTTTCCTTCCACCTCAGGACATTTGCACAAGCTGTTCCCTCTTCCAGAAATGTTCACTCTCCTTTCCTCTCTTCAGGTACTCCTTTAGGAAAGTCCTTCCTGACTCCCTAAATGAGACCAGATTCCCCAGTGACACATGTACAGCACCTCGTACCTTTCCTTGGTCATACTTTTCACAGTTTTAAATTATGGATTATGTTAATATTTGAATAGCTTCTCTAAACAATTCCAATTAAGACAGAAGCTAAGTCTCTTTTGCTCAGAACTTGCATCGTGCCTGGAATACAGCAGGGACTCAATGAATGCTTGAGTAAACACACACCACTCTCCCCAGGCATTGGAGGTCCCAGTCCCTTACATATTCCCCCACCCTACCTAAAATGATCAACATTTGCCTCAAACAGACAGGCCCCATTCTCATTCCGTTTGTCAAGATGAACACTTCAGCCCCTAACAATCTTGGGGGCATATACCACCTCCTTCTTGGATCACCACCTGTTCCCAAATTCTAGACACTGTCAGCCTATCTGAGGCCCCTCCTCCACGTGTAGATGTGGGTACTAGCATCCCCACCCCCATCTCCGCAAGCATTCTGAGCCTCTAGTGGACCCTTCTTCTTGATGCCACTCTGGCACTGGCCTGGCAGAGACCCCCAAGTCTTCAGTCTTCATAAGCATTAAGCAGGAAATATTATTATCAATGTTAAGTGTCCAACATACCTTATGCCCCTCATGTATAAAATGAGAATAATAGTACCCACCTCAAAGGTTGATGGACAATTAAATGAGATCATCTGCCTCACTGCCCAGTCAACAATATTTCGAATTTTTATTACTACTAACAACTTCAAAAATCCCACTGGACCCCACGAAATGTATCAGTGCCGCTGTTTGTACTTATCGAGTAAGATGATGGGAAGCTAGTATGGATTCAATAACAATTTTAAATGAGCTCACATTTTAGTGGTTATGACAGCACTGCAATCCAATAGTACATCTAGGAGTGGAGAATAATGCTTATTTCCATTTTCAGAAAATATGTGACATGTCTAAGGATTTAAGGGTCTGTGACAAGTCCATGCCCACCTCCTCCCCATGGGTCCTGGCTTTCAGGTGGAGAAACAGCTTGAGACTGTAAGCTGAGAGTACACACTTTAGGAAATGTCACACATACATCCTCTCCTCTCTTATTTTATTTTTCTTTAAGTACACTCCGTCAAACCAGAAAACAAGCTCTTTGATGCAGAAGTTACTGCTGTTGAGCCCTGTGAAGATCAGGACTTTCAGCCCATCCATTTTGTGGCAGGGAACAGGGAAGAGGTCAAGGCTGAGTTCTAGTAAGTATGAGGTGGGGGCGGGGAGGAGAGGAAGGGAATCTTGGTGTGGCTTCAATTCCACCAGAGAGGGTGTGGGCAGACTGGAGAGGAAAGTAACTCACCCATTTATTTTTCACTCAATGAATCTTTACGAAACAAGACTTCCTAGTTGTATGACCTGAGGCAAGTTAATTATTTTTCTCATCCTCAGATTGTCACCTGTGAAATGGAGATAATAACAGGGTTATAATAAGTATTAGCTGAGATAATATGCACAAGAACTGGCATGAGGTCAGTGTGCGATGAGTGTTAATTGCTGCTGCCGCCGTTCATGTTGAACAAGGTGAATACAGTGTTGCCATCATGATATTTTGAACCAAATGGGACCCAGAGAAAAGTACACTGGAAATTACAATAGCGATTGATGGGAGGAGTAGAGGGGGTGCTCTGAGCACGTAGGAAGGGCACCTAATTCAGACATCCTGGAGGAAATTTCAGGTTTAAACTGAGACATTAAGGGTAAGTAGCAGTGTTAAAAAAAATTGTTCTGGCGCTTAGTAAAGACAGCAAGGAAAACTTTATTCAAGAAGTACTACTGCAATGAGGGTTTGCAGGAGGAGAGAGACATCAGGCCCAACTCCGAATACCCAAGGGAGGGAGGATTTATAGCCAAGAAGCAAGTGGTGGGGTTGGTGGATAAAAAATTTCTAAGGCAGTAGGATAATTCTTGCTAAACTAGCCAAACAGGATTCTTGCTGAAGGCACACCTAGGCGATCAGGTATCACCTGGGTGTGGTGGGGTGAGGAGGGTGATCAGATATTGAAGGTGACCAAATATTGAGGGGGACGGATTCTGGCTAAATTGACTTGCCAGGATTCTGGCTAAAAGTGAACTCTACAAGGATAGAGAGGGAAGCCCCAGTCAGGCCTAGACGAGCAGAGGGCTCAGAGGGGCCTGACTAACGTTTGGCCAAAGAGAGAATATTTGGCAATAGTTACCCAAGTGAAGACGGTCTAAGTAGAAAGACTATCTCATGGGAAAGGCTCAAGGCGAATAGAAGCACATCCTTTCCTCTCCCACAGTGAACAGCCCATTTCCAAGGAAGAGATTAACCTTCACTGCACATTGGAGTCACCCAGGGATCTTTAAAAACTTCTGGCACCTAGATTCTACCCACAGAGATTCTGAACTAGTTGGTATAGGAAGCACCCTGGGCTCTCTGTTTGCTTTTTATTTTAAGGTTTATTGACATATAACATTGTGTAAGTTTAATGTGTACAATGTGATGATTTGACACACATATATAGTGAAATGTTTACCACAATAAGGTTAGTTAACATATCCTCATCTCACATAATTATCATTTTGTTCTTCTTGTTATGGTGAGAGCATTTAAGATCTTCTCTCTTAGCAACTTTCAAGAATATAATACAGAATTGTCAACTATAGTCACCATGCTGTACATCAGCTCTCCAGAACTTATTCCTCCTATTACTAGAAGATTGTACCCTTTGACCAACATGTCCTCATTTTCCCCACCCCCCAGCTCATAGCAACCACCAATCTACTCCATTTCTATGAATTCAGCTTTTTTAGATTCCACATGTAAGTGAGATCTTACAGTATTTGTCTTCTGTCTGACCTATTTCACTTAGCATAATGCAATCATAGTCCATCTGTGTTGGCAGGATTTCCTTCTTTTTATGGCTGAATAATATTCCATTGCATATATATATACACCACATTTTCTTTATCTATTCATGTTTCAATGGACACTTAGGTTGTTTCCATGTCTTGGCTATTGTGACTAACGCTGTTATGAACATACAGGGGCAGATATCATTATGAGATAGTGATTTCACTTCCTTCACATATATACCTAGAAGAGGTATTGCTGGGTCACACGTTAGTTCTGTTTTTAATTTTTGGAAGAACCTCCATACTGTTTTCCACAGTAACTGTACCAATTTGCCTTCCCACCAACAGTGCACAAGGGTTCCTTTTTTCTTTACATCCTCATCAGCATTGTTTCTCCTGTCTTGTCTTCCTAAAAGGTATGATATGATATCTCATTGTGGTTTTGATTTGCATTTCCCTAATTATTAGCGATGTTGAGTACCTTTTCATGTACTTATTGTCCACTTGTATGTCTTCTTTGGGAAAATGTCTCTTTAGATCCTTTGCCCATTTTTTAATCAGATTTTTTTTTTGCTATTGAATTGTATGATTTCCTTATATATTTTGGATATTAACCACTTATCAGATATGTGGTTTGCAAATATTTTCTCCCATTCCATAGGTTGCCTTTTCATTTTGTTGATTATTTCTTTTGTCGTGCAGAAGCTTTTTAGTTTGATGTAGTCTCCCTTGTTTATTCTTGCTTTTGTTGCTTGTGCTTTTAGTGTCAAATCCCAAAAATTAATTGTCAAGACCAATGTCAAGGAGCTTTTTCTCTATGTTTTATTCAAGGAATTTTGTGATTTCAGGTCTCATGTTTAAGTCCTTAATCCATTTTGACTTAATTTTTGTGGATGGTGGAAGATAGGGTCCCATATCATTCTTTTGCATATGAATATCCAATTTTCCCAGTGCCATTTATCGAAGAGACTATCCTTTCGCACTGAGTATTCCTGACTCCCTTGTCAAATATTAGTTGACCATATATGTGTGGGCTCTCAGTTCTGTTCCATTGCTCTATATGTCTGTTTTTATGCCAAGAACATACTGTTTTTATTATTATAGCTTCATAACATAGTTTGAAGACAGGAAATATGATGGTCCAGCTTTGCTCTTTCCCAAGATGGCTTTGTGGGATTTATCCCTGGGAGGTAAGGATGGTTCAACATATGCAAATCAATAAATGTGACACACCACATTAATAGGATGAGAGATAAAAATCGTATGATCATCTTAACAGATGCAGAAAAAGCATTTGACAAAATTCATCATCCTATCATGATAAAAACTCTCAACAAATTGGGTATAGAAGAAACACACCTCAACATAATAAAGGCCATATATGACAAGCCCACAGCTAACATCATAGTCACTGGTGAAAAGCTGAAAGCTTTCCCTCTAAGATCAGGAACAAGACAAGTGGGCCTACTCTATTCAACATAGTACTAGAAGTCCTGGCCAAAGCAATTAGGTAAGAAAAGGAAATAAAAGACTTCCAAATTAGAAAAGAAGAAGTAAAATTATCTCTGTTTACAAATGACAGGATCTTGTATATATAAAATCCTAAAGACTTCATCAAACAACTGTTAGAACCAAAAACTTAATTCAGTAAAGTTTCAGGATTCAAAACCAATATACAGACATCAGTTGTGTTTCTATACATTAACAACAAACTATCTGAAAAAGAAATAAAGAAAACAGTGTAGTTTACAGTAGCACCAAAAATGATAAAATACTTAGGAATAAATTTAACCAAGGAACTGAAATATTTATACACTTAAAACTATCAGACATTCACGTAAGAAACTGGAGAAGACACAAATAAATGGAAAGATATCTTGTATTCATGGATCAGGAGAGTTAATATTATTAAAACATTCTTACTACCCAAAGCCATCCATAAATTCAATGCAATCTCTATCAAAATTCCAATGACATTTTTCACAGAAATAGAAAAAAACTCCTAAAATTTGGAATCACAAAAGACCCCAAATAGCTCTGGGGTTTTTAAAGCTCTCCAGATGATTCTATTGTGCAGTTAGGGCTGTGAACCACTAGGTCTTTTCATAGCTAGAATTTGGCCTTTGCCTTAGCATATCAAGCTTTCTTAACTTGACTCTTATTACATCCAGAGGTACTGAATTATTATTTCTTTGGGGAGCCAATGATAATCATACTATAGTGGCAGAGTTCATGATTCTCAGGCTTTAAAGGGCATAGAATTCATCTGGTCATCTTGTTAAAATGCAGATTCTGATTCAGTAGGTCTGGGGTGGAGCCTGAGATGCCGTGTTTCTAACAAGCTCCCAAGTGTTGTTGATGCTATGGACCTCAGACTGGAATTTAAGAAGCAAAGACCTATATCTGAAGTTTTTCTACGTTTCCTAAATTTGAAATAATATGTTTTTAATTACATAGAAAGCATAACTGAGATAGAAAATTCCTAATGAGTGCTGGAAATACAAAGACAATAAAATATGGTATGATTATCCCTGTTCAAATGATATGCTCTATTTTATGAAGGCTAGTTACTAGTAAGTTGGCTGTAAAATGAATACTTATACAACAAACCAGGTTTGGGTTACTGGTTTTCATTAGAAAAGTGGAAACACATTCTCAGGGAAGAGCTCTCCATGGAATGTCTTGAAACGACTGAGGAAGAAGAGGTTAAGAATGCAGCCACAGAGAGACAAATATAGCATAATCATTACAAGTTTTGTCTCTGGATTCAGACTCCCTAGGTTTAAAACTTCCTTCTACCATTTTCTACCTGTGTATCCTGGCCGAAGGTAATAAACTTCTCTGTTTCTTAGTTTCTTCACTTATGAAATAAAGACAATATCCTTTTCCTTGAGTTGTTGTGGAGATTAATCAAATAAATATTTGCCAGAAGCTGAGAAGAGTGTGTCCCTGGCGCACAATGTGCGATCACTAAAAGTCAGCCATGATTACCTGGCTCAGCCTGGGTATCAGCACTTTGTAAAATCGTAATGCTGTGATTTTTGTAAGTTCTCTGCTGGTTCACTCCCTCTTTGACACGGCAATCCACCCTAACTCTCCTTTATTATGGCTGCTCCTCTATCTTTCCTAGGTTTGGATTCTTCAACTCTTTGCCACATAGCTCTTCATTTAGCTACTACTATATGCCAATCGCTGTGCTAAGCACCAGGCTGCAAAAGACACATCTTCTGCTATCAAGAAACACAGGAAGGGAAGGTGAAAGAGCAGCAAGAATAATCATGATGTTTACTTGTGATTAGAGTGATCAGATAAGAATGGACAGAGGATTGGAGGGTCACAGAGCAGCTACTCATTCTACCTTATGTAATGATTGCCTTTGGCTTTCAAATTCAGAACTGCAACAATGCTTCATTATAAATGGTTGCCATTTGATCTATAAACTCCCCTTTATTTGCAGTTTTAGCTTCTGGAAAATTAAACAGCGTCACATTTTATTAATACTCTACTATTGAAGTCCCAGATTTTTAGTCTACTGAAAATTATGGACATAAGTTAATACCCACTTTCAGAGCATAATTCTATTTTCTCACTGTCATCTAAATCAAGGGTCAGCAAACTTTTTCTGTAAAGAGGCAGATGGTAAATATTTAGATGTCGTGGGCCATACATCTACTCAACTCTACCCATAGACAATCCATAAATGATTGAGCATGGCTGTGTTCCAATAAAACTTTATTTACAAAAGCAGACAGCTGGCCTACAAGGCTTGGTTTATTGACCCCCATCTAAGTGTTCATATTCACTTGACACTTTCTTCACTCAAATATTGTTGACAAAATAGTTCAGCACCTGAAAGATAAAATACTCTCACTATCTCATTTGCATTTGTTATTTTCATTTATTCATGAAATGTTTGTTTACATAAATCTATAAGATGCTTTATCCAGGAAGCAGTATTTCTAGCATTATTTTCAATACTATAATTTTGTTTAATATGTAGAACTGTTTCCTACAGTGACCAGAAAAACTGAAGAAGAAAAACTGAAAATATTTGTAAAAGAATTCATTTTTTTCTGGAAACTTAAATGAGAAAACCACAGAGAGATCACTTACCCTGACAGGCCTCAGAGAATAGCGGTTAAGAACGTGAATTTTGCTAGACCACCCAGGTCAAGTCCTGGCTCCACCATTTACTAGCCTGTAACCTTGGGCAAGTTCTTAACCATTCAGTGCCTCAATTCTTCATCTATAAAATGGGAATATTAGTATTCCTACTTCATAAGATTATGGTGGAGATTATCAAATGACTTACGTAATACGAATAGAACAGCATACGTAAAAAGCACTCAACAAATCGCTTTTGTTCCTTTCACTCCTGCACGTGAAGGGCAACCTTACCTTGTGTTTACTTTTCCTCTGCCAAGAATATACTCTGAAGATCAAAAGGACCTTCTGGGCATGCTACAATTCCATCAGCTGCAGCATAGATGTGTTGGACTCAACCTAGAAAGTCAAGATGGTCCTCAACCAAATGAAAGTGAATTTGTAATAATTCTGCTTTGACCTTGAGAAAATTTCTTAAGCTTCAGCTACACATCTTGGGGTAGTTTTCATCTACCTTGGGATTTTTCTAAGGCAGTTAAATGAAATATTGGGAGGGTCATGCATGTTAGCACAAGCCCATGTTGAGTATTTGATGGATATTCTTACAGGTTTGTTTTCATTGTTATTGTTGTTAATTTCTCTTCATTTCTACTCTCGTTATCTCTACTGAGACACATTTTGTGGTTGGAGTCAAGGCCTCTTGCATAAGCATTTGGTATCATTTAATAAAGGCCCAGAAATCCTCTCTGTATACTCTCCGATTTTCCAGCAATCACCATGCTTTGTAGACTTGAACAGGGTTAGAACATCATATGGAAAGACAGTTTTGTCCAACAGACTGTCAAAGGGCATTCCAATTTTGCCGGATAGATAGCCCTTCAATCAGATATGCGTAGTGCTTTGACAACTGTGAAGCAGGAGGCA
This sequence comes from Equus caballus, assembly GCF_041296265.1. Classification (NCBI taxonomy): domain Eukaryota; kingdom Metazoa; phylum Chordata; class Mammalia; order Perissodactyla; family Equidae; genus Equus; species Equus caballus. The sequence goes on along the minus strand of NC_091711.1, from coordinate 31,941,921 downwards.
ACAGTTATGTATAAAGTACCTACTTTGTGTCTGGCAAATTCTAGGACAGCACTGTCCTATAGAACTTTCCCCAATAAAGGAAATGTTCTGTATCTGTGCTGCCCAGTACTCTAGCCACAAGCCTCGTGGTGCTATCGAGCACTTGAAATGTAGGTAGAGTAACTGGGGAAATAAAGTTTTAATTGTATCTAAGTCATTTAAATTGAATTGGCCACAGCGCAGTTAGAGGACACGTGGCATGTGTTAAAACAAAACAGCCTTGTAAGGCAAGTAGTATATGCCTGTTCCCCTTTAAAAAGAGGAGGAAATCTCAGAGAAGTTAAGGAAATTTCCAAGCATCACAGAGCTAGCAAGTGGCATATGGTCAGGCAGGATTTATACACCTCTCTCTTTCTCTCTCTCTCTTTCTGATGCCGTGCCTGGGGATTTTTCTTCCATAGCAAGCTGTATAGCACTGCATTGTAGTGTCATATTATATGTATTATATCATACTATATTACTATTATTCTTTTGAAATCCATCATTACATCAAGTAAATATTATTATATGGAGATGAAATTACTTTAACCCATTCTCTCCAGCAAAACAACGTTAGCTAACATGACTTGTATCAATGGAGAAAATTCATAATTGCCTACAGATAACTCACTTATCTTCTCCCCTTTGAAGACACTTCAGAGTAGGTCTTACCCTTGTTTTTCCATCCTGACCACTAAGACAATGGACGATGACCTCAAAAGAACAGTCAGCTATCATAGCACGCTGGTAGTTTGGGGGCAGCAGCTCATTTCTTCCAGAAAACTTATACTGAATTGATTTCCCAACACATGTTTATAGATTTGCTCTCCTGAGTTCCACACACAGAGAGCCATTTCCTTTGAACAGCTTGTCTGGTTACATCTTGTAGTAATTTATCTGCGTGCTCCCTGCCAACTGGTTCGTAGGGAAAACATGTTTGATGCATAACAATAGATCATTTGGGGATAAATCAAATTCTTAATGAAGTCTTGCTTCTCTTCAGCCAGGCATTTCGCTCAGAAGTCTCTCTTGGGCTCTAGTGACTTGAGGAAAGGGAATGTGGGTGCCCCAATCTGCGAGACAAGGAGGCGCATAGAAAGCTGATTTTCTTCAAGACAAGACTAACGACACAACATCCCTGGGGTCCCTGCTCATGGAGTCCAACTGAAACCACTGAAGTTGGATTGGAGACTAGTGCCTGGAGACAGTTCAGATTAGACCTATGTTTGGAAGAAATGAGAGATCTATTTTGCCCAAAGCCTCACACTTTCCTTGGAGGGACGCCATGGCCGCCCACACACCCTTGTCTTTCCCAGTTCCTGTAAGGAAAAAGAAAGTTACAAGGAGATAGAAAGTAACAAGAAAAGGGGGAAAGAGAGAAGAACGGACTGCACAGAAAATCTAAAAGAAAAAAGAGGAAAGAGAAATGAGGAAATAGTGGGGAGGCAGAGAGTAGGAAAAATGGAGAAAGAAAAGAAGAAATACATCCAAAATTTCCGTTAAAAATCACATGTATCATAAACATTGTTACTGATTCGTTCTAGCTGAATCCCTGTCACGTGCCAGACACCATACTAGGTGTTTCTAAACACTGCTAAGGATCAAATGAGGGTTAGAAAGCTTGAGAAAGCAGTGGTTAATCCCTGCAAAGCCCTAATTCTGAGCATCTATCCCACACATGCTACTAAGAAAGTATAGTAGGTGTCTTACAGCCATTTTACTTTGATTACGCAGAAGTGGAGGAGTCGGAGGCTGAACAGTGGGGTGGGTGGGGGGAGGAAGGATGAGAGAGTCAGAATAACTGATATAAAATTTTTAATCATATCAGCCTGTCCTCATTTCAGGACACACATCACCCTTAGACGTGATTAAACGCCAAGTAAAACACATCTTGCACTTTGAGTCTGAACTCATGAACTCCCCCCGGGAGCCCTGCAGAAGCTGGTATACGCTTTTCACAGAGTTGGGGGTGCATTTAAAGCTAGATTCTGTGATTGTTTTCTAAGGAGAAAAATGAGCTGTGCTGGTGCTTTTCTTCAGTGAATGAGGAACTCTTTCATCAAGTCAACCCCTTTCTCCAGTCTTCTTTGGCTCCCACTGCCTCTAGGATCAAGTCCAAACCCTTTGTCCTCAAATCCAAGGCCTTCCGCAGGCTGGCTCCAGACGGCCTTATCAACAGTGTTTTTCCAACACTCTCCACTGTGAACTATCAACTTCAGTGAGACTAGTCTGCTCACTCTTCCCTCCCCCCAAACACACGCATACTGCCCCTGAAAGGACAATGAACGGCTCCTTCAGCTTCCTATGCATTTGCTCCCGTGTTTCCTTTCACCTGGAATGTGCTTGCTGCCTCTCACCTACTTCTAAGTCCTATGTAAGTTTCAAAGCCCCATTGAAGGCCAGCCTCCTTGGGAAGGATTCCCTAACCACCCAAATCTACAGTGTCCTCTTCCTCCTCTGCCCCTTTATGATATCCAGTTTGGGTCCTACTGTAATGGCAGCTACGGGTTGTCATTCAATGATGCCTCAAGTCCCCGTGAAGGTGATTGTTCTCTCTGTCTGCTATGCTTCCAGTTCTCTTATATTCCTTTTTGGTTTCTTCCCTTCACATCTGTCAACATTGTCCTGTCGTCAGTGCCTCCTTGTAAACTGTTCTCCTTCTATCATCTCTCCTGCTCATTTGCTAGGAATCCAGATTACCAAGCTGCTCCCAACCCCAATTAGCGAGAATCGCTTCCTCCCCTCTCTTCCCTAAGGACTATGAGGATCAACAAGTATTTACTGTAGTGTTTATTTCACTGTGTTATTATGTTATAGCAGTTTGTGTACATTTCCTGTCTTCTCCATTACATTGTAAGCTCCTCAAGTGTAGGGATTTTGGTCATCTTTGTTTCCCTCTCGGTGCCTACCACAGTGGACCGTATACAGATGATATTCAATAAATGCTTATGAAACGTATTTTCATCATTATTGCATTTCTAAGTTATGCCTTAAATAAAGGCAAATATGCTTCATGAAGGCTTAGAGAGCCTGAAATATTTGGGGTAAGGGTCTTTTCTCCCCTGTACATAGCTCCTTCTCAGATGGACTTGTCTCTCATGGTGGAATGGCTCCTTAAGGAAATTCAGGGTGTTATTTCTCTAAGAAGAAGAATGGATATAGGACAACTGGGACAAATTTCCCTTAACTCACGGACATAAAAGGACTGAAAACCAAGTATGTCAGGTCTCACCAGAACTAGAATTGAGAATGACATACAGGGGCCAAAGCTGCACTCTTAACCTTTCAGGGCCACCTGGTGTCTTACTGATGCCTTTTTTGGTGCACAGTTTCCATTCTCCTCTCTCAATGGGCCTGTTCGACCCCACAGCTCATCACGTGGAGCTTTGGCTTTATGTGATGCTAAGTGCATTTCATAATCTCTCCACCTGTCTCCCGCACTGGCTGGCAACAGCTGCTCGGTTGTCTAATTCCAACATTCTGAGTGAAGAATGTGATTGCCTTTTCTCACTTTCCCTTGCTGGGCGAGAAGTCGTTAGCAAGCTTCAGGATGGGCCACATTTGAGTCAGGTGCCATCCCTGCTGCAGTCAGCCTCTGCTGAGAAGTGGAGGTGTTGAGGGAGAGGTACCATCATAGAAAATATGGCTGCCTAAGCCTGCCCCATCAACAGAGCTGAGGGCAGGTACAATTCCCCTTTCATTGGACTTGTCTATGAAGACAGATGCTTTCATAACAGGTAGAAAGCACAAATTCTTACAGGGGTCATACAAGCAATATAAATGAGTAAAGCAGTCTGGTGTAAAGCAATGGGAAATGGTGGCTCCAGCAACTGTTAACACAGGGGAATGTTGCCAGATCTTTCCGTTTTTAAAGAGAAGCCTTAAGTATGCATTTTGGTGTGAAGTGCCTGAGTTTTAAAACATGATGCAAGCCCAAACCAAACCTATCTGTGGGCCAAAGTAGGCCTGCAGGCTGTCAGCTTGTGGACTCCACTTTAAAAACTAATGTACAGCGCAGATCTCCTAAAAGTAAGGAAATGTCATATGAGCAACTAGCCCATTATTGTAATTCATTTCCTTTCACTATAGTTATTTGCTTATTAATCGCTTATTAGGTATCTATTGATTGACTTATTTAAGTTATTTGCTTCAGATTGTCTTGAGAGATTAGCACTTGCATTTGCATCATTTTAGAACTGCCCATCTTCTTGCCCAAGTTCATGTGATACCATCTTCAACCAGGAGAAGACAAGGCTCCAGGGGGGTTTTAGCTTGAGGCTTCATAAAACGTCACTTTGGGGAGATGATCCCTTGTTAATGAGCTTCTCCTCAGGTTTCTCAAAGACCATCCAGGCCTCTGACTTGAAGGACTATGAGCCAGCAGAGTAACCAGGAAAAACCAAACCTCATGTTTTGGGAGCCGTAGGGTAGATTTTGCAAGGTTGGTTTCAGAAGCCAGAACAATGGGCATGTTTATATGTGTGAGGAGATGGCAGATGAATGGAGAGTGGAAATATGATCACTGAGTTGACCAAGTTGTTCACAGGATTGATCATGCTTTACTGAGAAATCTCTGTGATGCCCATTAGTTAGGACAAGTCTCAGAGGCAACGAGCCTTGGTTGTCCCTCCCAATCAAGAATAAGACTACTGCATGGGGTTGTATGATGCTTAAATATTTCTCCAAGAATACGGATGTGGCCCATGGACTATTTTCTACAGAAATACCTGGTTTGGGAAGAATCAGTGTCATATCCATTTGCCAAACATTGTTTTTATACCATAGGATTGTGGAAAAAGAAATCCATGAGTGCCAGTCAAATGTCATATTGCAGAGATGAGCCTTGAGAAATGGAGCCAATGCAAACCTCACCTAAAGCATACCTGCGATTGTGGTCCTCCTCCTTCTTTCTAATATGCGCATGCGTGTTTCTGTGTGTGTGTGTGTGTGTGTGTGTGCGCGCGCGCGCCCACATGTGTGGGTTGTCTTGAAATATATTTGTATAGGAAAGAACACACATTTGTTAAGTGTACTGCTGAATAGATTATCGTAAAATGAACACATTCATATAAACACTACCCAGGCTAGGAAATAGAACACCATCAGTAGTTCAGGAGCCCCCCTAACAAGCCTCCTTCCAGATATTAGCCCCCTCTAAGTCCCCAAAGATAGTCACATCTTGATTTCTAATACCATAGATTAGTTTTGCCTGTTTTTGAACTTCATATAAAAGTCATATTATGTAAATACTTTTGTGTCTATTTGTTGCAATAGTTGATTCATTTCATTGCTGTATAATGTTCTATCACATGACTCTAACGCAATTTTTCTGTTCTACTATTGATGAAAATCTGATTTATCTCTAGTTTGAGCCATTACAAATAATGCTGCTATGAAATGCTTGTTCAGACTTTAGGTACCTTAGTGTACTAATTTCTGTTTGGTTTATATCTAGAAGCGAAATTGTTGGGTCATAGAATGGGTCTATTTGATGAGTAGATAATGTCAAATAATTGTCCAAAGTGGTTGTACCAATTTACACCAGTGCACAAGAATTCCTGTTGTGTTGCATGTCCACCAGCACTTGGTCCTGTCAACCTTTTTAACTTGAGCCATTCTGATGTATGTTTGCATGCAGCAACTGAGAGCACAGCAGTTTTTCAGTTTTATCAAATTGTGCAAACTTCTGGTTGTATGTGGATTTGTTGTCACTCAAGTATAGAATCAACATTTTGTTTTCGCTTTTACTGTAACGTTTTTAGATGACCCAAGTACAACATGTTTACACAGCATTTCAAACAAAATCCAGTAGGCCTCAACCTGAATATCTGACAAAATGAAGAACTGACGTCCATGCTCTTGCTCCTGCGCCCTCTTCCGCTCCCCGTGTTCTTCCCACGGTCTTTAAACCCTCTCGTTCTTTAAATATAAACTCTACCCTCTACCTCCCCTTCAAGCCTTCCTTGATTACACCAGCACTCATTTATTGCCTTCCCTTTGAAAGTCCTATAGCACTTCTAGTGCTTTCCAAAATTTTCTGATTTTGAGTCACCTGAAGTATTTGTTAAAATTAAAAACTTCTGGACCCTATCCTGGGGAAGGGTCTGGGAAAACTGCATGGTTTATAAGTGCTCCAATCAATTCCGATCATCAGAGGAATCTGAGGACCAGAGATGCTATAGAATTTAAGAGAAATAGGTAAAAGCAGTCCCAAGTTATGACTACTTCAGTTAGGAACAATACCTAGATACGACTGGTTACTTATTCAGCTCCACTAAATATTATCCTCCTGACATCCCCTCACCCTGCCCACCCCCAGCCCAAAATTTCAGAAGATGCAGATTCTAGAGGCTTCACCTGTTAACCAACCAGTTGGACAACTCTGTAGCGTTGCTGCTCAAAGTGTGGTCCCTGGACCAGCGGCATCAGTGCCACCTGGGAACTTGTTAGAAATGCAGAACCTCAGGCTCACTTTGGACTTACAGAATCACTATCTGAAATTTATCAAGATCCCCAAGTAATTTGTATCCACATTAAAATTGAGAAGCATTGCTTTATTATGTGAGTGTGGGGAACTTTACCAGGTGGTCTGGGGATCCTAGCACCTAAGGAATATAGAAAGGGCATGAGCTTTGGAAACAGACAGTCTTCAATGAGTCCCAGGTGACAAGGAAGTTACTTAATTTCCGTATCGTCTAGGGTCATCTGTAAAATGGAGCTAATAATCCCCACCACGCTGAGATACTTTGAGGATTGATGAAGTAAACTAAGTAAAGTACCTCTTAGTTAGTGCTCACAGTTAGTGCTCAACCATTTTGGCAATTTGCTTTGCACAGTGCCTGGCACAATGACAAGTGCTCGAAATGCTGTTACAGCAGCTGGTCTTGGAGGAGGTGGTCTAGACAATGTTGTTCTTTTTAACCTCAAGGAATTTACAGTGTAGGAGAAGGGGATGAGGCAAACACATAAAAAGTTTAAAGAAGATGAAATATTATTATGACAAAGGGATCCTTTTCCAAGTTGGAGATTCTATAAGAATTAAGATTCTAAGCATGTAAATATTAAATAAATTTCAAGGTAGAGAAACTAACATATCCAAGCACTTGGCTTATGCCAGGCATAGATTAACATTATCTCATTCCATACACCCAACTGCAAGTCAGGTAGATACTATTCAAATTGCTCCCATTTTATAAATAAAACAATTGAGCCTAAATAAGTTGCCCAAACTCACCTGAATATTAAGTGGTGGAGCCAAAATTTGATCCACTGACTCTAGAGCACAATATACTCTTAATGGTGGTGACGCTGAACAATTTTCTTCAAGTGACTTAAGATTCTTCAAAAGCTTAAGGAATCACTGTGGCTGGAGTGAGGTGTGGGACTTCAAAGAGGAGACCATGCACTGTACGGACTTGGTAGAATCAAACAGAGCAGTATTCAAGAAAGACACATGCTCATAATACTGGTAACACCTCAGATATATGCTTACGTCTTGGTTCACAAAGCGTGTTTACAAATGCTTACTCAGGGCTACCAAGATGGAATGTAAATTGCCCCTGCCTTGATGATCTTAATGTCTGTAACATCTACTTAATCCTGCAAGTACCACATGAAATTGGTATTGTCTCCATTTGGCAGATAAGGCAAAGAGACATCCAGTGGTTTGCATAAGATGATGGAAACAGTAGGTGGTGATGCCGGAATTTGAACTGAGACCCTCAGAATCTAAGTCTAAAGCAACTTTATCATTTGCTCCTTTAGGAAGATATAGAGGCTAGAGTGACCAACCGTTACAGTTTGCTTGGAATGGGAGAGTTTCCCAGGATGCAGGAGATATAGGAAAGTCCTAAGTAAGCCAGGTTAAGCTGGCCTCCCTAATAGAGACCTAAACACAAAATCCATGCTTGCAGTAAGATGCCTCCTTTGGTTGAACTGAAGAGTTTAGTGTGCTAAGGTAGAGTGTGCTGTTCTCATTAATCAGAGACCCAGTACTCCGCACCTTGCCCACCACCTGCTTCCTGCTTAGTTCCCAGAGACAGGACAGCTACAGGGACAGGCTTTCCTTCTCTGAGCACCGACTGCACTCCAAATTTTTCTTTCTGCTTGCTCGTTCCCTCAGAACTTGCTGCAGTGTGTGTGTCTGGGGTGTAGACCCGTGTTTCTCAACCTTTAGTGTACAGACAACCACTTGAGGGTCTTGTTAAAAGGCAATTCTGATCAAGTAGGGCTGAGATAAAGTCCCAGACTGCATTTCCAACAAGCTCTCTGATGCGAATGCTACTGGCTCATGGACCACACTTTGTAGAGAAAACAACATCCATTTTGACAACGGGAACAGGAGCCCTCAGTCTTACACAGTATTTAAATTGGTTGAATCCAAGAAAACAGTTGATTTCACTCTCCTCTGAGACCTGCCTCTGGTGTCTTATAAGTACAAACTCCTTCTCAGACAGATCTGGAGTCAAGCCTCCCACTCACTAACTGGGTTACCTTAGGCAAGTTATTTAATTTCTCTGAGCTACAGGTCCCTCACCTGTCAAGTCAGGCAGTTATTCCTCTCACAATCTTATTGCTATGAATAAAGATAATGTCTTTTAAGGACACACCACATTCCCAAATAAACATAGATTATCTTTACTCTTCACAAAAAGATGGTGGTTAGTGTTGCTGTCAAAAGTTTCCCTTGGTCAAAAGGATGAAATACACTTCCAAGACCCACAGGGTCATGAGTTGGGAAGGCCAAAAGTGATACCCATTTCTCAGAAATGTTTGCCTCGAAGCTCTGATGACCCGAAGAAATAAATCTCCAAATGGCAGCATTTCTAGTTTCCTTTATCTGTTTATTCAGCAAGTATTTACTAGGGCATGCAAACACAGTAATGGACAAAACAGGTGAAATTCTTGCTTTCACAGAGCTTTCTTTCTTAGCTGGAATTTAAAAGTTGCAGAAGGGGAGAGACTCTGGAAGAGAGAGAGAGAGCCTTCAAATCATATTCCAAAGTCTTCCTGAGACCCAGAAATGCATCCTGGTTCTAATATTGGGAGTGCCATTGCATAAAAAGACATCATCCTTTGATTGCCTCATGGTTTGACTACTGGATGTTCCAGTAGAGTAGTCAACAGGCTGACCTTTACTTTCTCAATAAGTTCTGATATATGTGAGGCGAATATAGCATCTTAACAATGTTGAAAAGGAGCCACTTCTAGAGAATGTTTCTTGGGAGAAAATTCTTTTCTTAGTCTTCACTGTACAACACATGTATATGGGCATGCCAGGTCATGCTGGATATGTTTCCATGTGATAAATGTCACCAAAACTAGTTGAGGTGCTAACAGGTTAGGTAAACAGTGGTATAGGCAGGGGACAGTGATGAGAACTTCTCCGCAGGGAGGTCAAGCTGCCTTGGTTCTTCTACCCCCCCACCCCCCAGGAGTTTTGGGCTTAAAAATATGACTCCCACAATGTCTTTATGGATGAGGATTGAATGATCAAATTCATGCATCACTGGCAGCAGCATAAGCGAACATCCAAAGGACTCATCCTAGCAAATAGGGAGGATCCATTTCAAGTTCTACAACTGACTAAAGCTTGGCACTCCCTCACAAATGTATTCCAGCTGGTTCTAATCCACACGAGACACGAGTGTGTGTGAGTGCGTGCGTGTGCACGTGTTTATGTGTCTGCATGTGAAAGACAATGCACTTGGTAAGCAGGAGAGCTTTATTTCATTTTCCTTTTGCTGAACAGCTATCTCCCAGGAAGGAAGATCCATTAAACATCAGAAAGCATCCTAACTCCAGGCGATCCAAGGAAATGAGGTAGGTAGCTGGCTTTTGTTTTAGGGAATTTACAGGATTATCAGATCACCTAATTAGAAGAGATTTTGTTAAGCTCTACCTGCCAACTTTTCTGTAGATAATGGTCAAGCTGTGGGGCCATGCTCTGGACCGTGAGGAAAGCAAGCAGCCATAGCCTCCTCTCAGCATGATGCATCCTCCAAGTTAGTGGAATCTAAATAAACAACCGATTTTGCTAATCTCAGAGGCCTCCCTCTGGTGCCTAATAAGTACAAGCTTCCTCTCAGCCTTTGCCTCTTCTCCGTGGCTCCCTTATGAAATGTGATGCTAGCTGTAGAGTTGGAAGGACAAAGGGACTGAGTAAGTGTAATTTATTATCCAGGATTGTTTTCAACCTTTTTCCAATTATACACATTTTTCTCTTGGCTTTGGCAGACCTGGGTTTACGAGGCTGTTCTTCTGGTCACTAATAGGCTGAAAAAATGGGCCCCAAGTATTCCTTAAGGGATGTGTTACTAGCCTTTAGAAATTTGCCTATGGCATTAGCTCTGTTGAATGCAGTTAATTAAGTGAGAAAACTAATAGTGACTCCTGCTCCCCCCCCCCACCTTTGTCAGCCCTCCCTCCTTCCACGTACACCAAGGCTTAACATGGGATCGTTTCACTTAGGGACTAGAGAGCTGTCAGATCAACAGAGATGGAAGCCCAGATTGGGTTGGAGTCCTCTCCTTGGAATTGCTTATTTGTTCTCACTTGCTGGGGAGAAAACATTGGGCTTAGGAAAGACAAATGGCCTTCACTTTAAATCTGTGGGGCAAAAAGCAAGGGGGTCAGGGACAGGGACCCTGGTTTATGCCTAGGTTGGATGGTGATTTGATGTATGACCTTGAACAGGTCACTTAGCTCTCTGTAGTTCAGGTTCCTGATCTGTAAAGGGGATGGGAAATGATACCCACCTCTTGTCTACTGGATTGGTTATGGATCGGAGGCTTGTTTCTTTATCCCTCCCGCTTACCTGTGGACATTCTCCATGATTCAGGGTGTGTGCTCCATCTTTCTATGCTGCCCCTCAGTGATCTCACTCCTTCTCATAGCTTTAGGTCCGGCATCTATGCAGGTGACCACAAAATCTGTATCACCAGCTTCGACTTCTCTCCCAAGTTCCAATCTTATAAAGCCAAAATGTCAATTGGATACCTTCTAGACGGATGCTTTGTTTATAAAATTTCCTCTTCTATCAAAACTCAACTAGGCCATGCTTCACTCTTTATTTAAAAACCACAGCCATGGCATAACAGGATGTAGGCTTTGAATTCCAATCTGCTTGTAACTCTGTGACTTGGGTGAGCCACCTGTGCACAACAAGCTTGAAATGGTAATGGTCAGGCTACCATATGGACAAATCTTGGCAGACCACCTGTTATATCATAGACATTCAATAAATAATATCATTCTTCCTATCCTTGAGCTCTTTCAGAATTTCTGTAATGCCTTTAACTCTCAGATTATCTTTGATGTCTATTACGCAAGGTTTTCAAATACAGAAAAAAGAAGTACATAAAAAGTTGACTGTCCAGGTACATTCTAGACATGGAGCCTTTGTTGTCCCAGTGAGTTCCATTTTTAATTCGGAGATAAGTTCTACTGGAGACAAGAATAACTTTAAGTTATCCTGAAACTATACGTAAGAATGCAGTGAAGTTTCTTAAGTACAGAAGAACCCTGAAAATTTTGTGATAAAACACTAGTATTAGTGCTGGTGGGAATGCAAACTGGTGCAGCCACTATGGAAAACAGTATGGAGATTCCTCAAAAAACTAAAAATAGAACTACCATACGATCCAGCCATCCCACTACTGGGTATTTATCCAAAGAGCCTGAAGTCAGCAATCCCAAAAGTCCTGTGCACCCCAATGTTTATTGCAGCACGGTTTACAATAGCCAAGACGTGGAAGCAACCTAAGTGCCCATCAACAGACTAATGGATAAAGAAGATGTGGTACATATATACAATGGAATACTACTCAGCTGCAAAACAGAACAAAATCATTCCATTTGCAATAACATGGATGGACCTTGAGAGAATTATGTTAAGTGAAATAAGCCAGCGAGAGAAAGACAATCTGTGTATGACTCCACTCATATGAGGAATTTAAAACTATGGACCAAGAACAGTTTAGTGGATACCAGGGGAAAGGTGGGGTGGGGGGTGGGCACAAAGGGTGAAGTGGTGCACCTACAACATGACTGACAAACATTAATGTACAATTGAAATTTCACAAGATTGTAACCTATCAATAACTCAATAAAAAAATAATAAAAAAATAAAAAATAAAAATAAAATTACAAACCATAAAAAACAACACACTAGTATTAGCATTTGAAAATTCATCATTCACATAAAAGCATATGGAAACTGAAAATACCATGTCCAAACTGTGGAAAACGATGCAATACAGAACCATGCAATTCTTCTTATTGACTTTGGGTAAATTTCTTATTAATTTTAAGGTGCAGTAGCGCTGGTGGTTTTATAGCTAATTAAAGCACAGTTTATATCAGCTTTTTTTCCCCAGCTTCCTCAGACCTTGTACAGTAATGGCCTCTCTTCAGAAGCTGTGCTTATACTTTTGGACACAAGATATAGTAAAAAAACAAACTAAAGACCCCCGAGGAGGGAAGTCAAGAAACTCAACATGCAGAGACAAGCAGAATTGGTCTGGAAGGCCCAGAGCAGTCACTCAAGTGTGTAAGTAAAATTTCTAATGCTCACCTGGCCTTCCGAGAGCCAGTGCTGGGGACGAATGCCTGTCCAGGTGTTGTCTGTCTTTGCTACTGTTGTTGTCGTTTTGTTGTGATTTCAGAGCTTCGCTGTTTACAGAAATTCAGTGCTCCAGCATTGACAGTAAAGCAAGTAACATCATACAATAAACATATTTCTTTCAAAGTAGGCTCTGCTCTGTGCTGTGTATGCAATATTGTAATAGAAATATAAATATTGACACGAGTGAGATTAATGAGCGCTAGTGGTATCGTAATCTTTGAAATTTCCCTATGGGAGACAGAGAAGATATAAATTACTCCTTTTTGTGCAGCTAGGAAAACAAGGAATGACCAGTTATATTCTTCACTCACAACAATGAACATTATGAGGCCTAAGTGGTACCTTGCTGGTATGATCAACCTGAGAGTCATAATTTTTCTGTAAGAAAAATACGTGGAACACACACACGAACATCCTTGCACATATATCCCTAACCAAGATATGATGGCTTCAAGGAAGAATTGATAGAATAACACAGACTTGCTTCTCTAAGGGATGAAAGATCTTTTGACACTGGAAAGTTCTAACTTTAGATCTTCTAAGCTCTGATGGGTCTAAGAGCCATTTGGCATACGGTAAATAGACTAGAACCTCTACATCGAGGAAAGAAAAATGTATTTACAGAATCTTCCATAGAGATTCTCTAGTCTCTAGCTTAACTTTGATCATCTCTCTCTGTATTAACAAAAAATGCATCCATGAAATTTATGCTAGAAATCTCCTGTTTCTCTGTCTTTTACACAGTTATCATTGCCAGTACTTTCTTATATTCTGGTGGGAGATGTTCAAAGAGTGGTTGGATATTGTACAAGTGATTCAAGCATTAAAGCTACTGGGTTTGATGAACTTGGAGGTCCTTGTCCACCGTAAGAAGCTGTGATTCTATGGCTTCCTTTACTTTTTCACTCAGCTCTGATGACAGCATTCATGCTTCCACGTTCTAGAATGTCATTCCTTTAGTAGCATGAAAAGTGGAAAACGTGTGTTTGTGTGCGTGTGTGTGTTTGTGTGAAAATCATTTAGGAGAAAAATAACAAATTTTTAGATTTTTCTAGGAAACAACTGATTAATAAACTAACTTCTCTTGGCATTAGAACATTCAACTCCACAGGACACTGTGTAAACCTATCCTTGTCAACATCACCCAGAAATCTATGTGTCCAATACAAGACAACCAGAATCAACACTTTTTGGGGGGCTTTTTTTGTTTTTTGTTTTTTTTTTGGTGAGGAAGAATGACCCTGAGCTAACATCTGTGCCAATCTTCCTCTACTTTGTATCCAGGACGCTGCCCCAGTATGGCTTGATTAGTGATGTGTATGTCCGCGCCTGGGATCCGAACCCATGAACCCTGGGCCTTGGAAGCAGAGCGCGCAAACTTAACCACTATGCAACTGGGCCAGCCCCCCAGAGATAATACTTTTATTTTGCAATTAGAAAAATGAAAACTAGAGAGGCAAGAGTTAAAGGCAAAGGTTACGTGAGGACCCAGGTCTCTGGTATTTGTGTTCCACAATTTTCTTGGTAAACTCCCATTTCTTCATGTTGTACTACATCTGATTTGTTGAGAAAGATCATTTAGGGCCAAAATTCCAAATTGCATGGGATGGTCATCATGATGGCATGTGGGAACTCAGGGCAAGATGGTATTCACTGTAATACAAAGGAAGGTAAGTCGTCTTGAGTATATTTCAGTGTTATTTACATTTTGTCCACAAGATGGTAGCGTACACTTTCCATTTAACTTAAAGCTGGCCTGTGATCCTAATTTCCCGTAAAGTAGAGAATGGTTTGTGTTGAACCTAGGTCAGCCACTCTGGATATCATTCAGTATTTTTTTGTTGTTGTGATGAATTGTTGATTTAGAGTATATTTAGCTCTGCTATAGCAAGGCAGAGATTCATCTGAAATAAAGAAAACCCAGAAATGCATTGCATTCCAGCTTCTTAAAGGGAATTTGAGAAGTGGGAATACTTTGGACATCTAAAACCACACACCAAGGATCAGATACTGACATTTTTCAAAAACACTACCTTAGTACATCATGCAAAAGACATTCAGCACGTCAAGTTCGATTAATCTTGGGTGAAATTTTGCACAGTAACAAAGTTCCTTCCATGAAACTGGTTCAAGTGGGCTAGAGGTGGTTTCCCCTCAAATCCAGGGGGAAAGTTAGACTTCAGATGCTATGAAATTTCCATGAGCTAAATAAGAGGGCAGAATCAGCAAATTGGCCTGCTTTTCTCTTGTGTGCCTCCCTCCCTCATCTAGCCCTCATGCCAGAAGGGACAAGACACAGATGGGGAAAACATCTGGCCTCATCTGCCTCCATTGACCAGAGGGCCTTCTTTGAGGTTCAGGCCCCAGACTCACATTGTGTTTTTTTTTTTTTGAACTCTTTTAAAAATGAGGAGCTCAAGTGGGATTTCCTTTCATCTTACTATATTATTTTCAAATTAAATTAGATCTAATGCTCTGTATCAGAACCACAAAAGCAAAGCTCCAGGGCATTTAAGTGACTTCCTATTCTGTTGTCCAGAACAGCTGAGCTCTCCACCCACGAAGGAAAGAGGGAGATGAGCCAGGAGCAGAAGTTGGGACAAGATAATGACAGGGGCACAGGAGGGGAACTCTTGCTGTCGCAACTCTAAGGTTGCCTTTCTCATAGGCTCCAGAACCAAGTCAAGACTTCTCGGCCCTCAACAGTCCAGCCCCATCCTAGCTTTCCATTTTACACTCCCTACTCTCCAACAAGCATCCTCTGATCTAACCTAGAGAGATTGCCTCACTGTCTCTTTGATTCTCACTGCCTTAAGCTGGACCGTATCTTTCATATTCTTTTTGGCTCCACTAACTCCATCTTGAAGCAGAAATCCCATGGCTCCAGCTGGCACAAAAGGAGAGTTCATGAATCAATCTTTCTCCAAGAAGCAATGCAAATGGTGGATGTGGTGGATTTTTTTTTTCAGGAGATGAAAGAATATAGAGTGACGATTAAGAGAGAGAGAAAGAAAAGAGTACTTTAAGACATAGAAATACGCAATTTTCAAGACTAACCATGATTATGATTAACTCTACCGTTCTCCATAAAAACTAGATATCTTCTCTAGGTTAACATGTTTCATCATTACATCTGCCTAATTATATGGCAAATTCAATGTAACCTGGTGGGGTTTTCTGTTCCTCTTACTCTTGATAGGTGTGTTTTGCTATAATAATACCTTAAATACTTTAGAAAGAGTAGTTTACTTTGACAATGCCCTGCTCTGAAATCTCTGGAAGCCCTAACCCTGCTCTTGTGGAGGACTGTAAGGATCTCTAAATGCCAGGGTAGAGTTCGGATGCTGCAGAAATGTGCAAGAGGATGGAAAAACCATGGAGATAGAGAGGAAGCAAAGAGAGAGGGGGACCAGAGAAGAAAGAGTCCCCAGTGACCATCCGTGACTCTGTGAATAGACTGGAAGGAAATAACAGTGTTGTACCATCCTCTGAATTCTCTGCGTTTTGTGTTTGAGTAATAGAAAGATTGTTTTCCTTGTAGAAATGCATTGTCTTTCTAGATAGCATAAAGCAAAGCAGAGGGTTATAGAAACACATCTCCTGAGGGTGGAGTTAAGTGTTTTAAGGAGCTCTTTAGTGTTTTGAAACACTCATCATCCCTCATACCCACTCACTCACTCACTCACTCACTCACTCACTTACTCACTCACTCTATCTATCTATCTATCTATCTATCTGTCTGTCTATTATCTATCTATCTTATATCTATCATCTATCTATAGCTGTCATCTATCATTTATTTATCTATGAATCACTTATCTATTATTTATCTATCATAAGTCTGTCTATCTATCTATCTGTCTATCTACCTACCTATCTATCTATCTGGATTGTACTATAGTGATTCAATAATTGTTTCTAAACTAAAATCTTAAATGGTTGCATTATATTCGCTCACATGGAAGCACCAGTTGTTTTATTAGCCATCCCTTATAGTTGGGAATTCGGATGTTTAGCAACAAATTCAGTTGATTGAAGCTGTCTGAAGACAGAGTGAATGACCTCAAAGGCACTGCCATCTCCTTGCCCATGGAGAAGGAAAAACATAGGCTAGGCTGCACGTGTTGAGGAGGAACATTAACCCTGGATGGGTGATGGGGCCACACTTTTCCACTCTGAGACTCCGAGACTCCAGCCGACTGAATGAGCTTCCAGTCACCCAAGCTGGAGCACTGCAGGAGGAAAAAGCAGACTGACATCACGACCGTGAGCTGTTGTTCAAGCCTCAGAATTTGTGGACTTTTTCCCATTGGAAAGGGAGGTCTTGGTTTTATGTTCAAAAGGACAACATGTGCTTGGCCTCATAGTCACCTATGAACACAAGTATCAGTTGACCTAAGTCCACTCAAAGATTTATGGGTGGGAAAGTGGTACTGCATGAAGCCCACACTTAAGATTCGCAGATGTTCTGCATATAATATCATTCCTTTATGTGGTGGAAATGAAGAAAATGTTCTGTTCTTAATTGAGAATCTAGGTGGAGTCACTCAGCAGGAGGCATAGGACAAAGAGCCCATGTATGTGGGCTGTGGGCTGGTGCCTGGACACAATCACTCGTGCAAGGGAATGAGAGCAGACTTCATAAGGCTCTTTGTGCTATGTGAAAGGTGGAACAGATTCTAAGTCGTCTTCTTCTTATTATTAGATGCCCTCATTTCCTCTTTCACCTCAAATTTTGTCTTTTTCAATAAAATATAATTTTTTCTTCCATTGTTCTTGAGGTGAGGCATGCAAACAGGAGATCAATAGGTTGCCATCTATCTATACTATCCCTCCCCCAGGCACCGTGCTGAGGTAGGGAACAAGCAATATAGGAAAGTCCAAGTGGGCTTACGAAGGTGCTTGTACTCACTCAGGAACAGGGAGGGCTGGTTAAAGTTCCAAGAAGAATGAACCAGAATATGCCTTCTGCCACCACCCTCATCTTTTAAATCTGAGGTCCGATTTAAATCAATATTTACCAAGCATCAATTCTATGCCAAGGACTGCTATGGACTTGATGTTTTGTTCCCCCCCCCCCCAACCCCAGATTCATATATTGAAACCCTAATCCGCAATGTGATGGTATTTGGAGATGCGACCTTTGGGAGCTAGTTAGATTTTGATGAGATCATGAGGGTAGAGCTCCCAGGATGGGATTAGTACCCTTATAAGCAGAGGAAGGGGCCAGTGTCCTCAGTCTCTCTCTCTCTGCCATGTGAGGATATTGAGAAATAAATGTTGATTGTTTAAGCCACTCAGTCTACAGTATTTTTGTTATAGAAGCCTGAGCAGAATAAAACAGACTAAGCATAATTAAGGAGTGATAATCAAAAGACAAATTCATTTATTTATTCATTTTACAAATATTTATTGACTGCCTACTATAAGCTTAGGCACTGTGATGGGTGGGCGTTGGGAAGACAATGGTGAAAGGAATAGGTGTAGGATCTAGGCTGTCAGGAGCCTTTCAGTCTAACAGGCACTACAGATATTAGATTAAAAATAATTTTAGCATTTTATGAAGTCATATCTTTATACCACTTTCTTTCTCACCCAAATTCTGAATCATTTAGAGAGATGAGGAGTCAGGCAGGTGGAAATCTGACAAAGGACCAACTTTATGGCTGACAAAACAGGCGCATGTGGCTTACTCAGTCAAGAGAGCTTTCTAACATGCCCTGGGACTGAATTTTCTCCACAAAACTGCAGGCCTTCTTCCCAGGAGAGCATTTTAATCACGTGACTGAGAGTCCTTTCAGAAAGACAGAGCCAAAATCATTTAGGTCCTCTGCCAATAGCATCCACTCGAACAATCTATGACCGTTTTCACCTTCTCCTTTCTGACCAACGGCTAACCCAGGATGGACCTGCCAGTTGGCTGGTCTCTTCCCCTGAGGGTAAGAGCCACATCCTTGGCTAAACCCAGTTGGTTAAGAGAGCAAAAAGCTGAGGTGGCACAAGAGACCAGGATTATTACTATAGTGGATATCCCACCACATAAAGCCAAAAAGTGAGGGCTAAACACTCTCCTTATAAACGTGATGAGTGCTTCAGAGGGGGAAGCCCAGGGTATTATGGGAGATTACAAGTGGCAACCTAACTTACACCAGGGGTGGAGTGTGTGAGCAAAGCATGGTTCCTATTCTCAGGTCATTTGTAGTTTCACTAACAGGGAGAGAGGATCATCATAAGACAATGCTGATGAATCCTGTACTAGCTGCATAAGTAAACGAGGGACACGGAAGGGGCAAACTTAGATGTTTAGTCACCATTGTTTACTCTGCATCTTTTCGTATGTCTCTTACCTCTGTTCTCTATAGTATTAAGACAATATCACGCAGAGGCTGTCTTTCTATTATTTCAATATGAGAATAAGTCAATTATAAAGATTTCAGTGATATTAGGAACAAACTCCAAGTCTCGGTGTTTGGAGTTTTGGGTTTGTTTGCTTTATTTTGTGTTTTGTTATTAGCTCCTATGCTTGTCTAAGAAACCAAATCAATTGAGCTTTATGACATCATGTAAACAAAACCCTAAATCCACTCAAAGTGCAAGCACATCTGAAAATACTTTTAAAAAGCTGTTTTTTATTATAAAATTAGTGCATGTTGGTTAAATATTTTAGAAAATGCAGAAAAGTCCCACCATTGAAGCTTATCCATGCTTATCACTTTTATACCTCCTTTGCTTTTATTTATTTTTTCTTCTATGTAGTGTTTATTTTGTTTTCTCAGTGGTTTTGTTTTGTGTGCATAACCAGCTCTCAATTATCTGCGGTCGATTAACTAATCTGTAGATTGTCTATCATTAAATCTAAGACAAATAATATGTGGGAAAATATTAAAGCTATCACAGTTCAGTGAAAAACTGTTATTCAACAGATATCTACTGAACACTCCTATTCTGTGCCAAGCACATAACCACAGAGCGATCAGCTGGCACACACAGAGTTACAGCAACACGAGGAAGCCTCATCTCCTAAGGGAGCAGAGGGTCCCTCTTCCCCAACACCCCTGCCCAACAGGGGTCAGTGGCCCAACAAAGGAAATACTTGAGATGCTCTGAATTCTATAAACTCAAGCCTGGAGATGCAGGGATGAGGTGAGGGATGAGGGATGAGGAAGAAGAGAGAAGGAGCACACCTCAATCCAATCCCCTATGTGAAGAAAGGCAAAGCATAGATAACAATCCCATTATTTCATTAGTTAACCTCTTGGGCATGTCTCCCCAAACAATTAGTGTGACATGATTCTTAATTTATGTGATAGTTTTTAGCATTTAGATAATACCTACAGAATGGTAATTGAATTCCTAAATATGGAATGGAATTTTAACTGAATAAGTTTATATTCAGTCCATTTCCAATATTTTGTGGCCAGTATAGTTTCGACCATGATTTGAGGGTTCTCTATGAGCTGCTTTCCTAAAGTCCCACAGATGAGGTTTATTGGGAGTTGGCTACATGGCTACAATTGTGACTGTTGAAACAGACTTTGTCTCTTTTTTTGGCAAAGATTCTTTTTTTTCTTTTCTTTTCAAGGAAGACTGGCCCTGAGCTAACATCTGTTTGCCAATCTTCCTCTTTTTTTTTTTTTCCTCCCCAAAGCCCCAGTCCATAGCCATATATCCTAGTTGTAAGTCCATCTAGTTCTTCTATGTGGGACACCACCACGGCATGGCTTGATGAGTAGTGTGTAGGTCCACACCCAGGATCCGAACCGGTGAACCCTGGGCTCCGGAAGTGGAACATGCAAACTTAAGCACTATGTCACTGGGCTAGCCCCAGACTTTGTCTTTTTAAACTAACATTCTTGTAACTAAGATGCTACTAAGGTCCATTTCTAAATAATTTTTAAAATATTGTTAACATTATTTCTGGATCGAAGATAATATAGGCTCATTAAAGGCAATTTTGGAAAATACAGATACAGTGGCGTGTCTGATGAGGTGGAAATTAATTTTATTAAATTCTATTTTTTCTCAAGTGAAATGTTGATATTTGGAACCTGATGATTATTGCAGAGGGAAGAAAAGGAGTCCAAGGGATTTAGGGTAAAGAAAAGATCAAGACCTTGATCCCTTTTCCCAGATTATGGTAATTTATCAGGATGACCCAGGGAGCCCCAAACCAGAGGCAGAGAAGTGGGCCAGGAAAATGGGGATTCCAGTTCAAGGAGACCACGGGCCTGACATCTCATCAACCGGTAAGATTTTTGCACTCCAGATGACTGTTCGGAACATTTTGTTAAATTATTCTCCATCCCTCTCCCCACAGAAATCTTGTTTGAACTTTAATCTGGTTTATATTGATTCTATACATTGATTTGTAAACAGTACTTTTTTCCCCCAATATTTGCTCTACGCCCCCTCCTCTTCCAGAACATACACCCTCAATTGTTCATGTCTTCTTTCATGCCTGCAGTGTATATTTGTAGTTTTCTTTGTGTAAATGCCTCTTAGTTCATGATGTATTTTATATGACCAGTACTTCACATGTTTTATACATTCATATACATACAATATTGGGCTATTATATCCTATATATAGATGAAATATGGTTATTATATCCTATATGTGATATATATTTATATATTTTATATATATAACAATTGATATATTTTTCATCCTATTTTCAGGTTATTATATATTGGAAAGAATTTTGATTATTTATGTTATATCTGTCTTTTAAACCACCAATTGTTTTTCAATTGATTTTTTGAGATCTTTAGGTAGAGTATCAAATTTTCTGTAAATATAATATTCTTTCCTCCTTTCCAATGCCTCTGCCCTTTATTTCTGTTCCATGTCTCATTGCCTCAGCTAGAACCCTCAATATAGAATTATAGTGGTGATATCAACATATTTCTTTTGATCTTAGTTTTAGTGAAATATCCTGGTATTTTAAGTGCTGTCTTTGGTTTAAGATAGTTCCTCTTTATGACGCTAAGAAAATATTCTTCTGGTATTAGCTTTTTAGATTTTAAGTGGAATACACATTAGAATATATTAAATACATCTCCAGCATTCATTTAATGATCAAAAATTTTCTTTTTTGATCTCATATATTAATGGAATTCATAACTGTAAATGATACTTGCATTTTTTTGTATAAATACTACTGGTCAAAGTGGAATTGTACTATACAATTAAATTGACTAATATACTAAATATCCTAACACTTTATGTATATCAATTATATATTAATTAATATACTTAATATTATTAATTAACTTATAATTATAATTAACTTAATATAATTAATATTATTAATTAATACATTAATTAATTCATACACTTATAGTTTGCTGATTAGAAATTATAATGTATAATTTACTTATATATTATGATGGAATTTATAATTAATTATGTTAGTCATATATGAATACTTTATACATATATATGTGCTCCATATTTATGAGAAGTTGGCTTATAGTTTTCTTTTACTGATTTGAGAGCAGTTAAACAATGAGTTGACTAAATAATTATTTTGAACAACTATTTTAAATACAATTAAAATAAATGCAATGTCTGATTAGATATCTCAATTAATTACTTGCACTCATTTTGGACATCAACTTTATGAAACTTTACAGATCAATTGGGAAACTTCACTTCTTTGCATACACAGAACTTTTTTTAATAGTATAGGCATTATCTTTTCTTTAAAAGTTTGAAACAATTTGGGGCTGGCCCCGTGGCCGAGTGGTTAAGTTCGCGCGCTCCGCTGCAGGCGGCCCAGTGTTTCGTTGGTTCGAATCCTGGGCGCGGACATGGCACTGCTCATCAGACCACGCTGAGGCAGCGTCCCACATACCACAACTAGAAGGACCCACAACGAAGAATACACAACTATGTACCGGAGGGCTTTGGGGAGAAAAAGAAAAAAAAAAAATAAAATCTTAAAAAAAAAAAAAAAAGTTTGAAACAATTTAACAATAAAAATAATTGCCATTTCAAACTTTTATGGCATTTCTTTGATAACTTTTCAAAATCTGCGTGGATATTAAACTTTTAATGCTTTCTATATCATCTTGACTCAATTGTGTTAATTGGTATTTTTATTAAAATTTTTATTAAATTTTTATTAGGGGCCGGCTCTGTGGCCAAGTGGTTAAGTTCGCGCGCTCTGCTGCGGCGGCCCAGGGTTCGGATCCTGGGCGCGGACATGGCACCGCTCGTCAGGCCACGTTGAGGTGGCGTCCCACATCCCACAACTAGAAGGACCTGCTACTAAGATATACAACTATGTACAGGTGGGGTATGGGGAGATAAAGCAGAAAAAAAAAAAAAAAAGATTGGCAACAGTTGTTAGCCCAGGCGCCAATCTTTAAAAAAAAAAAAAATTTTATTAAAACTTGTTTATATTTCATTGAGGTTTCTAATCACTGTAAGATCACCTTAAGGACTGCAGAGGGAAAACCTAAAAGGGGCGTGGGTCCTTGAATGACATCATGGGCTGCCTTTCCAACTCTGAGCTGCCTATCACCAGACTTCTTTTACATGAAAGAAAAATAAACCTTATCTTATTTAGGCTGTCATTATTTAGGTTTTTTGTTTTAGATAGCCAAACAAGTCCCTAACTAATCGGTGGGTAATTGCTGTTATTGTCACATTCCTTGTATGTTTTTATTTTCGCTTATTTGGAATTTAGCAGTCTTTTTGGAATGATGTGCTAAAGACTCTTCCTAGGCGAAGAAAATTGTAATGATTTTTAGTTTGACCTTTAGTTCTCTGCCTTCCATATCCATCACTTCCATTTCAGAGCAAAACTGGAGTGCAGTTAATCAGCACACTAGTCGATGCCGAGCAGGAATTCATCTAGGCCCACCGTGGAATGTGTCCTGCCCCTGCCGTGTGGTTCTCTGAAGCTGAACTGCACCGTTAGTGCTGTTACCTGAGCTGCTGGTGATCTGTTGCAGTCTTCTCTACAGTGCTTTGCTCAAAGGAACTCTACCCCTAGAGTGCAAAGTTACAGTGGTAACCAAGTCACCACCACCACTATCGCCACCATCCCACGATTTCCTACCCTGCTTTCTGGAAGGAACACTCTGCAAAATGACATTGAAAGATGTATCAGAAGTGGGATGGTGTCTTAGTCAGTTCAGGCTGCTATAGAAATACCATAGACTAGTGGCTTAAACAACAAACATTTATTTTTCACAGTTCTGGAGGCTGGGAAGTCCAAGATCAAGGTGCCAGCAGTGTCTGGTGAGGACCTGCTTCCTGGCTTATAGATGGCCATCTTGCTAGTGTATCCTCACATAGTGGAGAGCAGAGAGAGGAAGCAAACTCTGTGTCTATTCTTATAAGAACACTAATCCCATTACAAGTGTTCCACCCTTATGACCTAAATGCCCCCCAGAGGTCCACCTCCAAATACCATCTTCTTATGGCTTCAACAAATGATATTGGGGGAGACTCAAATAGTCCATAGCAGATAGAGAGGAAAACAACTACGCCTTCCTCAAAACATAGCACTTACCTCATTGAGTCATGGATCCCTGGTTTTCTGATGAGTCAAGTTCTGGGAGTCACTGAGCCAGAGGACAGACACTGGTAAAGAAATGAAATATTCTCCCACCTTGTCCCAGTAGTTGAGGATTTCTTAGTCTTGCTGGATGATGCATTGGTAGGGCACTGATTGATTTTTCTCATTCCAACTCCACTGACCAGAAAATCTGGAAAATTAGCAAAGATTCTGGACTAGGTTGTATGTCAAGAGTCATGTTCAATGTCATATTTTTTTTCTCCAGGCACACCACCATAAAGTTTTATTTCTTTTCCTTGAAAAAACATACCACACATTAATGTTGTGATTTTTAAATACATTGTAGAAGTTGTCATTGTGTTTTTAAAGACAACTTGGAAGAGACTCCAGCAGACACTTTAGAATAATAAACTCATATAAATAACCCCATAGGGGCCAGCCACGTGGCTGAACAGTTAAGTTCACATGCTGTGCTTCAGCGGCCCAGGGTTTTGCCAGTTCGGATCCTGGGTGTGGACCTAGCACTACTCATCAAGCCATGCTGAGGCTCCATCCCACATAGCACAACTAGAAGGACTTACAACTGGAAAATACAACTACGTACTGGGGGGCTTTGGGGAGAAGAAGAAACAAAAAAACTTAGCTCAGGGAAAATCTTTAAAAAACACAAAAACCCCAAATAACTCACAAAGGGGCAGCCTATCTTATTTAATTATTTAGTTAAACATTCAAATTATTTATAATTTTTGCTTTCACAAAATAATTCTAAATATCATATTATTTTCTCAAGAATGGTTTCCAAGAGTGAGATTATTTGGTAAGAGTTAGGACTGTTTAAGGCTCTTGAGATATGTTAAAGACAATTGATTAAGCATCTCTAAAAGGGATCATCTGACTGCCCCTAAAGTCATCTTGATTCTTTTTTTTTAAAAGATTGGCACCTGAGCTAACATCTGCTGCCAATTTTCCTTTTCTTCTTCTTCCTCTTCTCCTTCCTCTCCTTCTTCTCTTTCTCCCCAAAACTCCCCAGTACATAGTTGCATATTCTAGTTGTGGGTCCTTCTGGTTGTGCTATGTGGAACGCTGTATGGCCTGATAAGTGGTACCTTGTCTGTGCCCAGGATCTGAACCGGTGAAACCCTGGGCCGCCAAAGTGGAGCACGCGAACTTAACCACTCAGCCACGGGCCGGCCCCTTCTTGCAAACCTTCTTTTCTTTTTTTGCAAACCTTGCAGGAAGATGGAAGTCTTTCTTGGATAATTTATAATTCTCCTTTACCTAACTTACTCTTCCTAGTAGCTTTATAAGATTTCCATATAAAACTGTGGTTCAGAGGGGCTATTTGCCCAGGATCACGAAGTAAATAAGTAGCAAATTAGAGGCCACTGAGTTAGAGCTATCTTGGGAAGCCCAATCTCATAACCTCAAATCCAACACTCTTCCATGCCACCATGCCAATTTTCAAACTTTCTTACTTTACAGATGAAGAAACTAATACTCATAGATAAAAGAACTTGTTGAAGTCCACACAGGTAGGCAACGAAGTAGATCCAGGGCTGCAATTATTTATTAACAAGATAATACTGTATTCAGGACCAATTGGTAAAAGCAAACTATTAGAAATAATGTGAATATTATTATATTAATTAACATATTAATTATATTAATCTGTCAAATACAATATGTGGAAATTTTATGAATTATTATGAAGTCTTTATGTTTATGATTCTAGAGCCCCTAACAGAGTTTCTCTCAGCTTCTCCCAGTGCACTTGCCACTTCACCTTCCTTCTCTCAAGAGAGCATCATGGAGCCTGAATCCATCCCCCATTTGAGTCTAAAGTTCAAGGAAGGGGCAATCAAGAAGACAAATTCAATGACAAAAGAATGATGAAAAGGAGAGCATCTTTCCTGTGCACCACGTGTGTGCGGGGGCCATTTGCCCAGCTTTCCCGGTGAAAAATCTGTTCTTGGAACACCCCTTTCTACAAAAATGATTGGCTTTCCCATCTTCTTTCCAAAATTCATATACTTGTCTTTTTATATGACTATGAGGGAGGGGTCTCAAGACGTTCTCGCCTTATCTTTGGACTCTCTCTCTCTGTTGTCCACACTGTGCTTTGAAAAATAGAATTCCTGTTGTAACGAGTGGCGAGCAACTCCAGAGGAGTTTTCATAATTTCCCAATTATAAAACCTGACTTTGCCATAAAAATATCTTTACGAAGACGTAAATTAGGAGGCTAATGTCACCATGACCGGATCCACCCCTGCTACACTTCCCATCTTCAGATGGTTAAAGATAACAGTAACAGTTGTAAAAAAGTGAGTCATTCAGAAAGCTGCAGCAACTTTGCTGAGGCTACAAGATAGAAAGGGGATTCCCACATCATAGTTAAGGGTTTTGGGGTTTCTCTCTCTCTCTCTCTCTGGGCCCCACCTACCACTCGCCTAACTTACTCCTTCTGTTCCCCACACACACCAGATGCTACAGCTGCATTGGGAAACTAATGAGTGATTCCCCTACTTTCTGCATACATTCCTGTCTCCTTCGATCATACTGAATCTTCATCTGAAATACCTTTTTCCCATCTACTGAGAAAAATCTTACCCATTATGATGTTCAACTTAAATTTTATCTCCTCTTCAAAGCCTTTTTAAAAACTTTCATAGAAAGAACTAATCATTTCCTCCCTTATAATCTCATTCTCATGCTTCACACAATTAGTAGAGAGATTTCTCCACTATTCTGGGTTGTTGTTTTCTTTGCCATCCTCACCCTAGTCTGTAAACCTTTGAGAGAAGGCACAATGATGAGCACAGCTTTATAGTCTAAGCGTCTAGCACACAGATCAGCAAACTGTTTCTGTAAAGGGCCAGATAGTGAATATTTTAGCTTTTCTGGGCCATAGGATCTCTGTTGCAACTACTCAACTCTGCTGTTACAGTGCGAAAGCAGCTGGTACATAAACAAATGGTGTGGTACCCAATATTTTGCGGCAGCCTGGAAAGTCAAACCAATCTATATCCATTCTTCCATGGATTTGTGAGTTGTAAATCAGACTATTTTATCCAAAACAGGGTTGACTAAAAAATTAATTTGAAAATGGCATTCTATAAGGGCTTCAACTCTTGTCTCAGAGTCCTTATAATAGTTTCTTATTGATTCTGTAACAATTAACACAAACTTATTGGCTTAAAAAACAAAAATTTATTATTGTGTAGTTCTGAAAAAGGTGAAAATCAGTCTCACTGGGCTAAAGTCAGGTGTCAAACAAACTGCTTTCTTCTGGAGTCTTTAGGGAAGAATCAATTTCCTTGCCTCTTCCACCTTCTAGAGGCTGCCTGCATTCTTTGGCTCATGGCCTCTTCCTCCATCTTCAAAGCCAGAAACATAGCATCTTCAAATCTCTCTCTGACACTCTGACCTCTGCTTTTGTCATCACATCTCTTCCCCTGATTGTCACCCTCTTGCCTCCCTCTTGTAATGACTTTGTGATTACATTGGATCCACCAGAATAATCCAAGGTAATTTCTTCATCTCAACATCCTTAACTTAATCTCATCTGCAGAAGCCCTTTATTAAGGTAGCATATCCACAGGTTCTGGGCATTAGGACGTGGACATCTTTGGAAGACCCTTATTCAGCCTACCATGGTATTTAGTACTAATTACTAAGGGGAGTACATCCTTGCCTATGCATCACTTGAAGTACCATTTTTTGCTGTCAACTGATTCCTACAGAAGATGTTGCTCTTTTCTGCAAAATGCTGACTACTACCTTTGCTGTTAGGGAGAAAGACTGTGTGAGGCTGCGGTTCTGTCTTTCCCAGGTACACTCGGAAGCTGAGTTCTCTTTGAGGACTAAATTTACTTCCAGGAACTGGCGTTTTCCACAGGGACATTGGGCTAGGATGTGCATTTCAGACCCTATCTGGCAGAAACAGGACATTTTTCCTTGGACTTGGAGCCAGAAACAGATTCTCTTTTTGTAAAAAATATGAATATCATCCACTTTCTGTGAAAACACAATTAGACACCTCCCCTGCCTCCCACAATGTTGTTAAAGTTACAGAGGCTCAATCAGAAGTATATTTCTTCCTCTGTCCAAGTTCTGAGTCAATTAAGAAATCAAGTAGCAAGTAACAGGGCCGGCCTTGTGGTGCAGTGGTTAAGTTTGCACGTTCCACTTTGGTGGCCTGGGGTTCTCTGGTTCAGATCCTGGGTGAGGACGGATGCTCTGCTTGGCAAGCCATGCTGTGGCAGGTGTCCCACACATAAAGTAGAGGAAGATGGGCATGGATGTTAGCTCAGGACCAGTCTTCTTCAGCAAAAAGAGGAGGATTGGCAGCAGATGTTAGCTCAGGGCTAATCTTCCTCAAAAAAAAAAAAATCAAAATATCACCTTTGTTGTTATATTTGAGAATTTTGTCTGAAACACTAAGAAAATAGGCTTCCTAATACTAAACTCCAGAATTAGATTGCTTCACTCACCCTATGACAAGAAGCATATATACCAGAGGTCTCCACATGTGGGGGCTTGCTGGGGGAAAACTTATGGCCTGGAGGCACAGAGCAGAGCACGTGGTTCCTGCAGGCAGCTCTCGCCAGCGATAGAGACTGGCTGAGCCACACTTACCCAGTTCCTCTCCCAGACTCAGCAATCAGATTATTTACTCCACCTCCATGGAGAGGAGAAAGAAATAGGACAAGCTCCAGGAATGTCCCACTGGTGGAGCTCCCTCACCTGCCAGGAAACTACAGCAAGGTTGGGAGAAACTGCCATCACTGCCAGTTTCCCACTCAGCCCGAACAGGTGGCAGTAGCTGACAAGCAGCAGAGAGTTACCATCGAATCAAATGGCCTGTAACAGCGTTGCTAGGAATTGCTCAAATACTGAAGTGCTATTTCTTTTTGATTGTTTACTTTTTTAAAAAGTTCAGGCATGATAAGAAGTGTCAGTTATATATAAATTCACTCATAAGGGATTGAACCAAATCACAAAAACATGCTCTTATTTTAATTTTAATTTAATTATATTCAATTGCTTATGCGTAAGCTCAGCTCACTATGAACAGTTTGCTTTAAAAGGCGCCAGTGTTATAAAAATGTACGAAATTGAGAACGTGAATAAGAACATAAGGACAGTGAAATGACACACGTTTACCCAGTCTCCCTGACTCCAGTCTCTTTTCTTCCTGATGTTCCTACCAGATTAATTTACCTGAAACATTCTCTGACCACAGTGCTCACTCACACAACTTCCTACAGAGAGAAATATAAACTCAACTTGGAATTCAAGGTCTCAATCTGTCTCCAACCTTATTTCTTACTACTTTTCTTCGCATACATTTTGCTTCAATAGACAGCCAGCTAGTTCCTGTCCCTTTACAACTTGTCACACTGTTCTCTCTTTCAAAGGCCATCTCCTCCTCCTACATTCCATGTGTCCTGGTCCTATGTCCATCTTAACACCCAAATCAAATGTCACAACCTCTCAGCTGAAATGAATCTTTCACTCCTCCCGCTGCCATTTAAGTCCTATCTAGGCCCTGGACTCTAAGTCTCTTGAGGGCAGATACTACACTTTGTTTATAGGTTGGTACCCCCTCCAGCAGGAAGGCCATGGATGGTCGGGCAGGTTGTGTATGATGGCCCTGCCCTGCAATATCTGGCAGACTGTCTTGCATGATAAACGCTTGATCAATAATTTCCAATAAATTGAATGAATGACCATGAATTAATTGATATTGGCATTATCCTCAATTACCAATGTAATGAACTCAGATCTTAAGACACTGAAAGTTTGAAGTCAGAACTTAAGGAGAAATATAAGAGATAGGCAACACTACAAGGGGTTTAAATCCTTCATCAGATTAACTCTGGGGTCTAGACTCTCTTTTAGAGAGTCTGACGAGAGCACATTTCCATCACACATACACCCTCACACGCACACACACACACACACACGGCCCACAATTCCTCCCTAGACTTGCAGATCCTTCTCTCCCAGGACCATTGTATGATTGTGATAGCTGTGCAGTGTCTGTGGCAGGCCTGTGCCTGGCCCCTTGGTCACGCTTTTCCCTATTCCACCCCAGCCACACAGCCCTGCCAGGATCCCTTTAGTGTGAGTACATCTTACCACTCAATTTCTGTAGCCAGTACCAGGAAAACTGCTACTAGAAGCGACATCCAATGCCAACACAGTGATTTCTTTTCTTGGGAACCTACCTGGCTTTGTGAAGAAAGAGTTAGAACATATTGTAATAACAATAACGCTGAGAGCCTCCATTGCCAAGAGATCAGATTCTGAATAAATGGACTGTTTTTGAGCTGGACGGCTGCCTTGAAACACAGCCTGCTTATTCAACAGAACTTTGCCCCAGAATAGGTATCACCGTCAGCAGAGGGGGAAAACCTAGATAACAGTACTTTCCAAATGAATCCAGGGCCCTGACCACTTTCACTACCACTTACGTAGCCAACTGAGATGAATTCACAAACCAAGGTGTCCTGATGTGGGGTGGGGGTCACTTCATAGCCAGACGGCCTGAGTGTTAGTGTCCCATCTCATCGTTCTCTTACTGACCTCAGTGCCAGAATTTGGAACACATTCTACCCATGCAGACAAGTGACACAGAACCCAGGATAAGAGCATTATTGCTTAGTATCGCAGATTGTGGTATCGCAGCTTACAGCCGTGGGTTTGAATTCTGATGCACTGCTCACAGGGAAAGTGAACTCTTATTCATTCCCACTCCACCATTTGGGGTTGTGCAATCATGTGATGGGGGAGTCTGAGCCAAATTTCCTCTGTACCCAAGGAGAGAACAGTACTGATTCTGGAGCCAGATAGACCCAAGCTTCAACCCCAGCCCTGCCACTTACTACTTCACTTCTCTAAGCTTCAGTTTTCTCATCTGTAAATTGGGATTGCTTGTAATAGCACTGAATTAAGAGGTTTGATGTGAGAGTTACATATGATAATGTTGGTAAAATATTTGGTACAGAGTAAGTCCTCAATAAATAATTGCTCCTATTATGGAGGAAAAAATGGCATACAATTCAATAAAATTCCTTCCCCAAATACTACCAAATTAGAACCTACACTGATTTTCTCTTTTACCCCTTTCAATGAGCTATTTTTGTTTTAAAAGGTGAATAGTCTCTATCTTTTCAAAAATTCCTTTTCAGTTCACATGGTTGGTGACCTACTATGGGCATGGCCAGATGACACATTTAACAAATGGAATCTTTTTTGGTCTTTACTGTGACAACATGTCTGTGAGGCAGATATTATTACCACGACTTCATAGTTGGGGGAACTGAGGCTGGGTGACTTGCCAAATGCCTTAAGTAGATATATTTGAACCCAAGGGTCCTGACTCTGAAGTTTCCTCAGTCCAAGACTAATTTATCCTCCAATAGCTAAATGAGAATCAAAATATCAACTTTATCAATGACCTAATAAAGTGGAAATTGAGATCATTTGGCAAAAGGCATTGGAGAACACAAAATGAAGCTTTCTACTCTCTCTAAATCCCAACCTGGAGACCCCCCTATAGCGAGAAGTAGGTCTACAGGTGGTCCTAAAGCCTACATTTCCAGACACTGACAAGCCCACCTTATCTGCCAGCCAACCCGAGGAAAGAGTAGTCGGAAGAGGCTGGTGATTCCCCGAGGCCTCTGTGCTCTCCACATGGAGAGAAGAAACACCGGGCAGAGGCTGGGAGTTCTTGCTACAACATCAGTAAGAAACAGAGTGGGATCTAGGACTTTTGACAGTGACTCCACCCAGTAAAAACAAGGTGGCCTAGGGTCTCTTCAACCAGATTTGCCACGTCTCCTCAAAGAATGAAGGGTGGACGAGTAAGCAAGTGCAGAAACAACTGAACAGTTCAGCCAAGACTCACCATTTCTGTGAAAACCTGCTGGAGGAGTAAGGGGAGGTGAACAAGGATGCTTTCATAATGATTCCACTGCCAAAGCTCATTTCATGCCATTACATCCGCCTGTCCTAGGAATGTACCCTTCCCAACAGATATGCGACTTTCTTATTACAATTTATACAGCTGTCAACACAGCTGTTAAAGAAAATAAAGCCCCCTTTTGGTCAACCCACCCCATGGGAATGCCATCAAATCCTTGAAGAAACCTCTAAAGAGAATAAAGGGGAAAGATGACTTACAAATACATACAATAGTGTTTTCGTCTCTCTGGATTCCCCAGATGGGAACCCTGTTATCTTAAAAATTGTGAAGCTAGATTCCTTCTACAAATTATGAGCCTTTCAGTATGGTGGTTAAAAGTATGGACTTTATTGTTAGAGAGATCTGGGTTTGAATTCTGACTCTGCTGTTTAGCTGTGGAGAATCATTCTTTTTGGCTGGCTAATATTTAAAATCTCTTGTAATGTTTGGAAAATGCCCTTCCCTGTAGAAGTCTTCATGGGAGGTAAAGCCTACATCCCAGTACGGAAACCAGATTGCATCTCTTCAACCTCCCTTACAACTGCACTGTGAGCTGGAGGTCAAGGATTTGCATCTTCTTCAATTTCTTTCATCAACGTCTTACAGTTTCCAGTGTACAGATCTTTCACCTCCTTGGTTAAATTTATTCCTAAGTGGTTGGTTGTTTTTGGTGCTATTGTCAATGGATTTGTTTTCTTTATTTCTTTTTCAGATAATTCATTTTTGACAAATAGAATCACAACTGATTTTTGTATGTTGATTTTGAATCCTGAAACTTTACTGAATTCCTTTATTAGTTTTTTAGTAGAGTCTTTAAGATTTTCTATGTAAAAGATCATGTCATCTGTAAACAAAGACAATTTTATTTTTCTTTCCAGTTTGGATGCTTTTTATTTCTTTTTCTTCCTGGTTACTCTGGCTAGAACTTCCAGGACTATGTTAAATAGGAGTGGTGAGAGTGGGCATCCTTGTGTTGTTCTTGATCTTAGATGAAAAGCTTTCAGCCTTTCATCATTGAGTAGGATGTTAGCAATAAATTATCGTATATGACCTCTCTTATGTTGAGGTATGTTCCTTCTACTTCCAATGGTTGAGAGTTTTTATCATGAATAAATGTGGAATTTTGTCAAATGCTTTTTCCGCATCTATTGAGATGATCATATGATTTTTACCTTTCATTCCATTAATGTGATGTATCATGTTTATCAATTTGTTATGTTGAACCATCCTTGCATCCCAGGGATGAATCCCACTTGATCATGATGTATGATCCTTTTAATGTGCTGATCAATTCAGTTTCCTCATATATATATTTTTTAAAGTTTGGATTTACATTCCTCAAGAATACTGGCCTGTAGTTTTCTTTTCTTATAGTGTCTTTATCTGGCTTTGGGATCAAGGTAATGCAGCCCTTGTAAAACGAGTTTGGGTGTGTTCCCTCCTATTCAATTTTTTGGAATAGTTTGAGAAGGATTGACATTAATTCTTCTTTAAATGGGGTTTGGCAGAATTCACCAGGTAAACTATCTGGTCCTGGGCTTTTCTTTTGGGGTGAATTTTGATTACTGATTCAATCTCCTTACTTGTTACGGTCTGCTCAGATTTTCTATTTTTTCATGATTCAATTTTGGCAGGTTGCATTTTTGTAGAAATTTATCCATTTATTCTAGGTTATCCAATTTGTTGGCATCTCATTAGGGAAATGTAAATCAAAACCACAATGAGAGATCACCTCATACCTGTTAGAATGGCTATTATCAAAAAGACAAGAGATAACAAATGCTAGTGAAGCTGTGCAGAAAAGGGAACCCTTGTGCACTGTTGGTGGGAATGTAAATTTCATACAGCCATATGAAAAACAGCATGGAGGTTCCTCAAAAATTAAAAATGGAACCACCATTTGACACAGCAATGCCACTTCTGTTTATGTATCTGAAGGAAGTGAAATCACTACCTCAAAGAGATATCTGCTCTCCCATGTTCATTGCAGCATTACTTACAAGGGCCGAGACATGGAAACAAGCTATGTGCCTATCAACAGATGAATGGATAAAGAATATGTGGTGGTGTATATACATATATATATATATATATATATACAGTGGAATATTATTCAGCCATAAAAAAGAAGGAAATTCTGCCATTTGCAACAATACAAATGGATCTTGAGGACATTGTTCTAGGTGAAATAAGTCAGACAAAGACAAATACTGTATGATTTCACTCATATGTGGAATCTAAAAAACACGACTTTTTCTTTTTTTTGGTGAGAAATATTGGCCCTGAGCTAATATCTGTTGCCAATCTTCCTCTTTTTGCTTGAAGAAGATTGTTGGTGAGCTAACATCTGTGCCAGTCTTACTCTATTTTGTATGTGAGATGCTACCACAGCATGGCTTGATGAGCAGCATGTGGGCACCCAAGATCTGAACTCACACACCCTGGGCCACTGAAGCAAAGCGTGTGAAATTAGCCACTATGCCACCAGGCTGGCCCTTAAAAAGAAAACAACTTATGAACAGAGAAAAGATTGGTGGTTTTCAGGGGTAAGATAAGGGGGAGGGAAATACGTGAAGATGGTCAGTGGGTACAAACTTCCAGTTTTAAGATGAATAATTTCTGGGGATGTAATGTATAGCATGGGAACTATAATTAACAACACTTTATTGTATATTTTAAGGTTGCTAAGAGAGTAGATCTTAAATGTTCTCACCACACACACACACACACACACACAAATTGTTACTATGTGAGGTGATAGATGTCTTAACTAACCTTATTGTGGTAATCATTTTGCAATATATACATATCTCAAATCATTACACTGTATACCTTAAACTTACACAGTGTTATATATCAATTACATCTCAATCATGCTGTAAAAATAAAGTAAATAAAATTTAAAATAATAATAATAAAAAGGGAGAATGGTTATTTGCTTAGTATCATATGGAGTGACCCTTGTGTTTTATAATTTTGGAGCAAAGAAATTCAAAAACTTATTTCACTCCTACTAAATTCCAGAATATGCCTCTTACCAGTAGTTTATAAACATATATATTTTTCCATTTTCCATTCATTTTTATAAAGCATTCAGATTTACACAAACACTTTCATGTTGGTAAAAATAGTGGATCAACTTAAAATGCTTTCTCTCTGCCACAAGCAACAGAAAACAGTGGCTTCAACACAGAAGCAGTTGCTTCTTTCACACATCAAGAAGCCAGGAGGAAATTTTTCTAGAGTGATGTAGTTGTCCAACAATGCTGTCATGGATTTAACTTCTTTCTAGCCTTCTCCTGCCCTACCCTTAAAGTAATGGTATTGTGGTTTTTGCCTCATGGTCACAAGATGGCTGCTGCACCAACAGGAATAAAGTCCATCTGCATTTCACTTGGTAAGTAGAAGCTAGAAAGAACTAAACGCCGAAGAACCATGCTTTCTGGGTACCGTTCTTTGAAATAGTTTTCCCTAAAGTCTCATCCAGTGACTTCCGTTTGGAGTTGACTGAGTTCCACACGCATCCCTAACGAAATCTCTGGAAGCTCCTAGGAGAAAGTGAGCTGCAGAAAGAGAGAGCTTCAACTTATAACAAAGACTGAGGACCATGTATGAGGAATAATAAGAAGAATAATGTAATATAGCTACCAATAACTGGTATTTATCTGGGACTTACTATACACCAGGCAGGCACTGTTCAAAACGCTTATAAACATTACTTCGTTTAATCCTTGCAACTACCTTATGAGGTGGGTATTATTATTATTCACATTTAACTGTGAGGAAACCAAAGCACAAAGAAACTACCCAACCTGAAGATGATCTCTTGGTGAATAAGTAAGTGCTCAGGCAACAATTGAAACACAGGGAGCAAACATTGTAACCCAGGTTTACTAAGAGATAAGAAAAGGATCTTTTGCTTTTCTGACCTTCTACTTATAATAAGGTCTTCCTCCAGAAGTCAGCAAATGTTTAGCTACCTAATGTGAGTCTGAGACTTAAATTTCCAAACTCACATGACCAAAAATATCAGAGCAAGAATATCAGGCAGTTCATTATTTAGCACAGAATCCATCTGATTTGGCATTGGTTATCCGAAATGGTGGTCCAGTGGGGTGAAATTTGCCTTGACTATAAAATTACTACTAATTTTATAATATTATTATATACTAATGCCAATATCAGCAGTGTTACTAATGTTCGGAATGTTCTATCTGTAGGCCTTCTATACCTACAGGTACGAAGGCATTTTAGAGCACAGCAGATACAGCGAAGGAAGGGATTATTTCCATAAAGTGGAGACATCATCTCTTCACTACCAGAAGAAACCGTCCATATGCCCCAGAGGGCCATAAGTCCCATCAAACACCACCAGCAACAAGAAGTCCAGATTTAAGTTCACCTTTCATCAGTTTAAAGTAGTGTTTCTCAATCTTTTTTCATTATTGCTCCCTAAGGAGACTGGGTAGACATTTTTTCTTAATTGCCCCCTCTATGACATTTAAATACTGCAAATATACTATCTGTTTGTGTTGAGTGGCCCTTAGGAAGGCTAAAAGATATAAATGTTTTCCCACTCTAAGAACCAGTTTTCATCCCCTTGGGGTGATATTACGCTTGTTTAAAGTGATTGATTTATTAGTTTAAAAGTCAGTCTGAGAAATGCAGCTGCCTCATAGCCTCACTAAAATTGTAATAATAGACAAGATCGCCTAAACCACTTCAATTGAAGCCTTGCTGCTCTCAGTGTAGTAGTTATTATTGCTATCAATACTTTTGTAGCACGTAGTTAAGACTGCAAACACACCTCCATGGTTTGGGGAGGGCCATGAGTTCTAAGTGAAATGGTCGTGCATCACTTCCGGGCCAGAATATTCTACTGCTATTTGGAACACCTAGGATTCTCTTTTCCTCTAACCAGTGATTCAAGATGGTGGCTGCTTTGTCAGCCTGGATTCCCAAGTGAGGAGGTGTGGAGCAGAGCTCCCAGCTGACCTGCAATGCATAAGAATGAGACTACTAAGATTTCAAGGTTGCTTGTTATTGCAGCACAACCCAGCCTACCCTGACTGATACCCTGTCTCGTTCATTTACTCATTTAAATGAATGAGAACCCACAATATGCCAGACACTGTCCTAGGACTGATAATATAACAATAAACTAGACAAGTCCTTGCCTTCATGGAATTTATTTTCCAGTGGAGGGATCTATTGAGCAACTCTTCAGTTCAGAAAGGACAGGGTATACTGTAGAAGAAAATTAACTCTTCTCCTTGAAGATAGGGTCAAATCACAAAATTCCAGCCTGTGATATAGTCTCAACAATCTTCTCTGAAATGAAGCCAAGTCCAGAGGGCATTGGTCCCTCAGCTCCTCCCCAGGACACCAGAGGGACGTTAAAATCCTATTTCAATTTTGAATTTTGAAGTCTAATGATTTGGGAAGATTACAGAAGGGAATTCTTGGAGAAGGAGCAGGATTTGGGAACGTGTAAAGGTGTGGAGAGATCTTCTAGATTGCAGAAAATAAAAGGCACAGAGACACAAAAGTGCAGATTCTCCTCACTCAAACCAGATGGACCACAGAAGCACCAAGTTCAAGGAGGAACTAATTGACCAAAAGATCAACTTGAGCTCTTGAAAAAGTGATTTTGTTTTGCCTAAGACCCTCTATTACTCACAGAGAGATGTTCATTTCCCACAGGATGAAGTCCATTCTTCCTTGAGAGGAATCCTGAGCAGATACACAAATAATTAAACTGAAATAGACCATTTTAACCCCCCACTGCAGTTCAAACACCCCAGCCATCAAAGCTGGCCAGCCAAAACCAGCTGCTTAAGATCATCCTTTGAGGTTCAATGAACTAGGGCTTTGTTAGACCAGGAGTGAGAAAGGATTTCAAAGACAAGGGCCCTCCTTGGGAAATGATTTCCTGATGACCTCTTCGAATTACATGCTTTTTCTCATAATACAGTTAGCCCCCTAATCCTTATTCCCTCTACTGTGAATCTCTCCTAAGCCCCCAGCCAGGATAGAAGAAAATGATGGGAGGAATGGCCTCATCTCCCTAACCCATGACAAAATTTCATGAATTAATCTTGCACTCATAATATAAAAGGAACAAGAGGCAAACTTTCCTCTGTTTCTGACTCTGCAAGTTCTGAATAACTTGAGTCTGTGTCTTTATATAGTGGTCTAATTTCAAAAACAAAAAGATGCTAAATTTTAAGCTCTCACAACTACGTTACTTTCAGTGGCATCATTGCCACTGTCTACTTTAATAACTCCATCTACAGCTATTTGTGAAGGTTTTTAATACTTTGGTAATTCTGTTTGCATTTTTCAGCTAAAAATAGACACACATGTTTGACTTCTAGCATCAGGTGCTGCTTTTTTTCTGTAAAGTTAAGATTATAACAATTTTAAAAAGGATATATATCATATATTCTGTTGTAGTAGCTCAGAAATCTATCGAAGGGCATTGTACCTAAGGAGCTAAAATTATAAAACCAGAAGAGAAAGAAATAGGAGTAAATAAATATGAAGCAGTTCTAGAAGCAAACACACACTCTCGGACTCAAATATCATCATGTTGAGAGTGTTTATTATAATCTGTTGTTAAACAAAACTTCCCTGAAAAACAGGATGGGGAGTGAGAATTCCGTTTTCTGACATTAGCTTGTTGGATGACCTCAGGAAAGTAACTCTCTGCACTGACTGCCTGCTGGGTATTGTACGAAGCATTTTTCATGAATTAACTCGTTTACTCTTCATGTCATAACCTTTGTGGGAAGTATTATTATTATTCCCAGCTATGAGATAAGGAATCTGGTACACAGAGAAGTTAAATAACTTACCTAAGATCACAAATTTCAAAAGCAGGTTCTTGCCCTTAACTCTTTCATCTCTGGTTGTTCTTTGAAGTCTCACACAGGTTTAGTATTCTAAGCTTCCAAAATCTTTAGTTCCAAAGCTACACCCAACTGCTTCACTTCTAAAACTGTGTATAATTCTACCAATGACTTCATGTGTTATGCTTTTCCTTTTATAAATATTTTCTTTTGAAGATTTCAATCTAAAACCTTAAATGAGATCCTTGGCTTGGGTCAAAATTTGAAACAAGAAGATGAAGTATGAGGAGGGGAGAAAACTCCACTGATTCTTTCTTGAGGCTTTGGCCATAAGGGAGTCACTCAGAGCTCTGTTCAAGTCTTACTGGTTTTTCTCAAAGGGATTGGGGCATCATCAATCCATTGAAAGAAGCCTGAAGAGGTAGAAACCTACAAGAATATGTGATGCATGTATTTATTCATTCCACTGAATGTAAAGAAAAGCTTCACAAAGAGGTTGGTCTTTGATGGAGGCCCAGGCAGTGAGGAGACAGTCACTGAACAGAGAAAGGGAGAGATGATGCTCAATGGAGAGAACTAGCAGGAGCAAACGCAGGGAGGCATGAGAAAGGACGACCAATGGACTCTCATGGTCAGAGCTTAGAATCAACTGTGGGGATGCCAGAATGGAGACTAGACGGAGCCAAGTTATAGCTACCATCTTAGCTTGTTCACGTTCAAGCCTCAACGTGATAAGAGAAATTAGCAATTCTTAAAAAGTTAAGAAGGCATTATGACATAAGGAAAAGAGTATGCATGGGTTTGGTGCCAGATAGACCTCGTTTGAATCCCAACCCTGCTATTTACTGAGTGAACTTTACCAAATCTCTTAACTTTGGTGGGCCTCAATTTCCTTATCTATAAAATGGGTTCAATACAACTTGCTTACAAGGTTGTAAAGATTAAAGATGATATGAGCAAAACACTTAGTATATTACCTAACACATTAGTGGTTTTTCAATTGAGTGGCCCTTATTAATAGTATCATTAATGTCTTTGAGATCACAATGCTTCATAAGAACAGATTTACTGGCAACCTGCAGGGCCTAGTAGCACTAATTATAATAAGTGCAGGCAATTAAATGTCAATACTATGATTCCCCAACAGAAGGAATTTAGAAAGGCCAAGAACTATTGTGCTGAGAAGATGCATAATCTCCAAAATAAGAACATCAACTAACATCTGCATAGCAAATTTCCATGCGTGAAGCACTTTTCAGGGGATTAACTCACCTGCTCATTTCAGCAGCCTTCTGAGAGAAGTTGACATTATTGTCTCCATTTGAGGGCAAAGACTCTTCAGAGAAATCTTTGCTTCAGAGAAGTTCCCATAATGGCAAGTGGCAGAGTTGGGAGGCTCAGTATAATTGAAAATGTAGACCATGTCTTTGTCTATTCCTTAAAAGATTGGACACAGAATTTGTTTTGAAGGTTTAGGAAGTTGTAACCTGATGGGCTCAGCTAAGAATGATAATGCAGGAGATTACCCAATCATAAAATTTTATGTCAGATCCATCAACAATCATGAGTCTCGGCCTTCTCATTTTGCAAAAAAGAAAATCGAGAAAAGAGCAATTAAATGACTCTCCTGTAGTCATTTTGAAAATTCATGGCTGTGCTTCTAGTTAAAGATGGCAGATTTAACATATGCTTTACATTACACTCTATCTCCAAAACCCACTAAAAAGACAGTAAAGGGATTGATTTTAAAGACATTAACCCATAAGGACAAAAAGAATGAGAAGGAAAACAACAACAACAATATTTTGGAAGATAGAAAACAGATGGCTGAGTGGTAACTGGTTTAGCAGACTCATGAAGCTGAAATTTAAGTTGACAGTAGGGAAAGCCCAGAAGCAACCTGATTTGCACTGCAAAACCCCCCAAAAGCTCAGAAATTGACAGCAAGAAATAGCCCTGAAAGTGGACATGCATCTGAAGCTGATATAGGATTTGCTAACAGTCTGTTTGAGAAGTAATTTCCTCACCCTCCTGGCAGAAGACTGAAGACTGACTCTCCAGAGAGGCTGTATCAGAAAGATCCTGGACAGAGGGATGCCAGGCATTACTGAGGGCAAGGATGCTCTACTGATAACAGAGAGATTCATTAAAAGTACACATTCTGAATGATGAGAACCCCCAATCTCCTGTCCCAACTTGGCTTCTGAAACACTGACAGCCATGCTTTTAGCCCCTGGGTTGAAGACTGAACAATTCTGGTCTAGGGACTCTGATCAACCCAACAGTAAAGACTTAAAGACACTGATGGTCAGGCATCCTCTAATGAAGTGGCCCAGCCAGACCACCTTAGTAATACCCAGGAGTCACTATCCATGCACACAGATCTTTCTTCAGCTGCTCTGTGCTCCTCTCTTAAGATGGCCAGATTCAGCAAATAAAAATGCAATATTTAGGATATACTTATACTAAAAATGTATTTGTTGTTTAAACAATATTCATGTTTAGCTGAGTGTTCCATACCTTATCTGGCATCTTTATCTTCTCTTAAATAAAAATGGACATCCAAGAATCACCAAACACTTGAGGAAAGCCTCAACATGAAGGACAGTGGCTAAAATATACTAATTGGGGGAAAGGAGCATAAAGACAAAAAAGTGCAAAGAAAAAAATAATTTCAAAAATAGAGCCATTTGTTTTCTCAGAAAGTTAGGAAAGTATATTGTACCTTTGAAACAAGATCAGTTTGTTTTAAAAAGAAACAAAGAATAATAAAGAGATATTGTTAATTAAAGTTATGATAGCAGAAATGAAAAATTCAATATAAGAGTTTTAGGGGAAAGCAGTGTTACAAAAAATTTAAACATAGGAAATAGAGGAAAAGAAATAATTCAAGAAAATTTCCCAGAACTGAAGACCATAAGTTTCCACATGGAAAAGACCCTCTGAGCACAAAGGATGACAAAATGCCCTTAGTAAGGGAAAAGTAAAAAAGAAGAAAGGGAGGAAGGGAGGAGGAAGGAAGGAAGGGAGGGAGGAAGGGAGGATGGATGGGAG
Organism: Equus caballus; assembly: GCF_041296265.1. Taxonomy (NCBI): domain Eukaryota; kingdom Metazoa; phylum Chordata; class Mammalia; order Perissodactyla; family Equidae; genus Equus; species Equus caballus. The sequence goes on along the minus strand of NC_091711.1, from coordinate 31,899,872 downwards.
CGAGGAAGGAAGGAAGGGAGGAAGGAAGAAAGGAAGGAAAGAAGGAGTTGAGCTAAGATATATGCCTATTTTAGCTCCAGGTGGTCAGGATGAAGGATGCTCGGTAAATATTAAGCAACTTGTTTATAGTCACTCTGGCCTAGAATTAATACAGGAGTTTAATAAACCTATCAAGCTTTAATAAATGAGGTCTTGTAATAATGGTATCCATGAATAAGCACAACGTAGTGAAGAGAATTCTAGATCAAGAGTTAGTGGCTAGAGGCACGCATTCTAATTCTGTTTCTGCCTCTCTATGACCTTAGACATATCACTTCACATCTCTGGAGCCCAGTTTTATCATTTGAAAACTGAGGATTTAGATTATAAAATTCTATAATTCTGTTTAATTAAATAGTCATGAAATAAGGACGTTATCATAATTGACTACATAATTAAAATCATTTTAAAATCCATATCCCAATGATACTTGTTAAACACACTGACTTCTTCTTTCTCAAACTGCATTTCCTCCTTTTTTTCTTAGATATTACATATTATTTTATTTTTCTGTAATAATAAATTCACATTTCTATAACACTTCATAGGTTTCATGCATTCATACATTCCCAAAATTCTAACTGACATCATTTACAGGTACAAGGTATATAGTAGTGAACTATACAGTCATGGGACCTGTCTTCATGGAGCTTTCATTCTAGTGGGGAAGATAGACAATAAAAAAAATCAAAAAACAAATAAATACATTTCTGTATGGGGTAAATGCTGTAAAGGAAAATAAGTTTCTATGAAAGAAAATAATAAAGGGAACCAATTTTAGACTTGGTGGTTAACAAAGGAATTTCTGAGAAAGTGGCTTTTAAAATGAGGATAAATAAGAGTTTAGGTAGGTGAAGAGTAGAAGAAACAGTTTACCAGGAAGAGGAGAAAGTACAATGAAGAGCTTCAGGGAGAAATCGCGCTTTCAAGGAAATGAAAGTTGGCCAGTATCGAGGTGTGAGATTCTCCAGAGGGAGAACGAGGTGAGAGGAGGTTGACAAGGAGGCAGAGGTTGGATCATGCTGGGTCTTTGAATCCATGAAAAGGGTTGGATTTTATTCTAAGGGTGACAGGAAGACATTAAATTATTTTAAGCATTGGAGTGACCTCATCTCATTTACAACATATGATCACTCTTGCTGTTCTTTATCTTTTTGGATCTTTGATATTGTGCCTTCAGATAAGCAGTGCAGATATGCATGTCATTGTTGAGAAAATGAAGCACGGAGAGGTTAAGTGGCTGCTGTGTGAACAGGTCCAATGGTTAGTTAGTATGTAGCAGGCCTGGAGCAAGACCTGGACTTTCCAACTCCAATTTCTTAGTACGTTGGTTGACACATAATAAGAACTCAGTAAATATTTGTTAAATGAATGTACATCACACTAGGACATTCTAATTATGGAGATCTGTGGGTCTTTTGGTAAAGAAAAATGTGTTAAATCAGCCACCAGAGGGAGTGTATACTTCCCCATGTAATAGAAACATTGACCTTGGCAAAGACAACTGGCAGGAAAAAAAAAAATCTTTAACTGAACAAAGTGCTTTCTCCAGTTTATACCAAAAAAGATTTCATGAAATAGAACTGGCAACATCACAACAGACCCTTTGTTATGTGTCTGAGCCGGCCATCTGTCCATGAGACTCAGCTATGGACAGCCTCCTGACTTAGAGTTCTCCTGACTTCGTTAAAAAAAAAAAATTGTTCCTCCAAAGTGAAGTGTAATGGGATGGAAGTAGCAATATTTCCTGACACGATTCAAACTGTACATGCTGAACAAAAGACTTCTTATTTTTTTCACCCAACCCTGCTGTTTTGAATTTCCTTGAACTCGCTTCAAAATAAAGTTTGGGAAAAAGAAGACTTTGCCTATGGCACAGAAATGGTCCAAGATGGCTAGAGGAGTCTACCAGTTGAAGAAGGCTCCAATCGCCCCAAATGAGATACAAATGGATACAGAAACTGCTTGTTTCCATTCTGCAGCGAGAGCAAAAGTACACACAAATGCATCTGGAAACACACACACACGGTGTAAAAAAATCCCATTATTTTAAAAGACTTGGATCTCCTCTACCAACCACACTTTTTCTCATTTAACAATCTTGAATTTTGTCAACAATCAAGTGTTTGGTAATATTTTGTGTGGTTAGTTCTCAGCCAATACATGGCTCTATATCGAGGTTTGGTCTACACATGTTGTCAGCTTTCTCCTGAGTTGAGGGATCAAGGAAAGTTTCCAAAAGAATTCCTTAAAAACAAATCAACTATCTATAATCAATTGAGGAGGACTCAGTGGTCATTCACTATGTGCTCAGAACTGGATTGAGTCCTGTGGGAGAAACAAACAAGGTATTGACACGTGGTCCTTGCACTCAATTACCAACTCTTTTTTGTTAGTTATTGAGGGTATTTTCCAAATATTTCATTTTTTCTTTAATTTAGAGAGACAATATCCAGGTAGTTGATTAAGCCTAATTTTTTTTTTTTTTTTTTTTTGATATAGAGAGTCATGAAAAATTAGGCAAAGACCCGCAGGGGACCCTCTGAAGATTCTGTGGTCAGATGTATCTCCTTCTGTTATTTCTCTTTCTTAAATCCTCTCACAGACAGACTGTAGGTGAAGAGGGTTTGGTATTGGGAGATAGTTTAAGGGACTTTGTACTTAGTAGCTTGGCTGTCTCATTATGACAAAGCTTTGGGCATTTTTCTTTTTTAAAGATAAGTACTGATTCTATAACATCATGGCCCAGAAGCTTCTGAGTGCATTGAAATCAGATATTTATTTTCTTTTTCCATGAAATTATTTAAATAAGAATTCACAATCACTCTAACAATGTTGGTGAGAATGGTAATCTTTGTGCAGAAATGAGTTTGTTGTGAGAATGTTTATGTGAGGTGACCAGTTTCTAGTATTTTCTAGTCATTAATTAAAATAAAAAATAAATACAAGAAAAATGTTAAAACCTTTCCAAAACACAATATAAGAAATAGATTATAAAGTTTTTAAGAAGGTGATGATTTTTTTCATTCAACATTCAGCAAATATATATTGGGACAGATCATGTAGAAGGTTCTGGCCCAGAAGCTGCACAAGATTCTAAAGAGGTCTATGATATATTCTTTGTCCCCCAAAGTCTTAGAAACTGGAGAGGAGAGAAGTAGAGAAATCAGGCTCTCAAAATAGGCGATATTAAGCTGATAATGTTCAGGAACATACAGAAACTCAAAATAAGTTTTGTAGGGATTCAGAAATGGGCTGGATTCTACAGGATTTGAACAAAAGTGCTTTTGGAAGTGCTGAGTGAAAGAAAGAAAATTAAAAAAAGGGACTTAAATTGGAAATCACTGGGCATAACGGAAATTGTGTCATCTCATCTGACTAGAATATTACAGGTATATTATAGGACAGTACTGAGAATCAAGCCTGAAAAGATCTTTTAGGGTCAACATATGGAAAGCCTTGGATGGCATTTTAAAGAGTCCAAATTTAACTTAGCAGAGAGGAGAAACCATGAAAGCTTTTCAATGGAAGTGGGCTTCAGGAAGAGATATTTGGCTGAGGTGTATAACACAAATAGGAAAAGAGGACATGAAATCAAAGAGATAGCCACCTAACAGGCTGTTGCAGGAGTCCAGACAAGAAGAAAAGAATGTGTAAATTTGGGTGCTAACAATTGCAACACAAAAAAGGGAGTGGAGACAAGAGACATTTCAGAAAACAGCCAAACATAAAAAGTGAGTTAAATAAATGGGGTAAGGTGGAGCAAAGTGTCAAATATTTTCAGTTTGCATGACTAAGGTAATATTTGTTCCATTTACAAAAATCAAGAGGCCAGAAGGCTGAATAGGTGTCAAGGAGAAAAGAATAATTTTGGTTATTGAGAACTCTGCTGAGACGCCAGCATGACGTACAAAAAGAGAAGTCCAGCAGATTGTTACTGGAATCCAGGAGGCAAGAGCGGTCTAGAGGAAAGGATGTGGGAGTCAGTTCTATAGAGATAAGAGGTAGTGGCTGAGACCATGGCAGTGGGTGGGACTGTTGAGAGAGAGAAGAGGATGGGAAGGAAGAGAAGGGGAGGAAAGAAAGAAAGGAGCAGAGGAAAAGAATCTTGGGAATGCAAACCTGACTCAGATGATTTGAGAGTCAAAGGTGAAACATTATTTCACCAATTATTATAAAACTATTTCAATCATGTCATTTGGGCGTAAGTCAGATTGCAAGGGTGTAAGGAATGAGAGGGATGGAGAATAGGGAGCCAGCCAGTGTAGACTACGAATTCAAGAATTCTAATGAGGAAGGAAAGGAGAGGGTGGTGTGCTAGCTTGAGGGTGTTAAGAGGGTATTTGTGTTGATTTTACAAGCTAGGAAAGACTGAGGGTCCTTCCTGTTAGAAAGGATGAGATTGCTGGAGAGAGGAGAAATTACGTGAGATCATTGGGTGATATTTGATCATCAACATAGGGGAGGAAGCATTTGATTCAGCAAGGAGGATAAACCCTTGACACCAAAGGAGAGGAAACCAGAGTGGATAAGAACAAAGCTTTGAGGTGGTGAGTGGGGAAGTTGGATCTTCTCAATCAAGTGGGTGTGCCAGGGGCCTTTTTGAGAGTCAGGTGGGGTAGATGGGTCTGAGAGTTTGAGAATCATGGGGAAGCATTAATATAACCCCTAGGGTGGAGTCAGGGGACACAGTGGGAATAATAAGTGAGGAATTAAGGGACTGGTAAGCCCCAAAGGATTTTTCTCTCTGGGCTCCTTGATCCTCAGGTTTCTGTGGGTCTTGACTTTTAGACCCGTGACTGCTCACAACCAGCCTTCAAAGCCACAGGGTTGGAGCACTTAGCTTGGTAATTCTGGGCATTAAGACCATGCCACATGAGGCTGCTGTGAGATGCTCTTCCAGGGGCCCCTCCTGCAGGAAAAGAGACGCCAAGGAGCAAGGCAAAGAAGTGTCACTTCTTGGACACAGGAGATTGGACCCCAGCCATCTTCTCACCACTCACTGTGCTGACATGTCAGAATCAGGGAATGCCTGACCTTGTTTCTTGGGCAGTGAGGTGTATATCAAAATACGTAAATCCTAAAAAGCTCATTATGAAGGGCAGAGTCTTAATAATTTGTATTTTGATAGCTTTTAAATATTTTTAAAGTGAGTGCTTCCAGGGTAAGGTAAATAGTCCCATTTTGTGGGACGTTTGATTAAATTCCAAACATATCAATGTTCCGGGGTGTGCCTGGTGACTCTGATACCTCTCAGCAGGTTTGCCAGGAAAGTACAAATGTGAGAGGAGTCTCAGGGAAACAAGGAAACTATTCTCCCAGTAGCAGGTTGCAGGGCTGTGCAAGGGAGAAACGCTCAGACTTTCGTCTCCCCAGTGAAGAGGAGATTAGAATGGAATAAATTAGCAATGTGGGCAAGAGCTGTTATAATATAACAATAACACTTTGTGCTCCATTCAAGGAACTCCAAGCCCTTTGTCAGGACTCTTGCTTTCTCATTGGACTCCAAGAAGGCACTTGCTAAGCACATCCCAGTTCCAGAGGGAAGTGTGTCTCCCCACCTACTTATAATATTCTCACTCTCTGCTTCTTCTCAACCAACTTCTTGTCTTCCCTTCCTTTCTGCCCACCTCTGACCACTACTCATCACTAAGAAATCTGCTTTTGCCCAGGAGCAAGCAAAATTGCATTGAGCATCCTCTTGCAGTAGCATTTGAGACATTTGCTTATTGAGTTCATTATGTGATCTTCACCAAAACTGTATAGACAGGTGATATTCAAGTGATGGACAAAAATATTTGACAATTGGTTTGGCACAGCTACCAACCAATCAGAAATGATATGAAGTTTGTACTGGAACTGGGTATGAGAGAGACCCACTGGACCAGACATTACCTCCTAGTTACTGAGTGTGGAAAAGTCTGGGGTCCCAGGACTGGGTGGGGCCCAGATGCCCAGAGTAGCAAGGATGGCGGACACTTGAGTGGCAGGAATTTTTACCAACTGGTACAGAAGTATTTCAATGTTTAGACAGCCAGTACTGTTGAATCTTATCCCTGACGTATCTCCATATTACAGATAAAAATGGGGCCATAAGGGTTTTCAATACCTCCCCCAAGGGCATCCATTGAGTAAAAATTTGGGACCCAGTGACTCTACTGCAAAACCTTCTCCAACAGCCTTACTGGCTCATTGCCTCCTTTCCTTCATCTGTCATTTTGTGCTTAAAGATGGGAATATGTAATGTCCTGAAGCGGGCATGAAGGACACCTGAAGACTCTTCCAGGAAAGCTACACCTATTAACTCTGCTGGTCCCATTACAAGTCTTCTCAGTAGTGGCAAGATGGGGAGGCGAGGGAGGGAGGGAAGAAAAATTGACTGAAGAGAAAGTCTATTGTTTCCTCTTTTCCCCAAAAGAGGCAAGAACCTTGTTTATTTTGTTCGTCATGATACTCCCAGAGCCCAGCACGTTGTTGACGCTCAATACAATTTTGTTGAATGAATAATGATTTCTTCTGATTCTATAACACTTTATATTCTTGTAAAGTGCCTTTGCACCTGATCTCACTGGACCCTCAAGAAGTTCAGCAGAATTGTAGGGCAAACATTATTATTTCCGTTTACAGAGGAAGAAGCTGGGACACAGAGAGCTAAGGCAGTTTGCCCACATCACAAAACTGACCATAGTGAGCCAGAATTGGGCCCTGTCAACTCCTGGTCTAGGGCTCTTTCTCCCACACTGTAGGGTCTCCTAAATACGAATAAAAGTTAACATAATTGGAAAAGCAAAACACATTATAATTTATAATCTGTCACATACTTGGCACTACAGTGAAGGAGGAGGGCAAAAAGGAGACTGAGATCTCCTTCTCTCATCTTTACCCCACTCCCATCCCAATTCAACAGATCTCCAGACACAAGGATGTCCCCCCTTCTTTCTAGGGCTCAGCCACGTCATCTGCATGTGGCACCTAGCTTTATCTTTTTGTATCTTTTTAAGTGAATTTGCCAAGGGAATTATTTCTGTGGCCTATACCAGCTAGCACAGGCCCTTCCTTACTCAGCATCCTTGCTAAATCCACATATGGTACGTAATGGACAGAAAGACTAACATCCATCAATATAACTACGGAAAATGCCTACTCACCAACCCCCTCTTCCAGGTCTCCAGAAGGCAGGGGGAACTGGATGACTTTGGGCAGTTGTTATCTTCTTTGTCCTCTTTTTGCTTGTTACAAAAGTCCGCCAAGTGTGGTTTCTGGACCAGGAGTATCAGCATCACCTGGGAACTTGTCGGAAATGGCAAATTCTTGAGTTCCAGGCCTATTAGCATTAGAGGCTCTAGGGGTAAAGTCCAGTGATCTGTGTTTGATAAGCTCTCCAGGTGATTCTGGCGCATGCAAAAGTTTGAGGGCTACTGTCTTATTGTATCCTATTTTTTCCCTACCTGAGCTAGGGAGTCACTTCCTGTTCCCATTGGGTCCTCCGGGGAGCTCTTTGCACACTCACTCAGTCCTCTGATCCTTCTTCTCTCCACATAAAAGCCTGTAGTAAAGTCTCATTAATGACAATATTAATTTACCTCCCTGGAGTGAGGGCTGGACTACATGATCTACTGAGATTTTTTCAAATTGAGAAGCTCTGATTCTTCAGGGGAACCACAGCTGAGCAGATGGCCTCAAAGAAGGCAGAGCAGGACTTCTGCCTAGCAAGCTTCCTTTTGCTGCAGGCCCCAGGCTGGAGTGAAGTGAGGACATAGGCCAGTTGCCAACTCTTAGTTACAGCCCTAGGAGATCTTTGATGTTCTCCCCTTGCAGTCTGGGGTCCCTGTTTTCAAGAATTTATCAGAATGACCCAGACTTAGCAAACTTGCTCTATGTACCTTGGACAAAATAACCGCTGAGTCAATTCTGTGAGGAGTCTTGGCTTGTCAGCCTAAAGACCTGTTTACAGTTGATTTCCTCTGGCAAACTGCTATCAGATGCAAAAAATAGTGTCATCCGTTTGGCATATACTGGATCATTCTCGGTATTTGCATTGGGTAAGTAGTCAATGTAAGAGAAGGTAGCAAATATGAAAAATAAATAATCCAGTCTCTGCCTCCACAGCTCCTTCACCCCCAGTCCTCTCTTCTTTCCCAAATCTCCACCCCTGAAAAGACAACCCAAGGACTCAAAAGGAGGACGATTTATCCACATTCTGGAAATTCTGACACAGTTAAGAAAGAAACAAATCCTTGTTTAGTTGCTGGGTTCTGATATCCTTTTCTTGTTTAAGCTTCTACCATCTACTGCTCATCAATTCATCTTGACAACCAGAAAAATCACTTAACTCCTGACCTTTACTTTGCTCCGTCTTCTGGGTTTTTCAAATTATGAAATCACAATACGTGAATGGAGAGATGCTTGAGTAGGATAAGACAAAAATGTTACACTCTCCATTGAAGACAACAGGTGAAGGCCCCAGACTTGGAGTCTTGAGACTTGGGTCCCAGCCAGGGCTTTGCCACTGTGAACTGGGAGGTTTTGGCAGGCTATTGCCCCACTGTGGGTCACTGCAAAGCAAGGGGCTTGAGCAAAACAGATCTCTAGGCTCTTTTCCAACTCTTTGATACCATGAGTAGGCAGATATGACATAGCTATGTCCTTATTTGGGGGATTTTGTTATCCTTGTCTGAAAACCCAGGTTTCAGGACAGCAGGTAGACTTCAACTTTCTTTTAAAATTTGATCAATTGGTGTTAACTGTCTGAAATGTGGGAAAGGGTGTCGTGATTGACTAAAGGGTCTGTGATGGACTTGATAGGGAGAAATGGGAGGGCTGGGGGTTACGTTTTCAATGCCTGATTTGTTTCTTTCATAGCTCATTCACAACCAGCATATGTAGATAGCAATGGTGGGGAGGAGGAATTTTACTGGGATTCAATGAACACTCCTTTTGGATGTTACTTTCTTTTAGAATGTTTTCACTGAGAGTTTGAATAGGTGGCAATTAGCTTGAGAAAAGATTCAAAAGGGAGTCTAGCTGCTCCTTATTGCTCTGATTTTCCAACTACCAGGTGAATTTTCCTTAAATCTTGAAGACTTCATTCTGCTCCTCTTCACTCTCCGTTTGTGTTGGAGGGTGTATATTATTATAGTTGGGTATTAGGCTTTACGGAAGGCTGGGAGAGAGGGAGGCGTTCTTGGTAAGCTTGGCTCTGTGGCTTGGCAGTCACACAATAAAATGACTTTATCCCCAAACCAGATGTTCAAGTTGTTTTAATAATATCTTATGATCCCTCCTCTAAATAAAACAAAAAATCACTCTATCAGAATGTTCTCTGGGATGAGAAGTGCAATCTCTGCTATCTGGTCTTACCCACCAGAGGGTAGCACCAAAACAAATTTGGGATAAATCCCTGGCAAAACTCGGACTTGCCTTGGGATGATTCGCTCTGGATTCTGTCCAAAAGTACCTGAGAACATCGAGATAAGTCCCTAAATGCCTCATAAAGTTTCTAGGTAGACATCGGTCTCTATTTATTACCAGGAATAATGTTGGAACATTGAGCAAATCCTCATAAACTGGTACTGGTTTGCATTCCCCTCACACAATTAGTTTACCTGGGATCTTCTCCAGTGTATGTGAAGTTGGATTCAATGGTTGTGGGGTCTCTTTAACTCAACAATTCTAAGACTTTTTCTAAGAATAACTTATTGACTTGCCTAGACTTTCCAAATTTGCATTCATGGCCTGATATCATCAGTGGCAGCTATTGACTCAGGGGCATACCCTAGACAGTCAAAGAATGCCCACTTGACCCTTTGGTAGGATTATGAGTTTTCTCTGGAACCCAGGGAGTCTTCTGTTCAGTTATACATTTTTACATAGCACCTCATGCCTTTCTCCCTTAGCAGTATCCCGATCTGTAATTAGACAATTCTGATTAATGTCTAGCACCACTCCCTCCAGTATCCTATAAGCCTCTTGTGAACAGGAATCATGTATGTTTTATCACTCCAGCTCCCAGAAGAATGCTTAGCATAGATATGTCTTTCCTCAATAAGTATCTATTGAAAAAATTAATAAATCAATGGATGAAATAACCTATGAAAGAATATAGCACTAAGCATTCTTATGGTAAGGGTCTTGAGAAGTTGGGAGGACATTGCAAATTTTTTATTAATTAATTAATTAGATAAATATTTCTTGAGTGACGGATTCTAGGCACTGAGAGATGAAAGTTTCTGTCCACAAGGAACTCACAAACTCGTGGGGGAAACAGAAAGGAAATGAGACAGTTACAATTGATGCCACATGAAAAAGGAAAGCAAAAGATTTTAGAGAAATACGGAAAGCAACATCTGGCTCAGTCTGGAAGAGATCAAGGATGACTTCCGAGAGGGAGTGATGCACAATCTTGAAGAGTAGGTGATGGAAAATCAGTTCAAGGAATGTCTGTAGCAACAGATCTTCAGCACAAGGGGTGAAGCGTATTTATCCCTCCTTGTGCAAAAACCTCCTGTAGGGTCAATAGCCAGATAAGGGAGACAACAGAGCAGAGAAGTTAAGAGCATAGTCCCTCAAGGCAGACTGCCTGGGCATGGATCCTGCTTCTACCCCACCATAAGCTATGTGACCTTGAGCAAGTTACTTAAACTCTTTGTGTCTTAGTTTCTTAATTTTAGAGTGAGAATAATAGTATCAGCCTCATGGGGTTGCATGAGGAATAAGAGAAATGAAATGTGCAAAGCACTTAGAATAGACCTTGACACATGGAAGGACTCAATAGATATATTAGTTATTATTATTACCATTGTCATTGTTGTTGAGTACTTCCTGGATGTGGCACATGTTTAGGGCATGATTTGGGGACAACAAGAGAGAGAACAACAAGTTAGGGAAGGACCACACTGATTTAAAAAAAAATAAGTATATCAACTGTGTCTAAAAGATGACCACTAATTTTGGCCCACCCACCACTCCTTCATGGGATAGTTCTGACGTTAATAATTGTCTGGAGAACAAAATAGAAAATCCATGGATTTCAACATGTCACTTTCAAACTTGCCTCTCAGTTCCTTGAACAGATTGGGAAGTTAAATCATCATCACCATCACCATTATCAACATATTTTTAAATATGTTAAGACCAATCCACCTTTCCAAATTTGACATTGATGGTCAAATCCATTTAATCCAACTTTGTTGGGCACCTTCCAAATGCATGAGAGTCAAAGATGACTGTAACATCATTCCTGTCTGCAGAGCTCAGAGCATTATGAGGCAGACGGATGTATACACGGAAAATTAGAATATAATAAATGTGAGAGTGCCAGAGGAGAAGTCTACACAGAGAGCTACTGAAGCTTAGAGAAGAGGGCAATATGTCCACCTAAGAGTCAGGAAAGTTTCCACAGAAGATAGATAGGAATATTGAGCAAACATGGGAAAGGCAACATCTTTTCTAGTCACTCTAATACCCACTAGGCTTAGGAAAGTCCTTTGTCACAAAGATGCTCAAGCAATCCCTACAAAATCACTAAATAGATGAATAAAAAGGCAGGTTTTTCCTACTGCCCCATTCTTCTCCACCCCCTCCTCCCAACTACATCTTCCCACACACTCTCAACCCCAAGGGGAACCTCCGTTTCATTACTCATCCCTTTCCCTGCCTGGTCTTTTGCAAACCTCTCAAAAGCCTTCTCTATTATTGCTCAACAAACACAGGTGTCCTGGGTGAAGCATACAACATTTAAATCATGAAGAAAGCCTGACACAAGTGAGCATTTTCCACTAATTTTTCACTGGAGAATGTGAAGTGCCGAATCAGGGGAGGACAGTGTGTGCTGTGTGGTCATTGTAATAACCATGCCATGTCCCACCTGGCCTTTTCCCCTGGACCTCCCTCCCCTTCCCTGCCAGCAGAGAAGAGTGTCATGTCTGCTGAGTTTCATGTCTACCTACACAGACACAAAACACAAGCTCCCCATGGTGCCAAGAGGGCTGAACCCAATGTGTCCTGTGTCTCCCTACCACCTCATCAGAAAGAAAGGAGACCCTAAAGGAATCTCGGAAAATGGGACCTCCAAACCATCCCACAGCTGTGAACAATGTAATGCTTCGCTGAGGGCCAGACCCTGCATCCTGTCCAGTCCATCCTTCTACTCTATATAAGCCCCATTCCCTCTCTATCCTTTCTGCACCCAGATTTTATTCTCAGCACTAGACAGCCAACAGTATAAAAGTTCTTCCAAACAAAAGCACATTTCCTTCTCTTTTCATCCCCAGAGCGTGGTGTATCCAAACCACGTGGCAACTTCACTCCTCATAAATCAATTGTCTAATTAACAAAAGAGAAGATTTGTTTAGAGGCTCACGAAACTCAAAATTTCATATGACCCATCTTCCCCAAATGCCCAGAAGACCTTAACAGTCTATTGTTTTCCCAGGAACTTTGCAACTTCCACAGTCTGGAGAAAGGTCAAGTGCCTGCACTCCAATTTTCTCCCTGTTTCTCTGGTCTGAGAAGACAAGAGGATCATCTGGGATTTGTGGTCAAGTGTAATCTGTGTGGCCTCTTTGCATGAGGATAGATGGAATGTTTGGATGAAGAGTTTTTTTCTTATCCATAGATTGCTCACAATGCTATGAGGAAACTCTCCAAGTTTTGGAGTAAAAAACAAAAACATAAAAAACAAACTTTCAGATATTTGAGGGAGCATTTTAGAAAGCATTGGGGGAATAGAAAGTAGTAAGATTACAGAGAAAAAGAAAAGGAGAGAGGAAGGGAATTGAAGCAGAAGGGAAAAGGGGAGGACAAGAACAATAATGAGAGGAGGCTTATATCCAGAAGCTTCTTCCTTTGAGCAGGTCTTCCACTTAAATAAAACTTGAAGTTCAGAGAGAGGGTAACCAAAATCTGTGCACTGATTTCCATAGGATCTTTTAGAATATCATGGAGTGAGGGAGCATCTAAGAAGTGAGAGGTGATGTGTTTCAGGGAGAGCTCTGCTATTTGGTAATCAGAAAATTTGGGCTATTGTCTCAGTTCTGCTGATACAGTGAGTGATCTCGGGCACATCTTCACCTGTCTGGCCTCAGTTTCAGATCTTGTATCCCAGCCCAAGTCTAACCACATACCATCTTACCTCTGACCACTCTGGTCCTCATCCCCATAATCTTCCTCCTGGGGAATTACAACAGCATCAGAAAGGACCAGAAAAGTCATCTAGCCCAGGATCCCCAATTCTGGACATACATTATAATCACCTGGGCAGCTTTCAAAAATACCAAGGCCTGGGCCCCACCCCAGCCCTGTTAAATGGTGAAATGGGCATTTCCGAAGGGTGGCCCTGGGCACTGCATTTTTAAGAAGCCCTTCAGGTGATTCTAATGAGCCTCCCAGAGCTGAGAATCACTATTCTAGCCCAATCTTTAGGAAATCACTTATTCATGTATTTAAAAGATACTCCTGAGTGCCTACAGGGTATCAGGAACTGTGCAGGGTATTTAGGAGTGAACATGACAAGGTCCTCTGCATGCTCTTTTACATTCAACTGGGGGAGGAAGACAATACACAAACAAATAAATAAACCACATTGATCCAGGTAGTGATATCTGCTGTACAGAATATGAGACAAGGTGATGTAATAGAAAGTAACTGGAGGGGTGCTTGAGTGGTCAGAGAAGCTTGCTCCCAGGAGATAATTTGTAGATTGTGAACTGAGTGAGGAAAGGATCCTGCCAGAGGATCTAGAAAAAAGCATTCCCAGACAGAGAGAGGAGCAGCAAGTGCAAAGGCCCTGGGGCATATGGCCAAGAGCCTGAAAGACCAGCACGACCAAGCAGAGTCCTTCAGTAAAACAGGGATGGTGACACCTGCCCCAAAAATATCACACTGTTTTGTTGCAAAGATGTATGAGGTGTCAGGAAGCATTTGGGAAAGAAAAGCCCAATAAAAATACAAGTGATAGGCTGTTTCCTTGTTTCTTTCTAATGTAACTCAATGTCCCAGATACCAGATGACAGCCCCATGGCATCCCACTGACTTAGCTGTGTAACCCAATCACTGCACTGTGATGCAGTTGAAGAATCCAGGCCTGGATTTTTCTGGGATGTCCTCGATGGTTTTTTCAGGGGTGCAGCTGTGTTCCAGAAATCTTCTGTGATAAAATGCTGAGACAGGTTTCCATTTATTAGACTCTAATCTCCTGGTGCAGGAGACAGATCAAAATAAAAGTTGCAAGTCCTTAAAAATGCTCTGAAGGAAGATGAGTTACTGTGCTGCCAAACCGGGTGATGGGCGATCAAGATGGCCTCCTTCCAGGGCAACGTGGCTGCTTGCCTTCTGCAACATTCCACACCTTCACCCAGGGACGGGAGTAGAGAAAGTCCAATCACGTTATCACTTTCTACTGCCCCTGAGCCAGAGACTTTGGAAAAAAGAGGTTCATTTTTAGCTAAAACTTGGTTCATTAATATTTTTGATCATCTTTAATCACGCAAATGATACATACTTACATTTTCCTTACTATAAAACTAAAATATTATAGAGAAGGCAAAAGTCTCTTTGAATACTATCCCCGATCCCCAGAAGTAGCTACTATTAACAGACTGTTTCTGCACATTTATGGATGTATATATGTGCCCTTGTGGTGGAAAATGTGCAGAAATTTTTTTCTTTTTATGTAAATTGGATCACAGTGAATGTCTCCAAAGAGACCCGCACGAGGATGCTTACAGCAAACATTGTAAAGTAAAAGGCCCAGGCATGGCTGTCGGTAGGGAATAGTTGAATGCTCTGTGGTGTGTTCAAATCATGGGGCTCTTGGCAGCTGTTTAGAAGAATGATGTAGCTCTAAATGCACAGTTAAAGCTTCAAGACGCATCGTTGAGTTTCCTTGTCTTCTTTTGGACATGGTTTTGCTGTTCCCTCACTCATGGCTCAGGGCTCAAGGAAGTGTGGCCAGTTACATACAGCAAGTCGAGGCAGCAGTGGGGGAGACAGGAACAGGCCCCAGACTTCCAAGAGAGGTGAGGTGCAGAGACACACAGTGAGAGAGTAGGTTCAGTTTGGCAAGTGCAGCATGGCATCCAAGGGCACACAGCAATCTGGTCATGATTCAGGCAAATTAGGAGCCATCAGTGGGAGGTGAGTTCCAGGAGCAGTTGAAGCCCAGAGAGGGAGAATTTAAAGTGGATGCTGCTCTGACATGCTCAGCAACAGACAGTCCTGTTGGTGGTAGCCTGGTTTTGGGACGAGGCTGGAATTAATGGTCACAATTGCCAGTCCTCAGAGGGAGGCTGGGAAGAACAAGACAAGGCCACCATCCTTTGTTTTATGTATGTATGTATTTATTTATTCGATTATCATCAACCATCTATGTGTTAAGCACTGCTCTGAGTGCTGCAGATACAGCTCTTAAGAAGACAAGCACAGTCCTTGCCATGATATAAACACACAAATAATATACTTTCAGAGAGTAAGAAATAGAAAGGGACTTAGAGAGGGTCAAGCGCAGACTAATGAGACAGAGGTCATGGCAGGCCTTTCTGAGGAAGAGACATTGCAACAGAGACCAGGGTGAAGTGAGGGCTAGATCCAGATAAACGAATCTAAGAAGAAACAGGGAATGCTTAAAAATAGGGATAGTCCAAGGGACTTGGAAGGCGACGGATCACTTCAATCCACCTTGCTTCACTCATCATTCATCTGTCAAGTATTTGTGAAGGGCCCACTGTGTCAAGCACTCTGTGAGGACTCAGGGATACGATGATAAACAAGGCAGACAGTGTTCTGCCCCCATGGAGCTTATATTCTATGGAAGAGAAAGATAAGGACAATGTGTGCAAAGGCCAAAGGTATGAAAGGGCTTGAGTGTTCGAGGAACTGAAAGAAAGCCACTGTAGTTGGGACCTGGTGGGGCAGGTCTGGGAGAGTGACTGGAGATCAGAGACATTGATAGGAGCAGAGTCTTGGAGCATCTTATAAATCAGGACAAGGAGTTTGCATAAATTCAAAACATGGTGAGAAGACACTGAAGGCTTCAAGCAGGAGATGGAGAGAGGGGATGACATGATACAGCTTATATTTTAAGAATACGACTCTCATTAAATACAGAAAGGATTGGAGAGGGGCCATATGGTAGCAAGGATATGAGTTGGGATACTTTTGGAATAGCCTGCACTACAGTGATGGCAATAGAGACAAAAAATAGTGCTGTATTTAAGAGATAACTCAGAGATGGAATCTGAGGACTTACTAATAGATTGGAGCAAGAGATGAAAGAGAGAGAATAAGACAGATCAACTTCAAGATGGGTGTCTGACAGAGGAACTGAGTGGATGCTTGCTCCGTATCTGAGATGGCCAAGGCCGTGGGGGACTCCACTGCCTTGCGTGTATCTCTTCTTCTATTTCTCTGAATTACATCTACCCTCCTATAGACAGTGTCTTTTATAAAGCCAACAAACTACCTAGTACCATACTATAGTACCTTAAGATATTTTTCAAATTAATTTTATACTTTATTAGTAAGTGATACATTCACATAGTTCAAAAAATTCAAATGATACAAGTCTTAAAGAATAAGGTATACACTGAAAAGTCTAGCTCCTACTCCTGTACCCACCTACTCTGTTCTCCACCCATCTCATCAAATTTAGATATCCACTCGTTTCAGCTTTTGCCATGCAACAAGCTTAGTGGCTTAAAACAACAGTATTTAGCTTGTGATTCTGTGATGAGCTAAATATTTCCTCTGGACTGAGTGATCTTCGTAGAACTCTACTGAATACAGTCCTTGCTTCTGGGGTCAGTTGGCCACTTGGCTGAAGGCTGTGATCTAGGTTGGCATGGTGGTTATATTGCATTCACTTAGCTTGACTGCAAGTATGTTTCTTAGAATCCCCTTTCCTATATAATCCTGGATTAGAGAAATGACACAAGGCATTTGCATAATATTTGGAGGGTAGAAGTGAAGTGGCAGCCATTATGCTCAGAATATCGAGGCAGGGCCCCAGCTGCCAATGCAGCTCATGCACTTTGTCATTGATCCACTGGCTCACCCTTCTGCCGTGGGGTAGAAGCAAGACCCACAACTCCTCCAACTCCCGTGGATCTTCTCCTTCTGCTTCCCTCCGTCCTGGGCCAGGCACATGTGCATCTCCATAGCAAAGGGATTAGATGAAGTGGAAGACAGACACGGATTCCAGTTTGTCCTTAATCTCTCTTGCTTTGTGTTCAGATTTTCTTTTTGACTACCTTCCCCGCTGACTTCAGTGACTCCAGGAATAGCATCAGATGCAAAAGCAGCAGACTTCCATAGACTTCTTTACCAGCTCTCCTTTGTGGTCTCTGGTTAATGACTTTCAGCTGTGCAAGGTCTAATCCCTATAACAAATCCCTAATTGCATACCACCCTGCAGTTGATAAGCTGAGGGCTACGTTACAGGGGTGGGAAGCCACAGGAGTGGGCAGCCGGGTCATGTGTCTCTCATCATCCATCAGGCTAGTCTGGGCCTCTTCACATGGCGGTCAGGCTTCCATGAGCAGCAAGACAAGGCAATTCCCAAATTCTGCCTGTTTCACGTTGGCCGAAGCAAATTGCATGGCCGAGCTCACAGACAGTAAAGCAAGGCACTATCCAAACAGAGCGAACAAATACAAGTGCGAGCATATAAGGCTATTATAGTAAACAATATGTCACACCACGTTTTTGGTTTCTTCTGTTATCTCTCCAGCATTTCCTTGTGGGAATACAAGCAAATATGAAAACACATTTTATGCTTTCCCTTTTCTCATGCAAAAGACAATACACTATATGTACTGCTCAGTACTTTGGTTTTTCCACTTAACAACATGTCTAAGCAGCATATAGTTTTCTATTCTTTTATACATATTTGTAGCATTCCTTGTGTGAATGTACTGTAGTTTACTTAATACCTCATATGTGGACACTTTTGTTATTTTATCAATGCTGTAAAGAATCAACTTGTATCTGTGTCATGTTTATTCATGCTGTTGCCTTTTTATTTTAGCATATTTTATAGTTTTCTCCAAGAATTGTTTTACAGAGCTGAGATTTCTTTCTTATCTTGTATTTTTCATGTTGGTATCAGACAGTCTGGATATCTAACTTATCTCTTGATGCTGGACATTGGGAAGGACATCTATGCACTACCCTCAGTGCAATCATTTTCAAACTTTAATGTACAAACCATTCACCATTCACCTGGGGTTGAAGGCTAAATAAAAATTCATATTCCCGGGTCTCAGTCCCCAGATCCTCTGAGACGGTAGTTCCAGAGTGGAGCTTGGAATTTGTATTTTAAATAGGCACCTCAGATCATTAGGAAGCAGACGATCTGCCACACACAGAGAAGCAGGTTTTCAAATATTTGTTACCTGGAACTATAGAATGGCAAGCTTACCAAGGGCTCAGAAGAATATAATTCTCCAGAAAAAACAGCCAGCAAGTTAAGGCAAATGTTGCATTTGTTGCTTCATTCATCCTGTCTCTCTTGATAATGTCCAATCCCCACTGTGGACTATGAGGTGGGAGTTGTTACAGTGACGGGATAAGGGTACAGAACTAGAAGGTGTTTGTGAATAATTGTTTAATTTGGAAGGAAGCCCAGCCTATATACAAGTGGGTTCTGAGATGCCAAGAGGCAGCCTGGGTTCAACGAAGACTTCTAAGAGTCAAGCCAGACTGGACCCTCTCTTTGCTATGTTCTCTCAGCTACTCTGGGAAAGCAATACTATTGAATGAGTGGAGTAAATCCCAGTGGTGGTTACAGAGCCAGAGAACAGTCATTAATTAGAAAGCCCAATACTGGGGCCAGTGGTGTAGTGGTTAAGTTTACACACTCTACTTTGGCAACCCAGAGTTCATGGATTTGGATTCTGGCACAGACCTACACACAACTCATGAAAGCCATGCTGTGGTGGTGTCCCACATACAAAATAGAGGAAGATTGGTACAGATATTAGTTCAGGGCCAATCTTCCTCACCAAAGAAAAAGACAGAAAGAAAGAAAGAAAAGGAAGCCCAATACAAAGTGCAGAGTGAGAAATAAGATTCAGGACTGAGAGAGGGGCTCTGTTACTCAATCAAAGGCTTTGGATGGAGTTGGACAGTCTTCCTCTGACTACACCCACATTACCTGGGCCTCTGTTTCATACTTAATCCATTATTCATCATATAACAATTACTAACGAAGCTCCTATCTCACGCAGTCTTATAGAGCAGTGGTCCTTTCCTCTAAAACACTTATCTCACATCATTTCACTGTGGTGAGTTGATTATTGTCTGTTTCCATCTAGATGGCTGAAAGCAGGAGCATGTCTGAATTTCGCTTCTATTGCTTATCAGGCCAACTCACTGGTGTTACATCAACAAGGCACAAACCAGAGTGGATATGTGTCTGGATATGAACGTGTCACATGATGACTGGGTAGGAAAGGAGAAGCCAGGTTTGAATGGTACAGAACCAGAAATTAATCTGTTGGAGACTTTTCTGATCATCACACACATACGGCTGTAAGTAGAGGATTCAGTTCTTATAGATGCCTACTTACAACAAACCGAATAATGCAGTCTATATGATTGTAAATGCCACATGCATTTTTTTATGGGAAAACAAAAGAAATAGAATTTATCATTGCACCTATGTTTGTAGGGCACAAACCCATATTATGAGTAAAGTTTGATCAACAAAAAGACAGTATTTTTCTATTCTCTTTGCAGAAAACAGTATTACTAAACCATTGTCATATGAAGAAGCAAAGAACATTCAATTAAAAAATTTTAGTTAGAAAATGTATCATATCAATATGCCAAGCAGCTAACAAAAATCTTATTTTGTGATATATGTTTGTTGTCAGCTTTTAAAATCCGTAATTTGTTGAGATTTCTTTTCCTATAATCACAATTTTATATTCATTTTCTTAATGAGAGTCCCTCCAAACCAGGATTCACCTGTAGGCATTCCCATGATATTGCTGTGCGCACTTAGGTAATAAACAATTGTACAATTACTTTAAGTTGAGAACATAGTCTCAGTTCAGAAAGTTTAAAGAGAGTCCAAGATATTAAGAAATTGGGGCCAGCCTGGCGGCTAAGTGGTTAAGTTCACGTACTCCACTTTGTTGTCCCAGGGTTTCGCCGGTTCCGATCCTGGGCGTGGACATAGCACCTCTCATCAAGCCATGCTGAGGCGATGTCCCCCATAGCAGAACTAGAAGGACCTACACCTAGAATATACAACTATGTACTGTGGGGCTTTCGGGAGAAGAAGAAGGAAAAAAGGAATGGCAACAGATGTTAGCTCAGGGCCAATCTTAAAAAAGAAAAAAGATATTAAAAAATCCCAAATTGATTTAGGGTTAATTCTTCTTTCCTTCTTAGTTTGAGCATATTTCAGATTGGAAAATTGCAGTAGGAAAGGGGAAGTTTGGTTGATTTTCTTCTATATTTTTCTACCCTATGTTTCTCTTCTCCACCCCCTCTTTAGCTGGCCAGCAGTTTCTTACTTCTCATGGGTCAGAAGGGAGTGGTAAAGAAAGGTCTTAATGGAACCACATCAGCTGGTTTCCTGTTCTCTGGGCCTGGCAGATTCTCTCTCTACAGGGGTATTTCCATAGGCTCTCAGGTGATTCTCCCCTGGTTCCTCTCTCTACAGATCCTTTGAACCTGGAAGATATGGATATACATCTTTTTGGAGTGGTTGCTCCTGAATCCTTCCTCACCAAGGTGTTCATCTCCACATTCTTGTTGCTGAGATCCCTCTGTATCTCAAGGATCAGAAATGACTCATCTCTCTCTCTCTCACTTGGTCCACATTTGGTCTTTAGGAAATCCTCTTGTATCCCTTGCCCCTACATGCTCTGAGAGTACAGGCCAATTCCAACATGGAGTTCTGTCCTGACTCCAGCACCAAAACATTGGACATCCCTCTTTGTCTTATGGATTCCCCAGGCACGGATCAGAGTCTGCTCCCAACTGCATGGTGGTTTCCTGAAAGTGTCTTCTCGCTAGACTGGAGGTGAGGGAATAGTAGATAACTTACCATTTCTCCCTTTTTATAGTCTTGACCTGGTGGAAGGGTGAGAAATTCATCCACCAGTTCCTCAGGATCATTTCCTTTGTAAATATGCAATTGGAGATTGGGTACCTCTTTTTGGAATTTCCCATGATTATATTTTGGGACCTGGTCATAACTTCAATTTTAATATCCTGTTACAGTCTTAACTTACTTTGCTTCATTTCATAGTATGCAACTCCTTTGTTCTTTGAATCATTAAATTGACTAGCTATAAAGAAAGTCTTTTTAAAATGTTAGTGTGTGTTCAAATTAGCTCACTCTTCCTCTCTCATTTGCTCACATTTAATTCTTTTGGAAGGAGTCAAATGGAACTGAAATATTTTTTCCCAATGGATGGGGCTATATAAATGCAAAATTAATTAGTTCATTTCTTTAACAGCATGAATTGAGTGTTTCTTTCGGCGAGGCACAAAAAAATCAACACACAACAGAGACTGTGAAGAGAGGTTGTGTGAATCATTCTACATCTATTTCTCATCCCATCAACCATCTTTTTTTTTTGCCTAAACTCTTCCCAGACTCCAGAGAAGCTAAAGCCAGACTGGAAAGAGGGTGTTGCTAATGACACATCGATGCCTCCCTTTAATGTAGGATTAAAGTCTGAGTAGATCAGAACTGAGAACTGATCTCACATGTTCCCAAAAGAGAATTACGTCCTGAGAGCTTTTGTTCATCATCTCACAGGTGGTAGATTCCAATGTGGTGGTCCTTCTGCTTGAGAGTGCACTATACATCCAACGTGAATTTCCATCTCTCCTGGTCACCTGAATCTTCTTGATTTCCCACCTGGACTCTCATTTGGAAACTGGTTGTTTTTGATTAAATAAGACCCCTTAGGTTGCATGATTTGGGTAGAATTCTTCACAAGTCCAATTGCTAATGCAAGTTGGTGACTAAATCTCAAGTCTTAGAAAAAGATCTTTTTCTATCTTGGGGTTGGGTTTGGAAAGGATCCTTTTTGAGAGCCCTGAAAGAAGACAGAATCCTTTACTTGAAGCGTTAACTTCCTCAATCAAGACAGGCTCTGTTGAGAATTGGATCTCTCCCCCAATGTTCTTTGCTTTAGATGAGGGTGGAGGGGGGAAAGAGGGTAAATTGCTTTCCTGGAACCCAGGAGAATAAGGAGTGACCTTAGATGTTTCCTCCTGGAGACTTCTGGGAAGAAGTTACAGCTGCCATTTTAGTTTTCCTACAGACAGTATTCTGTGTCTTTTTTTTTTTTTTTTTTATGGCTTCGAGGAGTAAAATCGAATATATCTTCTTTATGACCATGCCAGGTTCTGCATTTTGCTAAGAACTAAAGGTTTTCTTAGGTCTTAAAACAAGTGTCAGGGGTTTTAATTCTATAAAAAAGAAAGAACTGGATGTTCCAAAGGCAGACCACATGGTCACCACTTAAAAGTACAAGTTTATAGCAAATGGCTGAAACTTTCTAGTAATGCTGAAATGATTCTGTATAAGTATACTGTTTCCAAATATTTTTCAGGATTCATTTGGGAATGATTAAGCTAACGTTACATCTTTTCAGTATTATGAAAAAGATGACTTTCGATTGGAGAGAGATTTCAGAAGATCACTAAGGAAATAAAACTGACCTGGTCCTTTTCTCTCCCCAGTATGTGGAGGGAATGGGCTTTTGTTACTAGGGCACCTCAGGACACTCTGGGTGTCTGTTATGTATCCAAAAGAATGAAGAACATGCACCCTCTGGAATTCCTTGGGGTGTTTAGAACTGACTTTTAGTTAAAGCAGGGTATTGCTATCATGCCCATGACAACCTTGGAACTCTCAGAAGGCATGCCACCAATTTGCTCGGCAGGCCCAGCAAGGATATGCTTCATTGCATTATACAAATATACAAATGAAATGAAAAGGACTGGTCAGAGCCATCTGGGAAGAGGTCAAGAGAGGAATCTGCAAGGCGCAGGCAGCCAACAGTTGAATGGGTGTTATGAGGACAGTGTGCCTATTAGGGGGACCCCTGCATGCATTTGGACAACCCCATGCTGACAGGGAGGTCTCCTGAATGTTTTATGTACTGGCTATGTTCCCATGAATGCTAGCCTGAAGTCATTGATACATGATGAAGAGAGACACAGCTCACCCAAAGTAAGATCCAAGAGAGGAAAAAACAAAGCAGATGCAGACAAAAGATAATTTATAAATCTTTGGGTTGGTGCCCTCATTGGTTCAAGGAGGGAATGAGGCAGGGCTAGAGGGGAAGGTCCAGGATTGCTAGAAGACATTTATAGACTAGTCTTATTGACTATATTAATCTGACTCCAACTTAATATGGTCATATAAATCTTAAGGACATGCTACTTTATGGATTCACATAAAGTGTGTGTGTGTGTGTGCAAAGAGATTTATTATAAGAAATTGGCTCACACAACTATGGAGGTAAGCAAGTCTCAAGATCTGCAGGGTTAGACGGCAAGCTGGAGACCCAGGAGAGCCAACAATTTGGTTTAGTTCCCATCTGAAGGTCAGTAGGCTCAAGACCCAGGAAAAGCCAACGTTTCAGTTTGAGTCCAAAGGCAGAAAAAAGTCAATATTTTAGGTTGAGGGTAGTCATTCAGGAAGAATTCCTTCTTAGTCAGAGGAGGTAGGCCTTTTTGTTCTATTCAGGCCTTCAACTCATTGGATGAGGCCCACTCACATTAGGGAGGGCCATCTCCTTTACTCAGTTTACTGATTTAAATATTAATCTCATCCAAAATCGCCCTCACAGGAACATCCAGAAGAATGTTTGACCAAATATCTGGGCACCCTGTGGCCCAGTCAAGTTGACACATAAAATTAACCATCACAACTCCACCCCTTGTCAACTTGGCACCCAAATGCATCTGCTTGAACCATACTTGATCTCCAAATAAAGACAATAACAAGGTTATAATTTCATCTATTATGATACAACTGTCCTGCCTACAATGAAAAATGCACTAACTCCTTCCCCAGAACAGGAGATAAAATCCTTGATTGAAATTTATTCTTCTTTTCTCCTTGATATCCCATAACTTAAATACTATGAGGTAAAGTTAATAATACTTAAACACTGTGTTACAAAGTCAATACACCTTATGTAATGTGATAAGGGGATAAGAGAAGGAAGAAAATAAATATACATACACACAGAGTCATGCATCACTTCACAACAGAGATATGTTCTGAGAAATGCTTCATTAGGTGATTTTGTCGTGTAAACAGCATAGATTGTGTTTACACAAACCTGGACAGTACAGCCTACTACACACCTAGGCTGCATGGTACTCATCTTATGGCACTACCATCGCATATACAGTCTGTCATTGATCAATATGTCTTTACACAGTATTCATAACAAAACAACGAGGAAATATTCCTGACAATTACAGTCCTCATTTACAGTTCTCATTCTGTAACTGATCATGTGGTTGTAACTAATATTTACAACTACCTTCATCCACTGCTCATTCTGTATTCCCTTTGTCTTCAGCAAGTATTTCAGTTGCTCATAGTCCTTTATCTGAGGGGATGACCCAAACTTTTATTCCTGAAGAGTCTGGGCCATTGGTAGTCCTACTTGGATTGGGTTGTTGTAGTTTTCTATTGACCTTAATCAGGGCTTGGTGATATTAAGAGCTGACCTAGGGGATCTCCTGTACAGTATTCCAAAAATACTCTTCCTTACCTTTATTGTGGAGTAGCAGTCCAATTTCCCCTTGATAGTCAGGATCAATCACCAAGTCGGCACAGTGACTCCGTTTTTTGGCTGTTGATTCAGAGGCATGAGGAGTCCGAAGTGGGCAGGCAACAGGTTTAACTTCCAGCTGAATGGAATCATTGTGTCTCCTGGTAGAAGTGTTTCTCCCTTTGGAGCTAAGTGTTGTAGGCCAGGAGAGCATAAGTTCACAGAAACAGGAGGCAAAAATTTTTCTAGTGGTTCACTAGGGGTAAGAGTGAGTGGTGCCACTCCCATTTCCACGTCTTAATTGCTAGACCTGTGCACCTTGGCTATTAGAGAAACAGCACCATATATTGGACACTGATTCAGAGCATAAACAGACTTCTGGATAACCTTGTCTTGCCCCTGCAAGGTATATCCACTTAGCTTGCACTGTAACTGAGTCTTCAAAAGGCAATTCCACCATTCTATCAAGACAGTTGCTTCAGGATGCTGGGGAAGATGCTAAGACCAGTGAAATTTATGAGCATGGGCCCATCGCTGCACTTCTCTTGCCATGGAGTGAGTTCTTTGATCAGAAGCACTGATGTATGGAATATCATGATAAGGCATTCTCTAAGATCATGGATGATAGTTTTAGCAGAACCATTGCAAGGAGGAAAAGCAAATTTGTATCCAGAGTGTCTATTCCATTAAGAACAAAATGCTGCCCCTTCTGTGATGGAAGGGGTCTAATGTAATCAACCTGCCACCAGACAGCTGACTGATCATCCCGGGGAATGGTGCCATACTGGGGACTTAGACTTGGTCTTTGCTGCTAGCAGATGGGCATGCAGCACTATCCTTTGCCAGGTTGGCCTTGGTCATAGGAAGTGTATGTTGCTGAACCCATGCATAACCTCCACCCCTCCTACCATGGCCTCTTTTTTCATGAGCTCATTGAAGGTGGCTGGGGAAAGAGACTTACTGTATCCACAGAATGGGTAATCCTATCCATCTGATTATTAAAATCCTCTTCTACTGAGGTTACCTTTTGGTGAGCATTCACATGAGAGATAAGTTTCTTTATGTTTTTTGCCCATTCAGAGAGGTCTATCCACATACTTCTTCCCCAAACTTCCTTGTCACTAATTTTCCAATCATAGTCTTTCCAAGTTCTTTACCATCCAGCCAAACCATTGGCCACAGCCCATAAATCAGTATGTAATCTCATGTCTGGCTATTTCTCCTTCCAAGAGAAATGATCAACCAGGTGCACTGCTCAGAGTTCTTCCCACTGGTAGGATTCCTCTTCACCATTGTCCTTCAGCGATGTCCTGGAAAGTGATTGCAGTGCTGCAGTTGTCCACTTTCAGGTGGTGCCTGCATATCACATAGAAACATCTGTAAGCCAGGCTGGAGTCTTCTTTTCTTCTGTCGACTTATTGTAGGGGACTCTCCATGAGGCCATAGGTACAGGCTGGGAGAGAGTAGGTAGTATAGCGGGAGCGAAGACCATGGGGATTTAGGCCACTTCTTCATATAACTTACTTGTGCCTTCAGGGCCTGCTCAGGCCTGATCATGTACATAGCCACTTCCATTTGATGATGGAATGATGCTGTGCATGCCCAGCTTTATGGCTTGGTGGGTCAGATAACGCCCAGTTCATGATGGGCAACTGAGGTCACATGGTAACTCGGTGGCCCATGGTTAAGTGCTCAGTCTCTACTAAGCTAGCAGGCCAAGAGCTCTTTCTCAAAAGGAGAATGGTTATCCACAGAGGATGGCAGGGTTATGCTGCAATTCACTTATAGGGACCTGCCAAATTCTCCAGAAAGCATCCTTGTCTGCCACTGACACTTTGAACACCTTTGGATGTGTGGATCATGTAGCTTAAGTGACAGAGCAGTTGGCACAGCAGCCTAGACCTTTTGCAGAGCCTTTTCTTGTTCTGGGCCCCACTCAAAACCAGCAACTTTTCAGGTCACTCAGTAAATGGGCTAGAGTAACACACTCAGATGAGGAATATGTTGCCTCCACAATCTAAAAAGGCCCACTAGTCACTGTGCCTCTTTTTTGGTTGTAGGAAGGGCCAGATGCAACAACTTATCCTCCACCTTAGAAGGGATATCTTGACATACTTCACACCACTGGGTCCCTAGAAATTTCATTGAGGTAGAAAGCCCTTGAATTTTAGTCAGATTTATTTCCCATCTTCTGACATGTAAATGTCTTATCAATAAGTCAAAAGTAGTTTCTACTTCTTGCCCACTAGGCACAATCAGCATAACATCACCAGTGTAATGCACCAGTATGATATATTGTGTAAGGGAAAGGCAATCAAGATTCCTGCAAACTAAATTATGACGCAGGGCTGGAGAGTTGACGTACCTTTGAGATAGGACAATGAAGGTGATAGCCTTGCCAGCTGAACACAAACTGCTTCTGGTGGGCCTGTGGACAGAGATGGACAAAAAGGCATTTGCCGTATCAATAGCTGCATACCAGATGCCAGAGGCCGTGTTAATTTGCTCAAGCAATGACAACACATCTGGCACAGCAGTTGTAAATGTAGTCAGAAACTGGTTAAGTTTACAATAATCCACTGTGATTCTCCAAGATGAGTCTGTCTTCAACACAGGCCACATAGGCAAGTTGAATGGGGATGTGGTGGGAATCACCAGCCCTGCATCTTTCAAGTCCTTGATGGCGGCACTAATCTCTGCCCTTCCTCCAAGAATGCTGAATTATTTTTGGTTCACTATTTTCCTAGGTAGAGGCAGTACTAGTAGTTTTCACATGGCCTTTCCCATCATAATGTCTCTCACTTCACAGGTCAGGGAACCAATGGGGGGAGTCTGTCAGCTGCTGAGTACGTCTATTCCTCTTGTGAACTCCAGAACTGGGGAAATAACGCCAGGATGAGTTGAGGGACCCACTTGGCACACCGTTAGACCGACTTGAACTGAAACTCCATTAACCATTTGACCTCCATAAACCCCTACTCTGACAGGTGGACCGCAGTGACATTTCAAGTCTCCTGGATTAGTGTCAGTTTAGAGCTAGTGTCCAGTAGTTCCCAAAAGGTCTGATTATTTCCTTTTCCCCGATGCACAGCTACCCTGGTAAAAGTTGTAAGTCCCTCCGGGAAAGACTGGGAGAAAAATTAACAGTATAAATTTTTGGCAGTGTACTGGGATCCTTCCTCGATGGGACCCAGCTTCCCCTTCATTCAAGGGATTCTGACTCTGTAAACTGACTCAAATCTTGCAACTGACTTTCTGTTTTCATGATTCAACTTAGACTTTTTGTTCGCTTAACAATAACATTGCCTTATTCTTGGTGAAACTGAGAAGTTTCTTTTCTATCTTATAAATCTTGGTATCTTTCTTCATAGGAGTTGTATTTGTTTTATAGTGTATGGTGATCCCATGGGCTTTCCCAATATCATAAGATCTAGCATTTATCCTGTGCCTACTATTGCCAGGTGCCATTCTGAGTGTTTTACCTATATATTATTTATTCCTCATCCAACTCTATGTAGTAGATAGTGTTATTTGTTATACCCATTTTGCAGATGAAGCAATTGTGGCACACAGAGGTAAAGGAAGTTGCTCACAGTTGTGTGGGCAGTAAGTAAACTGTCATGTAAACCCATCTAGTTCCAGAGCCAATGCTTTTACCCAGCCTCTCCAAGCTGAGCAGGAAAGAGGATAGAGAGAGACTTAGGAGTCTGCTGTTCCTGGGATCTTTCCTCTGTTTTCTGGATAGTGTCAGACAGTCCATCAACTGTAAGGCAAGTTGGCTGTTTTAAATTCCAGTTAAGTTGCTTATCTATGTCAGCCCCCATCATAACCTCATGTCCAAAGGAGGAAGGTCCCTCCTTCTTCTTTCTTCCATGCTTCCACTTCTCTCATATTTGTTTGTACATCTGTAACCCATGAGGGCTGTTTAAAGATTTCAATTATTGATACAACAACCACTTCTTGAGCTAGTCACTGTTCCAAGCTCTGGGAACACAACAATGAACGAACCATATGAACCCTGTCTTCAGAGTGCCTACATTCTAGTGTGGGGGTGGATTTATATTTCAATAACTGTTTTTGAATGAATGGTAAAATATTTCCACAATTTAACTTTTAAAGTCCTCCAACGGAAGATGCTCTTGGATCCCAGTAATTCACCCAAGCACTTTAGTCTCCCTCCATCACAAGAAAAAGCCCTACAGAATCCTCAAGAACATTTTCAACTTGGAAGTCTCCTGCCCTGGTCAAGAATCCAGATACTTAATGATGTCACTGAATGTGATGAGTAATGATGATGCTGGTGAAGAAACTAACCAAATATTTATAAATGTAATGATAGGAATGCAAAGCCATTCTGCCTTAAAGAGACCTGCATTTTCAGAATTGCTCCAGAAAAGGTGAGAGACAGGGAGGATGACCCAGGTGATAAAATTGGCCAGTAGCAAAAAATTAATAAATCAATCATGTATGGTATGGAAGTATAAGTGACACCAGGAGGGTCTGCGGGGTTGCAATATGGCCTGCTACAAGGTGTATATCCTGACCCAAATGAACACGGTAAATCAAACAGCCAAAGGCAGACTTTAAATAATAATCTTAATCAAGTAGCTATTGTGCATCTACTGCAAGGTGGCCTGGTTGTAGGTCTGATGATCTGAGGACAAGGAAGAGATGTTCCTGCATTGTGTCTGCCCACAGGAGCGTGTGGGCCTCAATTAGCAAAAGCAGGGATCCCAACCCAAAGCGTTGAGAAGCTACACTCCACCTGGAGTGTGACACCTATGCTCTCCCTTGCCTTTGGAATATGAGGTAGGTATTATTATACTTACTTGCACATGAGGACACAGAAGTTCACAGAGATTAGGTGACTGTTTCAGGTTCACACCTTTAACAAGTGGCAGAGCTTGGATTTTAAACCCAGGTTGGCCTGACTCTTAACACAATCCATGTGCTGAGTCACTGGCACAGTCTCGATAACTTGAAGGGTTAGGCATTCCCAGACTCGAGAGCATGGGATCTGTCTTCTCTGAGCAGACATTTGAGCCCTCTTTCTCAAAAGGGAACTGATCAGGCAACTGTGAATTTCTGGAGATTAATCCGTGACCGGAGTTTCTTGTCTATTTAATTCACCTAATGTGCGTTCAGTGGTGTTATAAAGGATTTGAACATGCGAGGGCTTTTGAAAACAATAATAACAAGAAAAAGTTCTCCAGCCCACACTTGCACTTGAAAGCCTGAGCCCCAGCCTGAGGCAGGATGTGAGAAAAAATATAATTAGCATCCACTCAGCCGTAGACTCTCAGGCCACAATTTCTTACCCTGGTATTAATCAACGCACATTTAGCCCTAGCCAATGTACACAACCCCAGGGCTCATAGCTTCTCCCTCTTCTCCACCCACCCCCTGGCTCGGATACCCAGTGGAGCTAAAAAGAAGTTTCAGGTATTGCCCTGGTCCCATTAGCTCACTCCATGGCAAAGACCGGGGAAAGTATTTGGGATGGCAAGTTTTCCAACCTTTGGGGAATCCAAATCCAGACAGACACCTAGAAAGCGGCCAAGCATTCTTTGGTGGAGAGGGTTCCAGAAGGCAGCTTCTTAACTCGGTAATCACTCATGTGCCATGTGGGGCTCCTCTTGCTGAGCTGGGACTCCCTAGCTACAGCTATACTGTGATGTCCTCCAGTCTAGATAGATGGAGCAGAGAGTACCCCTCTTTGGTGCGTTCCAGGAACACCATTACCGCCAGAGCCCAGGCACAGGCAGAGATTCTTAACTTTTTTGTCCCCTTTGGCCATAATGTTTTTTAGTGCTTAAAATAGAGTGCATATAATTACAAAGCAAGCTAGTTATATTAAAATAATTATCAAATATTTTAAAAATTAAATTTGTCATGGAGTGATATGTGTGCTTAATATATGCATTTAATAGTGAATTAAATAATATCTCCCTCTCCCTTTCTATTTAAATCAGAATTAAGTTTCAAGGTAAAGAAAATTAATCTCAAGAAACATAACTATACCCAGCATTTTTTCTTATGGTGGTAAAATTTTAAGGCTTTCACTTCCCTAATAATGTTTAATTTGTTCTTCCATACTCATTCATTCATTTATTCATTCATTCTACTCAAAAATATGTACTGAGCAAGGCATTATGATCGTTTCTGAGCAGTGGTCAGACAATGATGCCCATTGGAGAAAGCTGGCCACGCCCACTCGTTTACATTTGCTCTGTAACGGCTTTCACACTCCATCAGCAGTGCTGAATAATTGTGTCTGAGACTACATGGCTTTCAAAGTTAAAAGTATTTGCTCTCTAGCCCTTTATAGAAAAAGTTTGCTGACTCCTGAACTAGGCATAGCCTTTAACCTCAGGGATTTTCCACAGTAGAAGAACGATAAAAACGAATCTCAACACAATGTCATAAATGCACCAACAATAATGTCTAAGGTGTAGAAATTACTAAGAGGAATGAAGGGAGAGAAGCATGGAAGGTTTCCTAGAAGAAGTAATATTTGAGTTCCTTTTAAAGAATAGAGGTTTCGTACAGGGACCAGCTCTCTGGGCAGAGGGTATCACATGTGTAGAGGCATAATCAGATAAATAGCATTATGTTTCTGGAAATTATCAGCACTTCACTATCACTGAAATATAGAGCTTTAGAAGGGAGTGACAAGAAATGACTGAAGAAGAAAGTGGAGATCAGACAATAAAAGGCTTTATGTGCCATACTAAGAAGGTCAAATATTCTTCCATAGATATTGGCAGTGCTGTCCAATAGAACTTTCTGTGATATGGAAGTGTTCTATAGCTGTACCGCCAATATGGTACCCACCTGCCACATGTGACCACTGAGTGCTTGAAATGTGGCTACTACAATTGAGGCACTGAATTTTTTCTTTTAATTAATTTAAATTGAAATAGCCACTTGTGGCTAGGGGCTACCGTAATGATTACTTCTAGATGATGGAAATTGAATGGATTTTCACACACTAATGTAGTGTGAAAGCAGTCACAGACCAAATGCAAATACATGGGCATGGCCAGCCTTAGCCAGCAGGCATCATTGTCTGACATCTTGGTCAGAAATGATCATAATGCCTTCCTCGAAACACGTTTTTGAGTGGAATGAATGAATAAATAGATGAATGAGTACAGAAGAACAAAACTATACATAATTAGGAGAGTGAAACACTTAAAATTGTAGTACCATGAGAAATGATACTGGGTGTAATTATGTTTGTTGAGATTACTTTTCATGATCTTGAAACTTAATTCTGGTTTAAAAAAGAGGGGAGGGAAGTCTTGTTATTAATCCACTAGTGAAATCTACTACTTAGGGGTCACCTGGTGGCATAATGGTTAAGTTCACTTTGGCAGCCTGGGGTTCACAGGTTCAGATCCCAGGTGTGGACTTACACACCACTCATCAAGCCATGCTGTGGCAGTGTCCTACATACAAAATAGAGGAAGATTGGCAACAAATGTTAGCTCAGGGCTAATCTTGCTCACCAAAAATAAATAAATAAATAAATCTATTTAAATAGACAAATGGGCTATCAGATCTCCTCTTTAACAAGATTACTCTGGCTGTGGATGAATTGAAAAAAAGCAAGAGTGAAAGACCATTTAGAGACTAATGGATAGTTCTGAAGAGAGAAGATCAAGATCTGATCTGAGGGAGTAGTGGTGGGAATAGAGAAGAGGATAGTTCTGAAGTATGTTAAGAAATAGAATTTACAGATGTTGGTGATCAATTAATCTTGGAAAGTGAAAGAATTTCTAAAAATGCCCCACTCATTCCTAAGTGTGACTTGACAGGGAGGCAGATGCCAAGATAGACACGAAGGATGAAGAGAAGTCCTGGTGGGAGGAAGAACGGATGGGGAAGATGATGAATTGAATTGAAGTTGCCTGTGGGCAATGTGAAGATGAGTACCTAGGTCTATTGAGAGGTGTGGGTTGAACACACAAATTAAGCACATTAATTAGTGAAGAGAATAGTATTATTGAGCCAAAAACTTTATCTTCCAGTCTTAGTTCTCCCACCACCCAGCTGGATGATTTTGGACATATTGTTTCTGGCCTCAGTTTCATCATCTGTAAAATGAGAGGATGTTGGACTGGAAGAGTGGCAAATTTTTTCTCTAAAAAGACAGATAATAAATATTTTAGACTTTGAAGGCCATACATGATCACTGTTGCATAGTTTTCTCCTCCTCCTCCTTCTCCTCTTCTTCTTTCTTCTTTTACAACCCTTTAAAATGTGAGAAAACACTCTTAGCTTATGTTCTGTACAAAAACAGAGCTATAATTTTCTGACCCCTGGGCTACATAATCTCCAAGATTCTTTTCAAGCACAAATTGCTTTGGTAAGGAAACATGCGAGCTTCCCTTAAAAAAGCAGTCTTTTTCTAGTAGTTTAAATATATTTTGAAGGGAAGCATAACACCTATATAGAAAAGTACACAAGTCTCGGGGGATATCTTGATGGATTGCTGCAAAGCGAATGCACCATGTAAACACCACCCAAATCAGGAACTAGAACATTATTAGCACCCGAGAAGCTCCTCTTGCTACTTCTCAAGGTCATTACTTACCTCCTCTCCCTAAAGGCAGACACTATCCTGACTTAACAACATGGATTAGTTCGGAATCTTTTGAACTACATATACTCCTTAATGTTGGACTTAAACTCACACTACATTTGTGAAATTCATCCACATTGTTGCATGCCGCAGTAGTTTATTTCCATTGTTGTATAAAATTCAATTATGTTGATATGACACTATTAATTTATCCATTTGATCATTGATACATATTGGGACTGTGTTTTGTTTGGGGCCACTATGGATAGCGCTGCTATGGAGATCCTCAGATCTGTCGTTTGATATGCAACTGTATGCGTTTCGTTTTTTTCTTTTTTGAGGAAGATTAGCCCTGAGATAACTGCTGCCAATCCTCCTCTTTTTGCTGAGGAAGACTGGCCCTGAGCTAACATCCATGCCCATCTTCCTCTGCTTTATATGTGGGATGCCTACCACAGCATGGCTTGCCAAGTGGTGCCATGTCTGCATCCAGGATCTGAACCAGCAAACCCCAGGCCGCTGAAGCGGAATGTGCGCACTTAACCGCTGCACCATTGGGCTGGCCCCGTATGCATTTCTGTTGGAAACAGAATTGCTGAGTCATAGTAGTGTGTCCATGTTGAGCTTTTTAGATACTGCCAAACAGTTTTACAGAGATATTGTGCCATCTTATACTGCTTTAAGCAATATACAAAAGGTCTAGTTGCTCCATACTGTGACAACACTTGGTAATGGCAGTCTTTTTAATTTTAGCCATTCTGGCAGATACATAGGAATATATCTGTAGATTTATCTGTATTTCACTGATGAATGAGACTGCGCATCTTTTTATATATTTATTTGCCGTTTAGATCCTCTCTTGTACATTTTTCTGTTGGCTGCTTGCTGCAGAAGTTCTTAACATATTCTAGATACAAGCACTTTATTCAATATATGAATATTACATATATCTTCTCCTACTCTTTGACTTGCCTTTCCATTCTCTTAAAGTTATCTTTTGATGATGGAAATTCCTAATTTTAATATAGCCCAATTTACGAATCTTTTTCTTTGTGGTTAATACTTCTCATGTCCTGTTTAAGAAATGTTCCCCTTCTCCAATGTCTTAAAAATATACTCTGTGTTGCTTTATAGATGTTTCATTATTTTATCCTTAACAAGTAGATATATTGCACCTGGAACTGTGTACACCGTGAGGTGGAGGAGTCAATATTTTTTTTCCATATGCATAGCCAATTGACCCAAGGGCATTTATTGAAAAGACTGTCTATACTGCATGCAGTGTTACATAAGTCATGTGTTGTGATAATGTGTGTGTGGGTGTTTTTCTGGAGCCTCCATTTTGTTCCACTTCTCCAATTATCTACCCATGAATATCGTATATCCCTCTACTTAGGTCTCCTTTAGTTTCCCTCAAAACTATTTTGTAATTCTCTCTATAGAGGTTTCACACATCTTTTGTTAGATTTATTTCTAGATAT
This sequence comes from Equus caballus, assembly GCF_041296265.1. Taxonomy (NCBI): domain Eukaryota; kingdom Metazoa; phylum Chordata; class Mammalia; order Perissodactyla; family Equidae; genus Equus; species Equus caballus. The sequence continues at coordinate 31,865,004 of NC_091711.1, read as the reverse complement.
TTGATATCATTTGATGCTATTGTCAATGGCACCTTTTTAAAATTTTCATTGTTTCTGGAATATAGAAATATAACTAATTCCTTGTATTCAATGACCCTGCTGAATTCACTTACTAATTCTAATCCTACTAATTTTTAAAAGCAGAATTTAATTTTCTCCACAAGTGGTAGTATAACCACTATGTATTAAGAAAGAAAAAGATTTCTCTGGGTAACTAAAGTAAGAACAAATTCCTGATTTTAATTTTCTTCCTGCCTTCATCAGCACAATGGGTTGGCATTTGAATGAACCACAACTGGATTTTAAGGATTCATCCAGCCCTTAGATGTTCTCATTGCCCCTTAAGGTCAGCAATTGTGACACGTAGTGTAACAATGAAACAGTTCTAATCCAACCTTAGGTGATCTCAAATTGTTAATAAATACGTCTATGCTTGCAGGTGTATTTAATTTCAAGGGAAAACCACTTGCATAATCACAAAATTTAATGATCAAAAAAGCAAGGTTTTGTGTGTGTGTTTTATTTTGTTTTGCTTTTTGTAGTTTCTTAAGGAATTTCCTCGGTGGAGGAAAGCATCAAGTAAATGGCAATGATTACTGGTGAAATTTCATTTAGCTGGCTAGCTCTATTAGACAGTGTGATTATAAAAGCAGACAGTTGTTAAGATCAAAGAGGTCTTAGAGATAATCCACTCTAATACGCTTTTTGTTTTTTCACAAATGAGGAAATAAACCCAAATAGGTAGTGACTTACTCAGAGTTTAAGGGTTGGTTAGCAGTAGAGCCAGAACTACAAGCCAGATCCTCAGTTTCTAGCCCAGTGCCTTTTCATTAAACCATACTCTCTTCCATGCTCAAGAAGAAGGTGAGGGTGAGGACCCGTGGAATGCTCATGTTTGGAAGGTGGGTGGAGATTTCCATGATATATAATGAGGGGAGCAGGAGGCTAACACTCATTAGGTATCTGCCACAGGGAAGGCAATAGTCAAGGCATTTTCCACACATTATTTTATTTAATCCCCCCAGAAATTTATAAGCTAACCACTACTATTCTCACCTTACAGATGAAGCAATGAGTCTCAGCAATGTGAAGTGGCTTGCACAAGATCACATGTCCAGAGAACCACAACACTAATCTAGAACTGCTTAACTCCAACCCTTGAACTTTTTCTACTGTTCAGAAGAGGAGACGTGGGGCTTTTACACCATAAAAGTTTTATTTTTTATGTACTGTCAAGAATGACCAGAATTACAACAAGCCATGAAATTGACCAGCATCCCTATTTCTAGAAATGATTGGTCACTTGGAGATTTTGAGAATTCTGGGTTTGAGTTTTACCCAGCTCCATCACTAGACTATCTATTCACCTGAAAGTCCACAGCAGCATTGCTGGAACATATGGCAGGACTCCAAAATGACTGATGACAAGAGGATAGCAGCTAGAACTGAGTGTGTTATGCTTTGATTATTTATAACTTTATAATTACCCTGTAAAACAGAGATTTAAAATTCAACCTATCAAATGATTAGACAAAATTATGTCTTTAGGAAACATAGATATCCATCTACCTATCCAAGCTACCTTTTCATTCTGCATGAATTAAATAGTTTAAGTTAGGAAAAGACTTCCCTCAATAATCTGGGACTGTCTACCAAGCACATGATTAAAATCCACTATAGGATTACGTCTGTAGAATACTAAGCACAGTGCCCTTTCCTTCCTTCATTCATTTATTCATTCACACTTTTATTACTTGAAGACATTAGTTGAGCACTTATGATGAATCAGACCCACTAATAAGTATTGGGGAGACCCAGATTGATAAGACATGATCTTTCTTTGGTAATAACGTGTACATTTATGTGGAGACATGCAAGCAAGCATATCACTACTCATGACTCAACGGGTGGGTTCCCAAAAGAGGCATGTACAAAGGGCTATGGGAACACTGAGAAGGGACCAATTATATCTGCTGGTGGGAGGGAGAGGAAATGTCAGGAAAAGTTTCACTAAGGAAGTAATCTTTAAACTGGGCCTTGAAGAGTGAGAATTATTTCATCACTCGCCTCTTACCTGGATGGCCTCACCTGCCTTTTCAATGGCCTCCCTGACCTACCCTTGCTGCCCATCCCATCCACATAGCAACTGCGTGATCCTTAGAAAACAACTCAGACTGTGTCTTTGCTAAAGCTCTCCAATGGCTTCTCAGTGAAATTAGCATGAAATCTAAATTCCTTACACAGTCTTCGAGAGACTCTACATGATGTAGCTCTTGGCTGCCTCTCTTCTCGTTCCACTCCAGTTCCACCTTCCCCGTCCCCCAATTACTACATTTCAGTTACTCTGGGTTTTTTTCTGTTTATCTATGAGTTCTTTCTGGATATCACATTTTTACTAAAATAAATCATTGGGCCTTCAAAATATTTACTGTTGAAGAAGGATGCAACACCTTTCACATGAATTAAAATTGAAATTAAAAATCAAAGAATCATTTCCTGCTTCTTATCTTAGGAGCTTTGCACTTGCTGTTCCTTCTACGTGGACTGCTCCGCCCCAGAACTCTGTAAAGTTGTCTCCTTCTCTTCATCAGGATCTTAATTACTGAGAGGTCTTCTCTAATCATCTTAGCTAAATCACCGCCCCCCCCCCCCCGTCACTTGCCATACTCACAAACTTCTCTCTACTTTGTTACCCTCTTTTTTCTCCTTCATGACCTTACTTAGGCCCAGATCGTTGTACTTATTTGTTTTCTATACCCACTCACCTTTGTAATTAGTATGCAAGCTCCTTCAAGTTAGGAACTACGACTATTTCTCTTTATTTTTTCCCCAGGACCTAGAATAGTGTTTGGCAAATAATAAATGATCAACAACAAATGATCAAATGGAGAAGGGGTTAGCTTACATTAAGAGTTCTTAAAGACGCTACTCTTATTATTGAGTTACATAATACATTTGTTTTGTTGGTAGCAAAAGTTTTAGGGAGATACATGCTAAAAATACACAAACTTCTATGCAGCAACTTCTTGAGCCTTTCTTGTTTGAGATGACATCAGTTCACCGGAATGGTTGAGGATACAGGGAATGCATTTTCCCCATGTGGATCAGGAAAAATCTCAAAGTAAATCTTGGCTTTTTGATTCTGTTTTCCTTGAAATTCCCTGATTTTAACAGCCAGTTGCCCAGCCTTCCTGTAAAGCATTTTAGGACATCGGTATGATGTTTTTAGGAAAATGTCAAAATGTAAATTGATATCATCAGAGGTTTTCAACAGTCAATCCCTATGAAGCAGTAAAAGCCGTGTTCATGGCTCAGGTGTCACAAACTCCTACCAACTCTCTGCTGTGTGCCTTGTAAACCTTAAAAGGCCTTTTACCAGTTTTAAATATAAACTTATGTTCTTGTAATGCTCCCCATATGATCCCATATGAAATCATAAACATAGCGAGCTGCCCTTCCACCTGCCAAGTTTATCACAGATCTTTCCCCTTGTACTGGTCCTTTTAAGGTTCCCAGAGCTGTTTATTATTCCCTTAATGACCCTATCCACAGTAGGAGAAGCATCTGGTAATCTCCCACAATCTGGGCAGTAGGTGTCTCCAGACTTGGGGTAAAGGGGAAGGAATTGAACATGAATTTTGGCTTGAAGAAATCTTTCCAATGTGTATTTCCAATCTCATTCACAGCTTTGAGATGGAAAGAAATTTCAAGCAGTTCATGAGAAGATTAAACAAACTAAGTTATAGAAAGTGATCAGCAAAATCCTGATCACAGTCAGTGCTCAACAAATGGTAGCAATTATCTATGATTGCGTCTATATTCTACCACATAATCCATGGTGTTAAAATCTGATTATGTGTCTGTCTTCCATCAAACCAGAGACTAGAGGTCAGGGGATTGATTTCTGCAGCACTAGAAATTAGCAAAGGGTCTGAAATATATTAGTCATTCAATTTATGCTTCCTGACCTAGACAGAGCACTGGCTTCTGGGTCCCATTCTATCACTGATGAGCTGTGAAACATTGGGTAACTTAGCTGAGCCTTACCAGGTCTCACTGTCCTCATCTGTAAGAGGAAGAGATTGGGTTTTATGGTCTCTAAGGCCCTTTCCAATTCTAACATTCCATGGCTCTACTAAAGCAGTACTATTAAGCTAAGGAGGATTATTAGGAACTGTTGGAGCCAAATTCCATTTTCCTTCTCTTGTCCTGACCACCTCCTCTACAATGATAAATTATCCAAGCTGATTTCCAAGCAATCCAAGTGATTGTTTTGCTGCTATTAAGATTCCATTCTAGACTTTCAGAGTTTATTCCAACCCAGAAAACATGATGGAAGGTGGAGATGGATATGAACCAAATGTTACCCTGGTCACTTTGCCCCACTCCACTTCCTAACTGCCTATGCATGGTTCATGGAGGCCCATGGTCTCAGGTAGCAAATAATTATTTAATAGTTTAGTTAAACAATGGTTTAATTGTTTAAAATGGTTTAACTCAGCTCAGCAAATAACTGTTTGTGCCTGCTGTATGCCAGGTACTGGTTAGATTCTATAGATACAGATTGAATGAGAAAAATCTAAATGTACCATGACTAAAGAATGCTATCTGCAAGGCTGACGCTTATTCACAGTCTAATTGAACATGTTTTCTTTTTTCCAGATAAAGACAGCTAGATGTAGAAACCCAAGGCCAAACCAGTTAAATCCTAAAATGAGTGAAACATAAGAAATATAGGTTTCTTAGGTTCCAGACAATCACATATAAACAATTACCACAGAGCCTAGAAGTCAATAAATGTTATTTTCCTTCTGCACCTTGTTTGGTTGACATGTAGAGGTCATTCTGCATTCCTTGGCCACTTACCCCCAAGTTGTCAAGTCTGCCTTCTTAATTTTGCTGGATTTCAGCCACTTCCCTACATTTTAACCTAAAATGATCTTCAAGCTTCTGCTCTCTCTCTGCTGGCATTAATCTGCTAAATTTTTCCTAGTGCCAGTCTTGCCTCCATTAATCTGCTCTAAACACTGAGGCTTGAGTGGTTTTTCTGAAGTTCAGATTTGTATGTTCCAACTGCTTAAACCAGAGATGGTAAGGAAGGGACAGAGCCAATAAATATTTAGTGATGCAGCAATCAGTAATTGGTGATTGAGTACATTTAGGATGGAGGGGTAAAAGTTATGAAGAAAGAGTCAGGAATGAGTTATACTTTACAACTTCATTAAATAGATGGGTGGTCGTGACACCAAAAGAAAAAGAATAAAGGAGGAGCAGGTTTGGTGGAGATGGTGGTGTAGGGAATGCTATGGCTCATTGCCCAGGATTCCTCCAGTTGCTGGAAGTGTGGCTGCTGATGACTCATTCTGAGACTCTCCCAGGAATGGTCATTACCAATTCCACCAGTGTCTCTCCCTCAGCTCACACCTATGCTTGCATGAGAGCTCCTTTTGACCAAATGATGGAGGAAGAAAAATGCCAAACTAGGTTCATGGTTGAGTCACGTTGACATGTGGGTGCAAGTCAAAAATGCTTGCTGCTTTGTTGTAGCTCCTCTCAGCATGGCTCTAAACGATAGTGGTGAGAGAAAATCTTCCCAATGAGCAGAACTTTAAATGGTGCGTTTGATCATCTACTTTGTGTAGAAAGGGAAGTGTTGAGAAAAGGTTATTTATGGGTTAATTGATGGTGGTAAATAACTTGTCTGGTTGGCCCAAGGTCTAGAAGAAGAATATCTGGAAGATCAAGAATATTAGCAAGCAAAAATTCAACCAAGTAAATTTAAAGATCTAATTGGCTTTACTCAATGATTCATGAATCTGGCAGCATCCCCTCCAGTAAATAGAAAGGCACTCCAAGGAATTGTACAAAATGGAAGGCATTATAGGCAGAAACTGGGAAGGACAAAAAAGTTATTAGCAAAAGAAAAGAGAGAATTGTTCCAGGTGAGGTCACCTTTCTTTGGGGGAAGGACAGCAGGGGTCTTATCACTAGTGTTGATAGGATTTCCAGACCTCTGGTTTAAGGTCACATTCCTGGGAGGGGTTAAAACTGCAATTAATTCTTTGTTTGCTATTCTGGGGGCAAGTGACTTTACCTTGGGCCTGTTTCTTTTTTTTTTTTCTTTTTAGCAAGAAGAAGAAGGTCTGGAGAAGAGGTATATGGATTGATTTATGAGAATGAACACAAAATGTGAATAATTTGTATCCTATGTTAAAACCCACCAGAAAGCATCCATGATAGAAGAGGCACTAAACAACTAAGTAGACAGCACGACTTAGCCAGTTGACATCAGTTATTGGTCACTCCACTGATGGGACAATAGGCACATGAACAGAGTAGCCATGGTGACAGCTGTAGAAGCTATGCATGGGCTAACAGCATGGGCTCGCATGCTTCAGGTTGATCTAGCTTCCATCATTGCCAAATGTCCAGTCTGCCAACAATAGAGGCCCAACACTAACATCCCAATACGGCACCATCTCTAAAGGAGAATAGTCAGTTGCTTGGTGGCAAGTAAACTACATTGGGCTCCTTCACCCTGAAAGGGGCAACAGTTCATTTTGACTAGAATTGACAAATATTCCAAGTATAGGTTTACCTTTAATGCCCACAGAGCCTCAGTAAGCGCCTCTATCAGAGGGATTAAATATCATGGAGTATATAGCCTTTTCAGATTGGTTTCTTTTACTTAGTAATATGCATTTAAATTTCCTCCATGTCTTTTCCTGGCTTGAGAGCTCATTTCTTTTTAGTTCTGAATGATAGTCCACTGATGGATGTACCACAGTCTATTTTCCATTCACCTACGGAAGGACATCTTGGTTGCTTCCAATTTTGGCAATTATGAATAAAGTTGCTACAAGCATCTGTGTGCAGGTTTTTGCACGGGTTTTCAACTTATTTGGGTAAATATCAAGGTGCACAATTGCCAGATCATATAGCAAGACTATTTTAAGTTTTGTAAGAAACTGCCAAACTGCCTCACAAAGTGTCTGTATCATTTTTCATTCGCACCAGCAATAAAGGAGAGTCCCTGTTGCTCCACATCCTTGCCAACATCTGGTGTTGTCATTATTCTGAATTTTGTCTATTCTAACAGTTACTTAGTGGTATCTCATTGTTTCTTTTCTTGTGAGGAAGATTGGCCCTGAGTTAACATCTGTTGCCAACCTTCCTCTGTTTGCTTGAGGAAGCTTGTCGCTGAGCTAACATCTGTGCCAGTCTTCCTCTATTTTATGTGGGATGCTGCCACAGTGTGGCTTGATGAGCAGTGCTATGCTATGTCCGTGCCTGGGATCCGAACCTGTGAACCCCAGACCACCAAAGCTGAACATGTGAACTTAACTACTATGCCACCAGGCTGGCCTCTCATTGTTGTTTAACTTTGCATTTCCCTGATGATATGTGATGTGGAGCATCTTTTCATATACTTATTTGCCACTTTGACATCTTATTTGGGGACATGTCTGTTCAGGTCTTTGCCTATTTTTAAATCAGGTGTTTTCTTATTGTTGAGATTTAAGAGTTCTTTGTACATTTTGGATAACAATTTTTTTTATCAGACATGTCTTTTCTCCTACTCTGTGGCTTGACTTCTCATTCTCTTGAAAAAAAGAAATCTTTAAAATGGAAAATGTCATTGAAATTAAACACACACACACACACACACACACACACGCACAATGTTGGTTAAACAATAGTATAGACACAGTAGACACAGCTACTAAGTGTCTACTTAAAACAGTGCCAGAAAATTAGAAGACAGATCTGAGCAAATCACCCAGAGTTGGAAAATATTTAAGTGCTATTAAAATATGTGAAAAGAGTGGGAAAGTCAAACAAAAGTCTAACAGGAGCTCAGTAAGAAGTGAACTGGGGAAATGGGCAAGAAGTGATCATCAAAGTAATAATGGCTAAGAATTTTCCAGAATTGAAGACACAAAATAAAATACTCATTTCTATACACTGTTGGAACCTACAGAGTGTCCAAGATAAAATATATTAAAAGATACAAAAGCCAAAAGATAGATTTTCTACAGATGAATGAGTTCTATAATTAGACCTATAGAAAACTTCTCATCTGCACTAAATTTGTCAGAAGACAGTGAAATTATGTCTTTGAAGTGATGAGAAAAATGATCTGTGAGAGTAGAACTCTATATTTAGCTAAACTATCATTCAAGAATATGGGTAAAATAAAGACATTTTTTACATGTAAAAACAGAAAATTTACTAGGCATCCACCTTAGAAAAATTTACTAAAGGCTGTAATGCAGCAATGAGAAATTGAACCTAGAAAGGAGTAGGACACAAGAAACAATAGAAAGGAAAGAAATAAGTGCTGACAAAACAATGACATATTGCTTATTTTGAGGGAGGTGACCTGGATGAGGAATGTTAAAAGTCTAGTGGAAATATTTTTTTCCAAATGAATAGCTGATTTTTCTAACATTGTTTATTGAACAAACTATGTTCCTAATAGAAGTGAAATATCATCTTCATCATATATTAAATTCCTATATATACAATTTATTCTGGACTTCCTATTGTCTTCCCAATGAGCTATTTGCCTTTTGACAAATCCATACCACACTATTTTGATTATAGTAGCTCTATAATATAGCTTAAAATCTATCTGAGGAATTTCATATTTTTACATTTTTTTCCAAAATTTTCTTAGCCACTTTTATTATTCATGCTCTAAACCAGGGGTCAGCACACTTTCTCTATAAAAAGCCAAACAGTAATTTTTAGTCTTTGAGGGCATAGTTTCTGTCACAACTACTCAACTCTGCCATTGTAGCATAAAATAAGTCATGGTAGTATGTAAATGAATGGGTGTGGCTGTGTTCCAATAAAGCTTTATTTACAAAACAGGCAGCAGGCTGGGTTTAGCTGGTGGGCAGCAGTTTGCCAATCCCTGTTCTAAACCATTTCTTACTTCCAATTTTTTTCAATACTAACCTGTCTTTGTCATATTCCTTCTGGGTTCTGCCTTCAAGGTTTATTACTTTAATTATTGAAGTGTCAGTCTTCCCTATGGTCTTGGATATCTCACTACTGTAATACATCACAGTACTTTGAAAGTCTGTGTATAGGACTTACTTAGTTAAAGGCAGAGACAATCCCTTCCTCTGCTTTATGATTCCAACATGGGTTTATGACTCCAAGATCTAATAGAATGTTTAATACAGAGTAGATGCTCAATGAACACTGTCAGAAGAAGGCAGAGAGAGGAATCTGGAATCTATTCTAACCCTCTTGTTTGACACTTTGGAAACATATTGTCTCAAATTTATAAAATAAGTTAATGACAAAAGTGGGGAGACAAGTAAAAAGACAATTATAGTACAGAGAAATAAGGCAATGGTAGTACAGACAAATAAGGACTCGGTTGGAATTAATATGGGAGCTCTATGGGAGCTTATGTTTGACATATGGAGGTCAACGAGAAAGTCATGCTTAAGTAAATATCTAAAGGATAAGCAGGAATTCAGCTGGCAAAGGGGCAAAGAAGGGAGAATGCTCCAAAAAGAAGCAAAGATACACATAAAGGTTTAGAAGTGAGAGAAATCATGGCTGATCTGCAATAGTTCAGTGGAGCTGGAGCTTGGAGTGAGAGGTGGGATGGAGAGGGAAGCAGAGGACAGATGAAGTAATAGACTCCAATGAGTCAAAGGGTAGGGAACAACCTCTAACTGAAGTCTAGGCTTGGGAATAAACTGCTCTAATAGAGATTTCCCAGGCTGAACAAGCAAAACTCTGGATGAAGTACAGGGGATGGGTATATCCAAGCAAAGAAAGATACTATAGTCTTGGGCAAATTGTGATTTGCTTGAAGCAAGAGAATGACATGAAGTGCTGGTGTAAGGGGCCAAAGAACAGTTAGCCGGTTGACAACATCTGCCCATAGCTGTAATAGGAACAAAAGAAGGGGGAACACACACACACACACAGACATCCAGGAGCTCGCCTGCCGAACAGTCATCAGTGTGGGATTCTCTTGTTCCTGCTGTTACTCTCTGATGAAACACACAGCAGCAACACGATGTGCTCTCTGGGGCAGACAAAAAGGTTTCAGCAATCGGGGGGTGGGTGAGTTGGGGGGAATGATTGGGAACATCTGCTCTGTGAAGACACTTGAAAAGTAATCTTCTAACTGCTTGGGGAAAACATCTGGGCTGCACACCCCAGACCACCAGTGGTGCAGTAAGTAGGGAAAGACTGGGGGACTTGATGAGGATGGAGGCAGAGTGGATGAAGAGTGAGCTGTAAGCTACAGAGAAATGACATGGCCTCTGGGAGAGTTGGTGTGGCTTGGGGACTCTCTCTCTTGCAATGACCAAAGGTAGGTGGAATTTTCATCCACTGAGCTCACTGAAAAGGCTGACTTGGTCCATGCCATTTGGGAAACCATCCCTAACCCTTCAGTCTTCAGAGTGCTAAAATATCAAGTGGTGAACAGCTACCATGAGGAAGAAAGAATAAAGCTTCTAACGGTCTCATTCACTTTTAGGAAGGTGTGTGTGGAGAGGGAAGAGAAGAACCAGAACAATTTTTGAGATGAACAGACAGGGCTCCTTGAATTTGGCACGTTTCTCATGCATTAGCCTCTCTCTCCAGTCAACTTATTAATTTGGAAAATTCAACGTGAATTCCTTGAGGTGGATTAGAACATCATAGGTTTTCTTCAATTCATCCATTTACAACTATATTATAGAGTTTCTTTTTTTGGGGACTGTGCAAGACTCTGAAGCCAGTTAAGAGAAACAACTTCTAGTAAATAGGAGTTGTATAGAGTTTTTCAACTTTCAAAATCTGGGAGTTGAGGAAAATGACATATAGGGAGTAAAATTATTTTCAAGAATCACATAACTGGTAAAGGAGTGGATCCTGGACTGGACTGAGTTTTCTGACTTTAATTTTTTCTATAAGCTCATGTTTTCATTCCTCTGTGAAAAAACAAAAAAATCCTTTCTAGTTGGAAAGGTAAGATGGCCAACCAGGGAATAGTTAGAGAGATATTGTAAAGCTAAGTCTGGAACAAAGAGTATGCTTCAAATCACATGCCCTTTCAACACTGGGAAAAGAGAGAGACCAGTGGGGAGAATAGAAGGAAAGAAAAGTTCTTCTTAGAGAAATGAACCTGGGTAAGCGGGACAGGGCTGGTCTTTCCCTACATCTGAATAAGCAACATATTTGTGCTCCAATCTCTCATTTCTGGAACTCCAAGGTAGAATAACAGGCCTCCTCTACACACCTGGGGCCCACTGCAGTTGTAGGAAGTAAGGCTGCAAAGGAAAATCCTGGAGCCAGTGAAAGGCATAGACATAGTTACTTGGTATTGTGCAATCACTGGGTCAAGATACTGTGTTGGGTTTTTTACATCTTCATAACAACCTTCTAAAGTAGGTATTATCTCCCTCACTTTATGAAAGAGGAAACTGAGGCTCACAGAGGTCTAGTGAGTAGAAAGGGAAAGGTAGATGAGGTCTCCGAACTACTCTTGTCACAGGTGCTTTGTATGATGGTGGTCATCCCTGTCAGAGTTCGTCACACACGTCTTATTATTAGAGAAATAAATTAGAGAAGTTATAGAGAAATTACTGGAGAAAAGGCTCGAGTCACATCACATCATGTTACCCATATGTTACCCCTGTTTCTCTTTCCAACATTTTACACTGGACAAATCAGGATAAAACGAACCAACAAAGAGTGGCAGAAGCAAACAAATCCCCGAAGGGCAGGTTGGTATGTATCTGAAACTGATTAGGCATTGCTCCGCTCATTGCTGCTGGCGGTACGGGAAGTTGGGAACGCAGGGATCTGGAATCAGAACCATCACCTGTGAAGAGTGACGGTAGGAAAACAAGCCCAGCTGTGAAAGCTGCAGGGGAGTAATTCAATGTGCAGAACGGCACCTTAAAGAAATGGCAACAGACAACAGGTGGTGGGTCAGTAAAGCAGTGGGGATCAGTGGACACCAAGTCCAAGGCAAAGCACTGCATGTCCCCACCCATGGAAGGAACATATTGAAAGGAAATGTTGGGAACAAGTAAGCACGCATACTTGAACTTGCTTGACTAAAGGATGGGACTTCTGCCTAGGCACGCACAGCTTCAAAGGAGACACATTTGGAGCAAGAAAGGAGAAGAATTAGCAGAATACAAGAGCAGGCTATGCCAGGAAACCCAGGCAAACAAGCAGAGGCAGCTGGCACCTGGAGAGCAGAGGCCCACCCACTAGAGATGATGATTCTACTTCTTGAGAGGCAATTGACAAAACAATGCAAAGCCTGCAGCACAGAGAGTTTAGCAAGTGACAGGCTCATACGGAACAAGATAGGAATTCAGTGCCCAAGAGGACAGTGTAAGCCTGCCTCTTTACCTGAGTTTAACCCATTCCTAAAAACCTGTTGGATAGCAAATGTTTAGACAGTGGAAGCTTATAGTCCCTTATTTTGAAAGAGAATAATAATAATAATAATAATAATACCCTTGTGTCCTTCTTTAAACCCCAAACAATATCCCAAAATGTCACAAAGCAGCCATATTGTAATCCATTATGGATTTCTGCCCAAATAAACCAATAGTACTTTAATAATTTTTCTATTTTCTCACACATAGAAAAAATTATATGCATGACAGATGAAGACAAAGTTATGATAAAGATATATTTTTTATGCAGTCACCTTTCGCAATATACTTTATTTACTTTTTTTTGAGGAAGATTAGCCCTGAGCTAACCACTGCTAATCCTCCTATTTTTGCTGAGGAAGACTGGCCCTGAGCTAACATCCATGCCCATCTTCCTCTACTTTATATGTGGGATTCCTACCACAGCATGGCTTTTGCCAAGCAGTGCCATGTCCGTACCCGGGATCCAAACCGGTGAACCCTGAACCGCCGAGAAGCAGAACGTGTGCACTTAACCACTGCACCACCAGGCTGGCCCCTTAATATGCTTTATACCTTCCAATCTTTCTTCCAATAAATGGACTTTCCAAAGCATCTCAAGCCCACCAACTTTCTTTTCCATTTTCCTATGAAATATCCTCACTTAATGTGGTGAAGATGACAGTAATAATGCATCATGTGTTGAAATAACGAGATGTAATTATATTAGAGCAACTGAGATACAGCTGCAACACATTGTGCATGTTCTCTCACCTACAATCACAGGTGACTGAAACAATTTTGCTGGCATACATGTCCTGATGCGCTTTTTTTTTTTGGATAAATATTTGAGTAATGAGAGTTCAGGTAGTGAGAGATTCCTGCAAAGGAGAAGTAGGTGTTGGAAATAACAACCTTAAAGGCAAAAACTCTGATTTACAATGTTTGAATCCTTTTGATGTGCCAGAGATATGAAAAACAGTACAATCTTGCTATCAGGCTTTGGGTAGTGTCTAGTGAATTTGTAAATCATGGACCTGCTTTGTTTCAAGGTCAGAAAGCCTGTGCAGCCAACTGGAACTCCTGCATCCAGGAATCAATCCCCAAATATCCAAACTTGAGTGGGGTGAGTAATCACAAGCTGTTACCATCAAGTAGACACCTTATTGCCTCCATTTTACAGGTGAGAAAACACAAGTGAGATGGCTAATAAATGGCAGAGGCTGATGTAAAATAGGATCTGTAGGACCCAAAGGCTGTGCGCTAAATGCCAGACTTCCCCTTGAGAACCACCTAACTCTCACTCTGACTAGTTAATAGGCATTTGATGCCTGATTAGTGTTAGTCAAACTCAGGTGACGTAAAGTGTCTTTGAAGGCAGGCACTGGCCAATTTTTCTGTAAAGGGCCAAATACTAAAGATTTTAGGCTTTGTGGGCTGTGTATTCTCGGTTGTGCCCACTCTATTTTTGTAGCCAGAAAGTAACCACAGACAATACATAAACAAATAGGCATGGCTGAGTTCCAATAAAACTGAATTTACAAAAGCAGGTGATGAGTCCGATTTCGCCTGTGGGCATAGTTTTCTGACTTCTCCTTTAAAGGAAAAAAATTCTCTCCGACACAGATTTATTTTAGGATCCTCAGTATCTATGAACTTGAGTTTTAAAAATTGTGACTTAAGGAAACTCTTTTTTTTTTTTTTTTTTTTTATTCCTGAGGAAGCTTAGCCCTGAACTGACATCTATGGCCAATCTTTCTATTTTTTTGCTTGAGAAAGATTAGCCTTGAGCTAACATATGTGCCAGTCTTCATTCACTTTATATGTGGGATGCCACCACAGCATGGCTGATGAATGATACAGGTCTGCACCAGGGATCCAGGCTCTGTGATTAGTAGCTTCACACAGGTAGCTTGAAATTCATCATGGTGGGAGTATGTTTACACCATGGACATGGGAAAATACTACAAATCAGAGCTTTTTAGTCCAAACAACAGTTTCTTAAGCATCATTGTCACTGGAGAAACCCCAGTATCCTTTCTTTGTTTAATATGGCTAGATTTGATGTAATATTTTGTTGAGGATTTTTGCACCTATGTTCATGAGGGATATTGGTCTGTAGTTTTCTTTTCTTGTTACATCTTTCCCTGATCTTGGTATTAGAGTAATATTGGCCACATAAAACGGGTTGAGAAGAGCTCCATTATCTTCAATTTTCTGGAAAATTTTGCAGAGAATTGGTATTATCTTCTTCTAAGACATTTAGTAAAATTTGCCAGTGAAACTGGCAAAACAATTTGGCCTGGAGTTTTCTTTGCTGGACGGTTTTTAATTACCACTTCAACTTTAAAATAGATATAGGACTATTCATATTTCATATGTCTTCTTGTATGAGTTTTGGCAGTTTGTGCTTTCCATGGAATTGGTCCATTTCATCTAAGTTGTCAAATTGATGGGCCTACCATTGTTAGTATCCTTTGAATGCCTGTAGAGCCTGTAGTGATATCTCCCTTTATTCTTTATATTGATAATTTGTGTCTCTTCTGTCTTTTTTATTTTTTAATTTTCTTGGTCATTCTAGCCAAAGATTTACTAAATTTATCGATTTTTTAAGAAAAAACTACTTTTTGTTTTATTTATCTTTTCCAATTTTAGTAATTTCTGCTCTTTATCATCTTCTTAATTTCACTTACTTTGAGTTTAGTTTGCTCTTTAATTTTAGTTTCTTGAGGTGTAAGCTTAGGTTACTGATTGAAAAATGATATTTTCTAATATAAGCATCTAATACTATAAATTTCCTTTAAAAGTACTTTCCATAAAATGCTGTATCTTCATTTTCATTCAGCTCAAAAATATTTTCTAATTTCCCTTGAGGTTTCTTCTTCAACCGACAAGTTATTTAGAAGTGTGTTTTTTAACTTCCAAATATTTATTAATTTTCCAGATATCTTTATATTATTGATTTCTGGTTTATTTATGGTTACAAAACATACTCTATGATTACAATTCTTTTAAATTTGTTAATTTGTTGTTGTCCTTCTTCCTACGGCTCAGAATATGTTCTCTCTTAGTGAATGTTCCAAGTGCACTTGAAAAAAATGTGTTTTTCACTCTTATTGGGTACTCTATTAATGTCAATCAGGTCGAGTTGGTTGATAGCGTTGTGCAAGTCTACTATATTCCTGCTGATTTTCTCTCTAACTTTCTTTACCAATTATTGATAAAAGAATGTTGAAAATTCCTATAATTGTGAATTTTTCTATTTCTCCTTTTAGTCCTATCAGTTTTTGCTTCATGTATTTTAAAGTTCTGTTATTTGATCTATGCACATTTAGGATTGTTATATCTTTTTGGTGAGTTGGCCCTTTTTTATTATGTAATGTTCCTCTTTATTCCTTGTAATTTTCCCTGTTCTAAAGTCTACTTTGTCTGATATTAATATAGTCACTCCAGTTCTCTTTTTATCAGTTTTCATAGTATATATTTTCTATCCTATTACTTTTAACCTCTCTATATCACTATATTTAAATTTAATTTCTTGCAGATAGCATATAGTTTCACCTTTAAAAAAAATCCATCTCTGTCTTTTAATTGATTTAGATTTAATGCAATTAGAGATATGATTTACATCTCCCATTTTATAAGTTTTCTGTCAGCCCCCTCTGGTTTTTGTTCTTCTATTTACCCTTTCCTGCCTTTTTTTATTTGAATTTTTTTATTATTTCAGTTTCTCTACTGGTTTCCTGGATTTATCTCTTTGTAGTACTTTTTCAGTGGTTGCTCTACAGACCACAATATTCATGCATAACTTTGTACCGTATTCTTAGAGTTAATATTTTACCACTTCAAGTAAAATATAAAAGACTTACAACCAAAAAGATCCCTATAGTCTCCTCTTTCATGTTTAGTCATCACATGTATTCCATCTACTGTGTATTACATCATACATATTACATATATTGAAAATTCCATCAGACAATGTTATAAATGTTTGTTTCAATAGCCATACAAATTTTTAAAGATTTTTAAGATGAGAAAAAAGTCTATTATATTTACCCAGCTATTTACGATTTCTGTTGCTCTTTCTTCATTCCTGAAGTTTCAAGTTTCTGATATAATTTTCCTTCAGGCTGACGAACTTACCTTAGCATTTATTTTAGAGTAGGTCTACTGGTGACAAATTGTCAGTTTTACTTCATCTGAGAAGGCTTTCATTTTGTTTTCATTGCTGAAGGCTATTTTTGTCGGATGTCAAATTCTGGGTCCATAGTTCTTTTCTGTCATCACTTTAAAGATGTTGTTCCACTTTCTTCTAGTCTCTGTGGTTTCTGACGAAAATTTCACAGTTATTTGAGTTGCTGTTCTCCTAAACTTTGTATTTTAAAGCCACTGAATTATGAGGTGGTTTGTTACATAGCAATAGAGTATTGAAAGACCCTCAAACTCTATATTCCAGTCACACTAAACTTCATTTAGTTCTCTGAAAGCCATTCACTTTCTTTCTCCTGGAACTTTGCACGTTGGTCCCTCTCCATGGGAACTGCACCCTCACACACGTACACACTCTGTCGCACTCTCTCCAAGGTGCCATACTACCTCTTCACCTTTCAGGTTTCAGATTAACTGTTTCTTCCTTCAAAAGGAGCTTCCTTGACCCTCCTGCTCTATAAGTCTACATCAAGAGCCCCTCTCACACATTCTGGTAACACCAACCGTGCTTTCCACATCATAACTTTTAAAATAAAATGAAACAAGTATTGAGCACTCACTACATGCTTGGCCTTGTTCTAAATGCTTTGCACGCTTTGCATGAAACAACCCTGGCATTCCCTCTATTTCCCAAGGAGGAAACTGAAGAATAGATTGGCTAATTTACCTGCCCATAATCACAGAGTACAGTCAATTAGTGGTTGAGCCAGGATTTGACCCAGACAGTGGCTTCAGAGACTTGTCCTTAGCCACTATTTCAAGCTGCTTCCAACTTTCCCCACTGTATTATAGTAACCTTTATACTGTTCTGTATAGCCAATAAGGGTCTAAGCTTTATAAAGAAAAGAACTATGTCTATCTCGCTCATTTTTGGTATCCTTAATGCTTAGCTTAATCCACGGCACACGGTGATCAATAAATATTTATCAACTGCACGGCATCAAAACACTATATTTTATTTATCATGTTATGTGTACATGTTGCCTCTATACTATGAGATTCTAGAGATCAGGGACCTTCAATTTTCATCGATCTATCTTTCTATTTAGAGGCCTGAACTATGATAGATTCTCAGTAAATATTTCATGAGTGCATGATTGTCAAGTGAAGAGAAAATATATAGTGCAGAGGGTTAACATGACATGGATCACAAAAAGGCCCAGAGGTCCTTCTTAGGGAAGCCAGGAACTCAACATCAGTGGAACATAACTAAAAGTAAGTGCAGAAAAAAAAGGAACAGGACTTCTGGAATCACTTTTCTATCAAAGATTATAAAATTTACTAGTAATCCAAGAAATAGGATTTAAAATAGGAATATACTATTTTTGGTCTACTAAATTAACAAATTGAAATTAATAATATACAATGGTAGCAAAGGTATTGTGAAATAACACTAGCATTGTCTTGCTTGTGGAGATTTAAATTGGTATATTTATATCAATAGTCATTAAAAATATTTATACAATGGAGACTTTAAATTGTTTTGTGGGAATCTATTCCAAGAAATAATGAGGAATATGAACAATGATGTAGGCGCCTATGTTAGCTAAAATAATTTTAACAAATAAATATCAACCAAAATTATGTAGCCATTAAACTTTTTTTAAAAAGACATGGAGACTTGCTTACCGTATATGCATGCATAGAAAAAAGCCTGAGAAAAACTGCTCTAAAATGTCAACAGTGGTTAACTCTGGGTAATGGAATTATGAGTAATTTGAATTTTCATTTTTATATTTCCCTGTATTTTTCAATTTTTCAACCATTGGCATGTTTTTTTCTTTAATCAGATGAAAACAATAAATGTTACCAAGAAAACTGCAAACTAAGTTTGCAGCTGACCACAAGGCCCATCATAAATAAACAAGCTGGAGCAAGCCATTTCAAGAAAACAGACGTAATAACTGACAGGGTGGTGGGAAAGCATACAAGCCAAAGGCGCTTCTCCTTCAGCAAAGTAAAGATTATGTTGCTAAAGACACCCTGGGAAAGCAGTGCAAGCATCAAGGAACACGCGGATCCAAGAGTTGTTGGAAGGAGAACATATAGGTTTACATCTGCCTATTAAATCTATCTTGGAGGAAACTTTAAAGCAAATAAATCCCAGCTCTCCAGTGGTCTAAGTGAACTGCCAATCCACAGCCAGAGCCAATTCAAAGGTCAAGCTTTGGAACCTTGACTTGAAGGCTCTTAGTGAGAAGGGAATTGGAGACCTAAAAACTTAATTCATATCCCACACCTCTTCATGTGCACTTTGCTTGGCTAGCACTCTACTGAGGGCCTGCTTGGATGATAGTTTCAGGCTGTTGACCTCCCTTCCAATGCCCTGATTGTGTCTTGTCACCAGACATTTAGGAGATGATGCAAGAGCTCTCTCCAGCTCTCCATCCTTGCCTTTGAATTGTCCTGCAGGAAACTAACATATTTCAATACATCAGAGTCTGATGCATAAAGAATAGTCAGGATTTCATTTCTTCTTGAGTCCGTACCGCAGTCTGACAAGGCCATGGATATGCTTCTTCACAACTATATTGTGCTAACAATGTCTAATATTTTATGCTTAGACATTAGACATTTAGTCCTCTTTATTTTCCTATGGTGCCAAACCCAGTTCTGGGCAATACTTTATTCAAGTGATTGAAGAAGATCAATAAATATTCATTTATTGATTGACTGATTGATGGTTTTCCATTTTCTGCAGATGGGGTGGCAAATGCCTTCATTGGACCAGAGTTGCCATTCCTACCCCAACACCATCAGTGGACATCAAAAGTCATTCACAGCACTTCCTCTGAAATACACAAGGGGACCTTATAAAGCTCCCCAAATGGTCTTGAAACAGACACTACCAATGTATTGGCACACAGATAGAAGTCTATTTTTCATCCATCCTACAGGAGAAGGTACAAATTTCTTAGGCTCCAACAATCTGACCGAAGTTTGTCTCCCATTACAGGACCACAGGCCTCCTATCTCCCTATACATCCCCAAGCAATCATCACACTTTCTTGCCGTTAAGTCCCTAAGTCAAATCTCTCCTCCTTTTCTGCACGTAGCAGTTTGTTTTTAGTTCAGTTGTAGCATTTATTTAATTCAACTTTGGAGTTGTATCCATGTTAGCATTCATCTTTGAGAATCAGAATTCCTTTCTTTAACTTCAAAAACGTTCATGGATTCCCTCAATATACAAGAATAGGGACTGTATCTGTTTTAATCACGCCTGTAACTCCAGTACCCAACACAGTGCCTGTCCACATTGTAGGTGCTTAGTAAATATTTATTAATGAGCAAATGATATTCATTAATTAAAAAGTATATAATAATCAAAAGCTACTATGAATTGATATTTTTTCATGAATTTGGATTTTAAAAATTACATCAACATCTACATATCTTTTAAAGAAAGATAACCAAGAATTAAAATGATAATAAATTTTCTCTTTGGGGGTATTTTCTGGTTGTTAAAATACTTAGGATAGTTTCGTATATCTATGTTATTCAGAGATTACTAATATCCAAAGACTTTGAAGACAATAAAACAGACTTAATACTAACCTTAGACTGAATATAATTTCAGTTTCCTACGATGATTCAGAAGGCACTTCATGACCGAGCAGTACTCTAGGGCCAGCATTATGCATAATTACTCTTTCCAGCAATAATTGTTAATAGAAGATTCTGGTAGTTAAATGCCAGATTAACAAGCTGTTCCTGCCGTTGGAGCCCATGTGTACATAGAATCTGCCAGCCCCAGACTGAAGGAAGTATTTCTTGATTCTACTGCTTTTAGAGTTTTCCCAGTAGAGTAATTCAAAGTCTAATTGCATTTGGGGGAATTTTAATTGATCTCCAACATGGCCAGTTTCTACACCCACCTCCAAATAATAAGAAATCATTGATTTAACATATTACGATTGGCATTGGATAGTAATCCCAAGCTGTACTTTTTGCAACTCTGGGTGGCCTTGAGAAAGTCACTTAACTTCTCTCTTGTGTGGTTCTCTTATTTTTTTAATTTTAAATGCTTTATTATTGCTATTACAATTATTGTCATAAACATAATCATCCCCTTATCTTTTAATAGGGGTAATCATAGGCTCTACCTCATAGTATTATTGCAAGGGCTACACATATTGAAAACACTTGTCAGATAATAGCTGCTCAGATAGAACATAACTATTGTTATTATAATATAATGTTGTTTATTCTCTGCCCACCATTGAATAAAACTCTCAACCAAGAAGCATCATCTTCTACCCACCCAGAAACCCTTATTTATTCATTCAATTTTTTAAGCAGTTTTTTTTTTTTTTGAAAGATTTTTTTATTTTTTTCCTTTTTCTCCCCAAAGCCCCTGGTACATAGTTGTATATTCTTCGTTGTGGGTTCTTCTAGTTGTGGTATGTGGGACGCTGCCTCAGCGTGGTCTGATGAGCAGTGCCATGTCCGCGCCCAGGATTCGAACCAACGAAACACTGGGCCGCCTGCAGCGGAGCGCGCGAACTTAACCACTCGGCCACGGGGCCAGCCCCTTAAGCAGTTATTTTGAGTGCCTACTGTGCTCCAGTCTCTGAGCCAGCCTTCAGTAAAGCAAAGATAGAAGAGACTTGGTATCTGCTCTAAAGGAGCTCATAGTCTAATGGGGGAGACAGACATATAACTGGACAGTCATCAAACAATGCGGGATGTGCACACCCACTAACAGGGATAAGGCTGGATTCACCAGGCTCAGGGAAGACTTTCTTTGGAAATGATGCTTGTGTAGGATCTCAACAATAAGACGTTTTGCTTATGAACTAATGAGCGCCAGCAGTAAGTCTTTGGGAGTGGATTGGGTCTGGGTTAAAACTCTCAAGAATGGAGGATTCCAGAAATGTCCATTTGACCTGGATTGCCCCCTTCTTTCCCCAGTTAAGCCTAAAAGCTGGTCAAATAAACATGTGTAGGTACTGAGTCTCTAGATCTTTAAAGAAGTTCTGAGCAGACTTCTTGCTTCATGGAAGCTGTATGTGAAGGCCTGGCCTTAGTCTACCCATCTCAGTTGTCCTTAAAAGCCACCAGAGCTTCCCCAGGATTTAGGGCATAGTCAGTGGAAAGCCAGGGGTCTATGTTTACAGACTAGTTAAGGGTGTTATGCTCACAGGTGCCTCACAGGCCCACAACTCATGACTTGTGGCCTTATATTCCAAGAAGTTCAGCATCCCCACAGCTCAGCCAACTTTGGACATAAATGTCCCAAAATCAGCAAATAAATGCTGTACTGTGGCCAAAGCAACAGCAGCTGCTTCTGAGAATATAATGGGGGTAAAGAAGGGACACAGAATGCTTTGCTGAATTCTCTTTCTACAGGAAGCTTGGAATTAAACTTCCAATGCTGGGTTCTTTATGGTTAATAACTCTTAATAAAAGATATGTATACCCTGTGTTTATGCAAAGTAATGTGGATAACTGAGTTCTTGATCTACATGGTTTTAGCCAAAAAATTTTTTAAAATATTCACCTACAATATTTGGATGATTGAGGGGAAACATCATTTACTGTTTGAATTATCCGAAGTTCTCCACATCCCTGGACTGTATAGACAGAGTTCTGAATTACATTTATCCAAGAAATGGGGCTTTGAATAAAAAGCTCGACATTTGAGAGGAAGAATGGACCTCCTCAATGCAGTCCAAGATTTTTTTTTAAACAGCTTCGGAAAAATCAACAGGGAAGGAAAGGGTGATACGAAGTGCTTTTAACTTTGCTGTCATTCTTGAGTATGTACAGATCCCCCCATCTCCACGAAGTAGAAACATGTTCCCTCAAATTCAAAGCAGACTACCTGAATGATCACATTTAAATCCTATTTAATCTGGAAGAATGTGAGCAATGCGCCTGCCAGGACATCAATAATGAATTTGGTCACTTGGGCCTAGAGTAAGAAAGTCATCCAAAATTGAAGAAGGATGGAGTCTTTGAAGGTGGCCATGATGGAGGCCATCACCGTGTGTTAAGGCTCTCGGAAGCATTTCTCTAGAAGCCAAGGCACACATGGATTTGAATTTTCAGATAACAGATAATCCAACCGAACAACATCAGCTCAACGACTGTAAGGATGAAAGCCAGGATGTTAACTATTCTTCTCTTTTTTCAGTGCCCTGGGTCATTCATCTAACCCAACATTTAAGTAAAATTTCAAAGCATCAGGAATGTACATCATCTATGGACAGTCGTCAAGGGACTAAGGGGGTATCATGATGGTCCAAATTATCTGGTCTTCTTGTATCTCTTCCATATTTAAACTGCCCCAGTAATATACTCACTCACCCATACACAGACATACACACCAGACAATGCTAAGTGCTATAATTCTTTTGAAACTTGTTCATGGATTATACCAAAGTATAACTCTATTTTTCGGTCATCCAGAGACAGTCAGATTGGGCCTTCAGGTGCCTGGCAGCTGCACAGTTCTCTTCACACAAAATCTCACTACTAAATAATATAAACTGATCTTCTATTTGCCTCTGGTGGTTAGGTTTCTCTAACCATACTGAAAATTTCTGGAATGCAGACTGGGGTTCTACCCTCTGTTTGTCTCCTCCGTAGCACAGTACTGGTAATGAAATGGACTCAATGAAAATTATACGTGAATTGATTGGTATACATAGAAACATGTTTTTTTATGACATGACCCGACATGTTTACGATGTGGTCCACCCAGACTAATTAGTTAAAAAAGACAAAGGGTTTAACAATGGCTGTTGTAACTAAGAAGTTGGCATCTTGAGGGTAATTATACATCCTCAGTGAAGAAGAGACTTGGCCGGGGTCGCTGTAGCTCTGAGCCCCAATACAACTCATGCTATACTCGTAGATTGTTATAGAAAGAACTAGAGCTCAGAGTTCAACTTCTAAAGAGTGCAGGGGCCCTCTCTGTCCTAAAAAGCCGATTTATATTTTGTAATTGTCAATTTTGGCACATTTTGTTATGAGAACGCAAGTTCTGAAATCCCAAAAGAAGCCCAGAAGATCACCAAGCTAATCGACAAAGCAGAGCTGGCTTTGGTACATATAAGGGGATACATCCGGGGAATTTTGCAAAGCTTGAATATATGGAGAAAGAAGCTCTGGTGATTCCAAAGAGGCCAAGGGAAACAAGTGAGGCTTTATTTGGGGTTATATAAAATGAGACCATGTCAGGGACATAAATCATTGGGGGAAACATTTCAAATCCAAGGTAAACCATAGCTAAATGTTCTCTGTCTGGATGGCTTGCCCTCCAGGAGATCTGAATTTACCCAAGGTCAAATGGAGACCAAGGTCGGAGGCAGGACCTGGAATAGAATCCTTAATTCCCAATTTGTAGGCTACAGATCCAAGTCCAGGGTAAGGATTACACCCAAGGCTAAAACAAGCATTGTATCAAAAGTCTGTAAGCCTTTCGTAAAATGAAACAAGTTCATTGAAATCATAGAAATCCTATCTTTGAACAATTGGATTGTAGGATTTGATGAGCCGGAGGGGTAAGAATGGGACTACATCATGTTTGTAACATGAGGGACACCTTCGGAGGTGTCTCTGAGGGGAAGTCCTAAGGAATAGGCAAACTACCAGTGGGTATGGTGAAAACCATGGCTTAAGATCCTCCTCAGAAGACTGAAGCCAGGCAGATCCTCATGCTGACACAAAGCATGAAAACTGAACAAAATAAAATGAAAATGGATTTCTGAGTAACTGAGAGGAAACTGGATTTAATGCTGTGACCAGACATCTTATAGATATTGTCCAAATCTGGAAATGACAGGTGATACCGAAAAATAAATAGAATTTTTTTTAAAAGCCCCTGGAAATCGAATGAACCTTGTTGGTCTTGACGGAGCCTATCTCTATCTTATGATCCTCTGGGTTACTCAGAAGAACCTATCTTCTTAGCAGCCATTGTTAAGGAAGGGGGATGGACCCCTTGCCTTTGCAAAGAAAGGGAGCTTAGAGATAGCGGGAGTAGGAAAGACACAATAGTCTGATTAAATAGAAAGGAGATGAAGGGAGATTGAAGACAACTGATCAAGGTACTCCTTAAATACTGATTATCTATAAAAGCAGCCTTTACTAGATTGTGTTCTAAGAAACTCTCGCCCCATGGTCAAATAAATTTGAGAAATTCTAAATGGTATTCTCTTCCCATTGGCTCACAATATATGGCAGCATATTAAAGGCACTGAGAAGTCCTGTGGTATGGAGACCTGTTTCGCTTTAACAGCATTTAAATCGGCAGAACTGGGATTCAAACCTGGTCTATCTTTGAAGCTCGTGCTGTCACTCTGATGTACTGCTCCATTCTAAACGCATATTTTTTCTTTTCTTTAATTTTGAAAAGCTTAAATAATATGTAAAAAGAGAAAACAATAAAGCAAACACATTCATGCGCCCAATACCAGAAATTAGCAAATGTTAATATTTTTGTCATCTTTGTTTCTTATTTTTACATCAAAAAAAGGGGACATTACAGATAAAATTAAAGTCCCCTTTGCTCTCCTTGTCAGTCTCCTTTCTTTCCCAGAAGCAAACACTATGCTGAAATTGGTATGTATCTTATAGTTTGTTTTTCTATTTTATAATAAATATGTTATATATATATTTGCTAGATAAATAATATCTAGCATAAATACATATCTAGATAAATAGTATCTGGCTTCTATTTATCTATACATCTAGTATCTACATAAATATTATTTAGAGTTTTACTTTTTAAAAATGTTATGTGTGGGCCAGCTCCGCGGCCGAGTGGTTAAGTTCGCGCGCTCCGCTGCGGCGGCCCAGGGTTCGGATCCTGGGCGCGGACATGGCACCGCTCATCAGGCTACGTTGAGGCGGCGTCCCACATCCCACAACTAGAAAGACCTGCAACTAAGATATACAACTGTGTACAGGAGGGGTTTGGGGAGATAAAGCAGAAAAAAATAAAAAAAGATTGGCATCAGTTGTTAGCCCAGGTGCCAATCTTTAAAAAAAAAAAAAAAATGTTATGTTAATGCTATCATGCTACATGTATTATTCTAAAAAATTTTTTCACTCAATATCATATTTCTGAGCATTAATCTATTATTGTAAATGTATAACATTTCATCTTATGAAGAGAACATAATTTATTTGCTCATTCTTCTACAGATGCACATTAAGTTGCTTCCAAATTTTACTATTATCAAACAATGCTGCAATAAATATTATTGTTCATATATCCTTATGCACCTGTAGAGAGAGTCCCTGGGGTGTATACCTAGAAGTAGAGTTTCTGGGTCATGGAGTTGGCACATTTTCAGTCTTACAGGCTATTGCCAAATGACTCTCCAATGACCTTATCCTTACTCTGCTTAGGCCACACACCCTCCCAAAGCACATGAGAAACGCCATGAGAAAGGTCGTAGGATTTTGCAAAAACAGTTAGCAAACTGGTGTTCTAAGCTCCAACTGTGGCCTTAAGACAGTCACTGAAAATTTCTGAGTCTTAGTTTCCTCAACGGTAAAATAAGAGTGACAGTACTTTTCTGACTTTATTCCCTGGACTTTAGTGAACAAATACAATTGTGATAGTGAATGAGCTTTGTAAACAAGGAAGTGCTGAATCGTGTTAATTATTTTTGTTAATAATCACACACACATAAATCAGTCCCCTTCATTCATCAAATATCTGAGCGTCTACTGTGTAACAGGCACCAGATGAAGCTTCGGCTCCTACTCAAAGAAAGTTAGTAACTATACTTAATTTTTTTCAAATTCTTAAGTGCTGTGAGGCTACGCGCCTTATGGGCAACCCCTGGTTGTTTATAATTCTAAAATTCACTTGTCAATAGGTTGTTTGCAATTCAAAACAAATTTTTCAAAAAGACGCTAAGATCAAGTGATCTGGATCCGGGCTTGCTTATAAATGAAGTGTAAGGGAACGAACATATACGGAGTACTGGCTATATGGAACACAAGTTGTGCTAAATAATTTTGTATATATTATGTAACATGTTCTCCCTAACAACCTGGGATGTAAAGTTTTAGTGATGTCATCTCATAAATAGGGAGCTTGAGGTACAGAAAAGTTAGTTAACCTGCCTGAGGTCACAGAATTAGAAAACAGTGGAGTCAGAACTGGAACCCAAGGCTGGAGCTACTATTTTATATTCATATGCAGTGCTAGTTCACCACCTATAACTCTAAGTCTGTAGCAAAGTGAATTCCAGTAAATGGCAAGACAAGGTGGTGGTAGCACACAGAGAATGTGTGTGCCCCTGACCAGAGCCACCTCAATTTCCCACTAACTCATGAGCAGTAAATGAGACAACTCGAGTGTTAGTTCTCTTTCTAGAAATGGCCCCAGAAAGCATTAGTAGAGAGAAGGAATTATAAAGAGAAAACATATTTCCCTGGGATTGGAGACAGAACTATTTCTCAATCCTGTTACAGCAGAGCAGCCATTCTCATAATGACTAACATCTGTATGGTTCTCTATAGCTTACACACAGAGGTATCCGTAAAACACAGAAAGATGAAAGGGAATCTTGATGGATGATGGTTGGGACCCTAGAGATTGTTTTCTCATCCTTTTTTTTCTTTCCAAATAAGATGCTCATAAATCAGAGTATATGTCTACACTATACACATTACTATAAACATGAAGTTATGAGAGAACTATTGAAATCAAGCGTGAAGCTAAATAAATCCTTTCAAGGAAAAAGTCTCTTTCTAACAAACTCCATTAGGTTGTGCTGATTTCAGAATTGTTTGAAATAGCAAGAATTTTTTTGAAGTAGTGATAACCAGTTAGAACAAGTAACAGGAAGAAAGTTTCCATTCACGTTAGCAACCAATGAATAAAGTTAACACAAAAAGAAAAGTATATACCAAATCTCACTAATAAACATAGTCTGGTTTTGATATCATTGTTAAGCTAGACTTACAAAATATGTTGGGTGGTTTCCCACCTTTTTAAATTGTTTGGAACAGTTCACGTAAGATGCAAATTATCTGTTCCTTGAAGGTTTGTTGGAACTCACCCATAAAGTTATCTGGGTCTGGTGCCTTTTCTCAGGAAACGTCTTTGGCTTCTGTTTCCATTTCTTTTATGTTTATTGGCCTATGTTGTTGAGCTGTTTTTGATAATTTATATTTTCCTTAAAATATTCAGCTTAGTTAGATTTTAAATTCCTTGGTACAAAGTTGTTCATAAAATTTTCATAATTTCTTCGTTTTCAAGCATTTTTGTTTGTGTCTCTATTTTCATTTCAGATTCTGTTTATTTGTACTTTCTTTTCTTATTGGTTTTTTTCCCCAGAGTATTGTTTATTATATAGGACTTTTCAAAGAACCACCTTTTGGTTTTGTTAATCAATTCTACTTCTGGTATTTTTAGACTTTTATAATTTATTAAATTTTGCTTTTAGCTCAGTTTGTTGGTTTGTTCTTCAGCTCTGCCCAGCATGTTATTTACTGCACGTAATGAATTTTTATTTTCTTTGTGTATACACAAATACACATGCACATATACATATGGGTATACATGCATACATACACACATACTTCCTCCCAGGTCTCTAATAGTTTTTCGGGGTTTTTTAATCCACTTGTTCCTGTTTTATAAGCCTTGCTCTTATCTCAAGATTTCTTCCTTTATCTTTTTAAAGATCTTAAATTGTTTATTTAAAGTCCTTTTCTGATTGGTTTATTAACTCTATTTCTTAAGATGATAGCACTTCTGTTTGTTGGGCTTGCCCTGACCCTGTTGAAGTGTGGTTGTTTCTCATAGTTTAGTGATGTTTGGTTGTGAGTTCATCTGCAACAGAATTCTCATCCCAGTGTCCTGAGCTTAAGCGTTTTCCATATGACTTGTGGCCTTTTAGCTTGGATCCCTGCCTAGAATTGCAAAAGCAGTTCTAACTTAGTGCTAGGAGCTCCACTCTCCATTTTCTTCCATAGGTTGGAAGAAATCTGTGGACCAAGACAAATTCTTTCCTCTTTTCAAATATGATTTTTTTTCAATGTTTAAATATATCTTTTATCTTATTTGTCTAGGTTTGGGCTGAGAAGAAAAGATTTCAGTGCGTGCTCCTTCAATTTTACTTGTATTTCTAATTGTCTTTGCCTAATCTAGTTCAATATGACACTATTTAGCAAGAAAGGGTTCATGATAGCTATATCTTTATTATGTGTCAAAAATAATTATTCATCATATGTAATCCTTTTCCTTGAACTTTGTCTTGAAATTAATATTATAGTCTCTGTGTTCTTTCTCATTGAATTTTGCAACATCTACCACTGCTCATAATTTTACTTTTAAACTTTTAAGGTGTGTTTTATGTGTTCCTTATCAAGAAACAGATAATTAAATTTTTAAAAATCTAGTTTGAGACTCTGTCTTTTAATAAAGCACATTTGTCCATGGATACTTTTGGTTGAAACTAACATATGATCTGTAATCTTGTACTATATTGTCTTGAAGTTTTCCTGTTATTAATTCTATAAACTCCTACTTATAAGATTTTCAAAGGCCTTTTGTAACCTCTAGCTATTATTATCTTGGTTAGAAATGAGAAAGTATCTTTAACCCTTTAATTTTCTCCCATTCTTTCCTCGTTTCTTGGTCTTTGTTGATATCATCTTGAATTTTAAATCCAAATTATGTATAATATAATAATACCATTCATTTTATATTTGAGAAAAATTAAAATTTACATTGAGTTCTATAGCCATCTTTATGGTAGTTTCTTCTTATCTACTTTCCACTTTCACTAACTTCAATTCTTACACCCAAAACTTTTATACTGTTACTTTGCCCGGCTTGATCATTTTGTTTTGCTTCATTTTTCAGTAGGTTAGAGAATGTCTTCAGATACAAAATTTTCTAGAATGGCACATGGTTATTGTATTTTCTCAGTTTACATATACATATATATATGTCTTGTTTATCTTTGTATCTAAAGGGCCTGGCATCTAACAAACATGGCCATATTTGTAGAACAAATTAATAACATTTTAGTGTTTTCTCATATGAAAAAGTAAAATAACTTGGCTGGATATAAGATTCTTGGTTAATAGTTATTCTTTTCTCCCTCAAAGTTCTGTAAAAAGAGAATTTATTGCTGTGAAGAGGAATGAACCTAGATTTTTCCCATTATTGCTCTTTCTGCCTGGATTTTCAACAGATTTTTCTTCCTCTTCCTACTCCAGAAATCTTACCTGAATGAATGTCTTTAATTATGTTTTCACTGATTTTCTCCTGGAATGAAGTGAGCCTTTAAATATTTAATATGCCTCAATTCATGTCAGTTAAGATTGTTTCATCTTAAATCTTTAATTAATAATTTGATTCTATTTGTGCCTTTTTAATTTTTTTATAATAATTTATTCGTTTTTGGTTCCCTGTTTTTGGCTTCCACATCTGTCATCTCTTTCAATTTTTAAATTTATTTGAGCTTTTTTTTCTGTATTCAAGGAGAATAGCTCAGATTTATCTTTTATACCAGTTACTGGGTTTTGTACAGCATCAATTATGCTCTCTACTGCCTTCAATGTGGATTTTAAGGGTGTTGTTAAACTAGTTTCAAGAGCAACTTTATCTCATTATTTCCTTTTTCATCTCCTTCTATTCTCTTTTTAATTTTTTTTATCATATCCTGTTGCATTTCGTTGTATCCTGCTAATTTCATATTTGTACGTTTTAATTGCTCCCTGCTCTTCCTGAAGGATTTTCTCTTGCATCTCTCTGCATATAGCATGGTGCTGGTTAGCCAGTTTCAAGCATGGCTGACTAGGGCGGTGTTCAGTGCTGTCCAAAGTGTGGTCCATAGACAGGTATAAACTGCAAACGTTTGTTACTGGTCAGCCATAAGATAAGTATGCTTACCTCTAAACTGTTAGCAGTGCACAATGAGATAAGATGCACACTCTCCATTTCTGCACTTGTCTCGCTGTCGACTGGTGACAACAGTCCCAAGACTATGGCTGGTCTGAAGCACACTTTGAATGGCATTGCTCTAGGTGATTGCAGAGACACAAGACAGAAGGCCTCCCTGACATTTGCTTTTCCATCCTTGCCCACTCTGCCTCCAGACCATTACGTGAAGGAAGAATAAAATTCTATGTATTTTGAAACACTGCATTTTGGAGTATCTTTTTGGCAGCATCTTTGCTTGCACACTAACAAACACACTTCAGTAGATCATTTTCAGAAATAGAGTCTTTCTTAAGTTTTCTAATATTTGTCCCTTTCCCTTATTCTATAGTAGTTTTTTCATAAACCCCGTATTAGATTTTTCCATCTTTTTTTATTTTTAAGCGTGGAAATGTGTTTTCAGATACAGTTTGTCCAGGGACAAAGTGTGTAGTTTGCCTTATACACTGATGTAGGAAGAAAAAATCTCCTTTTCAACTACACAACTGTGGAGAGGGGAGAGTGGAGTGTAGGGGTGAGGTTAGGTCAGTGCTTCATTCCAGTTCATCCTCAGGTTCTATTACAATTTCACTTAACACATCTCATCCCCTATGCTCATCACCTTGTTCTCTGATACTCTGAGCTCATAGTATTTATTTAAAACTCAATTTCCATCGTCCACTGTTATTAATGTTCTTTATTTCAGCCTCTGCTCCCTCTAACACACACACAGACACACACACACACACAAAACATGCACAAAAAGCCTTTACATTTTGCCAGGACCTGTGTGTTGGATGGGGAAGGATGTAAACTATCAGGACTGTGCATGAGGTGAAGGACACAGGAGGGAGAGGGAGCTTAGAGGAGGTTGCTCGCACTAAATCATACGTCAGTGGGGGTCCTGGTTTGATTCCTATCATCTTCATAACAGGATTTGGTGACTGACTGGATACTAAGGTGAAGAGAGAGGGAATATCTCAAGATCACTCTCAAGTTTCTAGTTTGAATGACTGAGAAGATGGAGTAAGTGGTATTTACTGAAGAAGGGGCAGATTTGGCTGAAAGAGGATGATTTGGGTTACCTCTGAGAAACTGTTATAACGTCCCAGTAGAAATTTCTAGTAGGGAGATGTTTGTACATTCTGGGACTATGGGCTGAGCATTTAAATTTCAAAATCATCAGCATATGGGTAATAACAGAAATCATGGCCATGAATGGGACGACCTTGAGTAGAGTGAGAGAGAAGGCAGCCCAGGAATCACCCTAAGAAAACCATTAAATGGTTCAGTGGGGAAGGAGGAACAAGGAAAATGGACGAAGACGTAGCTAAAGAAGTATGAAAACTATCAGAAGAATATAGTCATGGGAGCCAAAAGAAGAAAATGCTTCAAGAAAGACGGAATAGCCCAGAGGGAGAAATGCCATTCGGAGGTTAAGCCAAATAAGTACTAAAAATCAACTCTCTTGATTCTGGAATTAGATTGACTACCGGCCTAAATTTTCAATGTTATTGCGAGTTGTTTCTAAATCCTTTAATTTATATGTATTTTTGTGGGAAATCAAGAAGTTCTGCAGCTGAAGCTGTTCACTAGCTGACTTTCAAAACAGAAGTCTACATGAGTACTGGGTTTTTTGTTTTGTTTTGTTTTTAGTATTCTTGCAATCCTTCTTTTTTGGTCAAGGACCATTTGGTTGCAAATAATAGTATCCCATTCAAATTAGGGTAAGCCAAAAGTGGAATGTTTTTAAAATAATACAAATGTAATTCATAGAACCCAAAGTCAGGAAGTCTAGTGAGGCCTCACGGGAAACTTGGAATGAGGAACTGGACAGTTGTCAGGGACCAAGATAGCTACTTTCTCTCTGTTTCTCTCTCTCCAGACTCTGTGGTCTCTTGTCTCTGCTTTTCTTTGTTCGTCTTCTTGATTCATTCCTCTTTGCAGTCCAGATCTCTATTTCTCCATAAACAGGAAAGAAAATGGCCCCCAAGGCAGTTCTACATATCCTTTCTCTTTTAGCACCATCTGAGCCTGCATAGCATTCCTGGGTCCCTAATCCAATTTTCTAGGAGAAAGAAATTGATTGGCCAAGTTTGGATCATGTGTCCATTCCTGGTCTAAGCAACTGTGAGTAGGGCAAATCATGTATCCTTTCCCCATTCTGAGAATGGAGAGTAGGAGCACAGACTCTGAGAATGAGGTACGGGCAGTTAAATTAACTAAACCGGCTGCTGCATCTTCCTTATCTCACCCAGTTCCCTTTTCTGCTCATCTTATTGTCTTCACATTTCATCTTGTTGT